>NC_046653.1:15807284-16132284 GCF_900324485.2 Mastacembelus armatus | reverse complement strand
CTCAGTTCATCTTGTCTCCGGTACCACCAAATTTGACTCATTTTTCAGTAGTACAGTTGGCCAATGCTTTCTTTTCTGTCCCTGTACATAGGGACAGCCAGTACTGGTTTGCCTTTTCATTTGAAGAAAAGATTTACACCTGGACCAGATGTCCCCAAGATTACTCTGAAAGTCTGAGTTACTTTCATCAGACTCTCAGTAGAAGCCTTGAAGGCCTTCACTTACCTGCCGGCTCAGCATTACTACAGTATGTAGATGATTTGCTGATTTGTAGTCCACCTGAAGAAGCATGCAAAATAAATACAGTGCACCTGCTAAAACATCTTGCAGAAAATGGTCATAATGTAAATTTTTCCAAACTGCAGTTTGTACACCAAAAGGTCACGTATCTGGGTCACATCATCACTCCAGAAGGAAAGACAGTCACAAAAAAAGAGTTGCTGCAATTGTTGATTTGAAATATTATTGCTCTTATCATCCTCAGAGTGCAGTAGAGTGCAATAAAATGACAGAATGGCATACTTAATAGCAAACTGACAAAATGCTGTGAAGAAACGGGTTTAACATGGATCCAAGCACTACCACTGGTGTTTATTACACTCGTACAAGTGGAAGTCATGAAGATGCAATGTTAGACTATTGTGCAAAGCTTTCTGCCTCTCTTTCAGCCCTTAGTCCACAGGTGAACGCAGCTCTGTCTAGCCCTGCAGCTACCATGCTGCAAGATCTCAAACCAAGTGACTACATGCTCATCACGGACCACTGGAGGAAACACTGGAAGCACAGATGATTTACCGGACCACATCAGGTGCCACTGACTTCGAATGCAGCAGTAAAGGTGAAGGGACGTACTTCGTGGGACCACACCAGCCTCTGTAATAGGATTCCAACACAGGACAACAACCCCCACCCAAACATACCCCGACTGGACGAGGTATCAGCTGCAGTGGAAGACTATCAACAAGGCACAGAGAATCAAATTTGTTACCTGAATTGTTCAACTCAGTGAGGGGGGAGAAGTGCTGATTGGGCAGGGCCCACACTTCGAGCTCCAATAAACGTTAAGAAAGGTGCACAACAAGTGCATCCACTCAGCAAAAAGGAGTGAACCCTGAAGATCAGGTTATGCAGATTTATTCTATTCACTGTGATTATAACAATCACGCGGAGTTATGACTTATAGCAAGATCAGCAGATCACTCTGCAGTTTACCACCAATATTGACTGACAAGGAGTATGACTGGACCTGCACATTTGCTTGACCCATATTCCTACAAATACAACACCAAGTTATCAATGGTAGGACTCCCTGAGGACCCACACTGCATGACAGATAGTGTTAAGTTTAATTGACTCACTCGATTATCACTCAAGCCTCCAGTCAGGTGACTTGAAATACCAAGGGCCTTCTGCTCCAGAAATGCCCACCACATCGGAACTCAGTATCTATTTCCCCTCTTCTGTCTACATTACATCACATCAAGCCTGCAAAGTTATGGAAATGTTTCACCGGGTGTTACATTATTAAACTGCACCAAGACACGCACCCTGTACTCTCCACTTAAACCTGCACATTCACAGAGCTTTGAAGTTGCCAAAGAAGTCATTGAGGATGGAGTTTATGGCAGACGTTATAAAGGTGATGCTTTCAATGTGGGAATCAACCCAATGCCTGATGTGTATTGTGGCATGTCAATTAAAGCTCTCCCAGCAAACTGGACACAAGTGTGGGCTCTTGTCATGCTGGCCCAAGATACACATATACTCCCAGCAGCAACTTCAGATATTGTACACTGGTCAGACACACCACATCATCACATGAAACGAGCACTCCAGAAACCTCTAGGATCATTTGACCCAGAGGTGTACATCAACATTGAACTACCACAAGGAATCTCAAATGAATACAAGGCCTGTGACCAGATCACAGCAGAATTTGAGTCCTCCCTCTGCTGGTGGTGCACAACCATTAAGAGTGTTGATTGGATTAATTACTTTCCGGCTACGATGACACCAGCACTTGCTTGCTGCTATGCTCAGAAAATGGAAAGCCTTTTTCTTGTCTCTTTTCACAGTTGCAGTTATTGGCATCATGGTACTGACCATGTGTGGATGTCGCTATATTCCTTGTGGATGTGGAATAATAATGCATGCAATCAACAACTCAATATTTGACAAAGTGTATAGTTAGGACTGACTTCAGGTAACCCTGAACCATTCCTTAGCTATGCTGCTAAAGGCCTAGACTGCCCGAGGACCATCAGTGCACTGGGCTCCCCTACCCTAACCCTCCCCTCCCTTCCCCCCTCACATTTATATTCCACCACTGAACGTCACTAACCTTGTGCTCTCTCTCTGCCATAGTTTGTGCTCTCTCCCTCTCTCTCTGTACCTTCTGCAGGTGTCCCTGGTCCTGGAGCTGTATATTGCTGATGTGCAGTTACTGGTCCCACCAACCTGCAGTGTCAACCATTTGTTGTTTATTGTTGCTGTTCTTTTCTCTCCTCTATCCACTCACCCCAACTGGTCGAGGCAGATGGCCGCCCAAACTGAGCCCAGTTCTGCTGGAGGTTTTTAATTCCATTAAAGGGAGTTTTTCCTCTCCACTGTCGACAAGTGCTTGTTCATAAGGGATTTGTTGGGTTTTTTTGTTTTTGTAAAGTGCATTGAGATTATTTGTATAGTAATTTGGTGCTATACAAATGAACTGAATTGGATTTAATTGAATTTCACACTAGCTGACACTTCAGAGCCCTTACTCAAAGACAATGCTTCCTCTGGACCTCTTTACGTCTCTTTACAAGCTCCTTTTTATGAAGATGGGAACCTCAGAACTCTGAGCATTATTTCTGAGAAGATAATCACAAAATGTTTTGAAAATCTTTGTGAATTTGTGCTGCCTTGAGTATTTTTTTTCTAACTGTAGTTATGGAATGATCAAAGGAGGGATGTGTGAGGGAAATTTTCAACAGAATACCTTGTTCAAGACTGACATTAGGTCTGCTACCTCCCTGTGTGAATTCAAAAAAGACTTTTTGTGAATTCAACAAAGACTTTTGACACTGCTTTGTATTTCAGTAGGGAAATGCAGGAAGCAGAAGGACCGGTAGTCACACAGATTTGCTAATCACATTACTGACCACTGTGTATTCACTTGTGTATGATTTACATGTGACTGACTCTTGTGTACCTTGAAACTGCTGAGAAGGTATAAAAGACTGATTTTACCTATGTTCTGGGTCAATCGGTATTGGCCTGTTCTGCTTATGATTCTGCTGCTTTGCCTATTAAACTTAGTTAGTGAATATTTTACTACTGAGATGGTTATGCAGGTGCACAGTTGCACATTTTTTTCCAAAATGGAAAAATACATTGGAGGCAATGTGAGTTTCTAGTTTAAGTTGTGTTTAAACTTTGAACTTGAAGTCTCCTTTTATTTATTTTTGAGTTAACACTATTTTCTACATACTATCAATAATTTGGTATCCAAACAGTTCTTGTGTTTCGTTCACAGATCTTTGTTTCACTATGTCTAATTTTAGGCCTACGTTGATAAATGTGACTTCACTCAGTTACCCTCTGCTGGATCAATGAGCCAATCAACCACTAACACAGCAACTCATGTGCTTCACCAATTGACCATTAGTAAGCATGCAGTGCAATGAAATTACGATTCAATTATAACATTCAACATTACACAGAAAATAACACATCTTGAATATATAGATGCAACTTCAGTTCAGTGTAGAGTTGCTTCCTTATAAAAGTCCAGCTGAGTCTCTAATGACCACGTTGCACAGTCTATGTATTCCACATGTGCTGTAACAGTCTGTGTAGATTCACTTTTACCATAAAATCCTGTCCTCACAAACATCCAATATTGAAAAAATGAAAGTTTCTATTAGTCCTTGTTGGGGTCGGGGGTTTGTGTCTGTGGAAAAAAAGAAAAAAATATATATATATGATTCTGATATTCTGATGAGATGCAAGAGCAGAACAGAATAGAGCACAATCGATCAGCAATGTCAGACCCTGAAGCTTATAATAATAGATTGCTCTTATTCACATTTATTTGATCTGAATAAGTTTTTATTAAAAGCATGCTACTTTACAGATATACATTTTGACAATAGGTTTTGTTCCAGGGTTGAACCTAATTTTTTTTTTTTTTAATAATTTGTAGTTGAGCCACAACACAATGTTTTGGCAATGGATAACTATAATACCATTAATTATTACCGGTTTACTTCTTTACCTGTTACAGGGAAGGTGTTAAACACAGGGTTTCAGCACATTACTAGGCCTGGCAAGAACAAGGCAGAAGCTGCCAAACAGTGTGTCAATCATGTGTGCCAATGGGTCTATTTCATGACAAAGAACCAAGTGCCTGGGATGACGTGTGCAGCATGATGGTGAAATGGAAAAAAAAACAAGACCACCCTAACGAATAAAGGACATAAGAGTTCTGAATGCAGCGAGGACAGACCAAGGAAGAAAAGGAAGAAGAGATTCTGTGACAGTGATGAGGAAAGTGTTGGCAACAGGAAACAAGACAATGGTATACAGTGATCTAAATAGAACAGGGGTCTCGAACTCCAGTCCTCAAGGTCTACTGTCCTGCTTCTTTTTAAAAATGCAATTCTAAATTCGAGGTGCAGGGATTAGGGTTAGGGTCAGTGGAGGGACACACACTAGCCTCAATATAAAATAAAAAGGATTAGATGGTGTTATAAAATTAGCAAAATGTCAAATTCAATTAACAGTTAAAGGCTTGCAAATCAGCATTAGACCTTACATTTTTTTATACATACTATAATGTATTTATAAAAACTTTGTAATACATTACAATATTAGTATTACAAGCATTTTGAGAATATTTGTTTTGATTATAATTCATATTGTCACTGTCCTCTTTGAAACTTTCTTATTCTCTTGCTGTACATTTTAATGTCATCGGGAAACTATGTGAGTACAACAGTACAGTGCTAGTACAGTACTAGTGATTCTGGAGTGTATTTAAACCAAGGACATGTCCTCAATGATCAATAGAGAACAGCTTGACAGTATCCTGAAAATGATTGCAAGACACATTCCTGTGCTGGTCCTCTGCTAAACCAAAAATAAAGGGTCCTGCAGTAAACAGAAGCCTAGAGTGAAGTGAAATGATGGGCATGGTGTTAAAGCTGTTTACAGTAAGGGTAAAACATGTGTCATGGTATCAGCTGTAGGAAAAAGAATGACCCCTAGACGTAACACAAATGCATCAATAATTTCACCACTTTTACATTTCCATTTTGCCCAGAATGTTGTTCTAAGTACAGTATCTTAATTAAAATCAGAACTGTCACCTAATGGGCTGCAGTGACCCCTTCTTGATCTTCTTTCCCATGAGAAATTTTCTATACAATGACAGACATTTGTATGGACAGACCTAAAAAATTAAGCCTCCTGCAGCTATGCCAGAGGTCCACAAAATGACTGTCTAAGCCAGAAGCCTTTTTTTTTTTCTTTTTCAAAACTACCTTCCCCAGAGACTCTTGAGGCCCCATTTCTGCCTCAACCCTACTTAAAAACTGCATATATCATATCAGCCTGACTACCACAGTAAACCATGCCACCAGTGACTCCATAATTTCTGCAGTAAAGCAAGATGTGGGCAAAACTCATAAATTTCAGATTGGGTTTAGCCAATTTTGGTATTTGAGTGAGGTTTTCTGTGGGCTGAGACTCAGCAGAGAGCTGCAGAGAAGCTTTTTTAAAACCCCAGCCTCCTGCTCATTATAATTCACAACTATAACTCCTGTGAAGAACATTCATACCATTTTAGTGGACTGTATCCAAGGTGAGGGTGATGGCAAACCAATTAGAAAAAGAAGAATAATTCTCAATCTAAAGACACCACAAACATATTAGAACAGCAAATACCAACAAAACTAGTCAGTCAAAACTACAGACAATGGCAACCCTGCTTTAATCAATAACACCTATTTTGTTAAAACACAGTTTCCTCATATAACCAAATGTCTTTCCTCTATGGAGCTTTTTATGCTAAGTGAGGGCACAGCAGAATGACAGACACAGATGGGGAGACAGACAAGAATAAATCTGTGAAATCTCAAAGGCAATAAGCAGAGAGCACTCTGGATAACTTGAATTGGGAAATGCTTCATAAGATTTGGAAATCTTATGCCTTTTGCACCACTTAATAAACTGTGTCCAACATTACTTAACAATGTTGTACTAAACACAATGCCCCAATTACAAAACTGCCCTGCATTACCCAACGAAGTGTCTATTACCAAAAATAATAATAAAAAGAGAAAAGATCACTGAATTGTCTGTATTCTGTTTCAGAGTAGAGGAGCATTATAAAAATAGCAGTTTAACAGGGATATTTTTCAGGCAATTGTTTGCAGGAACAAAACCCGGTTCCCTGTTGTGCTATTTAAAAAAAAACAATTCAATATCAACTATTTCCAGGTTTTGCACCACTGAGAGCCTTTATTGTTGTAATATTCTACTCAATCAACACCCAGTCACTCAAATTAAATCAACCATTTAGGGCTGAGAGGTGCTGATGATACATAACTTGTGTTTATCAGACACTGCAGGCACCATTGTCTCCCTCTGTTTCTGGGTAGAGGTTAAGTGCTCACAGTTTGATGAACAGGAAACATAACAAGAGACATGAGCATAAGACAGATAAGTCAGGACATATAGGAGAGTGAAGCTAAAGGCCTCTGAACTCTTGTTTCTAAAAGCTGAACTAATTAGTGTGACTGAATCCTTTGTCAGCATGTTTGTCTGCCTGAGAAATTGACAGCAAAAAAAGGGACAGTTCGTTTCCAGTGTGAGCTCAGCGCCATCTAGCGTCAGGAAGCTGTGTCCGCTGTGGTAAAGAAGGAGGTAAAACAAAAGGCGGAGCTCTCTATTTACTGGTCGATCTACGCTCCTACTCTCACCTATGGTCATGAGCTTTGGGTCATGGCCGAAAGGACAAGATCTCAGATACAAGCGGCTGAAATGAGCTTCTTTCTCCCTTAGAGATAGGGTGAGGAGCTTGGAGTAGAGCCACTGCTCTTCCACATCAAGAGGAGCCAGCTGAAGTAGCTCGGGCATCTGTTTCGGATGCCTCCTGGGCGCCTCTCTGGGGAGGTGTTCCGGGCATGTCCCACCGGGAGGAAACCCCAGGGAAGACCCAGGACACGCTGGAGGGAATATGTCACTCGACTGACCCGGAAACGCCTCGGTATCCCCCAGGATGAGCTGGAGGAAGTGTCCAGGGAAAATAAAGTCTGGGCATCCCTGCTTAGGCTACTGCCCCCGCGGCCCGGCCCCGGATAAACCGAAGAAGCTGGATGGATGGATGGTCCGCGGACCGGTACAGTTTGTTTTGCATGTCTGTGTTCCAATGATCCAAAATGGGATAAAGTATACCAGTATGCCATTCCTGCACCTCCTGTCCTCCTCTTTACACCTGTGCTGTCCTACAGTGGATCAGTACAACATTCCCACTCAGTATGAAGTTGCCTCTTTTGGAGCCTTCTCTCAGCAGCCTCAGCTGTTTGTTATGGTGTGTTGTCATAGCTGGTCTTAACACTAATTACATCTGTATTTTTCTAATGTTTACTGTAGGTCAACAGCCTTTCAGCCACATAAATGGGAATGGTGCATGTCAGAGAATAGCTTTGTGTCTCCAAAGATCTCCCTAAATACTGCTACAGTTCCAGTAAGTATGAGGTCTGTGTGTAAAGAGTCCTGCTAGACTATTCATGAGGTTCTCAAATACCTGGTGCTGACATGCACAACCTGGTTTGTCTGAATGTCTTTAGCTCTGGGTGCATCTTTGAGACTGACAGTCTTTACTGGTGTTGTGCATAAAAATCAAATAGGTCATAATTAATCAGAATTTCTCCACCATTCTGGCTATGCCAGGCGCCATTTACAGACAGTATGTCTAACTGTGGTCTTATTAACATCTAAAGTCTTACAGGTGACAAATTTCACAAAATTCACAATTCTTGATTGTAGTGTTTCTGAAATCTTTTTTTTTTTTGCAAGGCAGGGCTCATATCAGCTGATGTTGCTTGTGAATTTTTTATAATTCAGTGTGTTTCTAAACCAAACCTCCATTCTCACTTCATTGATGGAACTCCGAGGTTGATAACACCAAACTTCAGCTGATGTTTAGTGACATCCCCGGGGATGGGGATGTAATGGCCCAGTGTTGCCATTACTTTTTCCACCCTTACTCTGCATCTCTCTGTTTAATAAAAAAAAATCATGACTGTGTTTTTATCACCTTTTAAATATTGTAGTTGTTGATATTTGTGACTTTGGTGAAGATCAGATCTCATGTCATGACCAATTTATGCAAAAAACCAGGAAACTGCAAATAGTGTCATTACTTCTTTGAAAGCGTATATTCTATATTTTTGCAGAGCATTTTTTAAAAATTTAATTGTCTTCTCTTTTTGCAGCATTTTTTTCTAAATGTCACACCTCTGTCAAATCATTGAACCTGCTTTCTTAGTTTGCTTGTATTTTGCCAACCGGTATTTGAAAGTGTTTTCTGACAGTGCAATGCATTGAGCTCTCAGAGCTACCATATGTAAGATACTGTATATGGAATATAACTTCCCTTAGTACTAGTGATAACAGCCTGATATGCAGAATATTCTGTGGACAATGAAGACTGCTGCTCGTTCCTGCTGTCCCTGACACGCCTTTCTCCTTCAGTACTTCGTGCTTGTCTACATTTTCCTTTCTACGCAGGGAAGAATTTAATATGCGTTCAGTGACTTTTTCATATAGGTACAGGTGGGACGAAAGTACAAATACTTTGTTACTGTATTTAAGTAGATTTTTCAGGTATCTGTACTTTACTTGAGTATTTATTTTTCTGATGACTTTTTACTTTTACTCCCTACATTTAAACACATATATCTGTACTTTCTACTTCTTACATTATCAAAACAGGCTCGTTACTTTTTTAACTTTTTCGACATAACTAACTAGAGAGGGAAATCGAGTGAGTCTCCAGGTTATGACACTGTGACATGGAGGAAGAAAGGGATCCAGGGAGTGTTGCCATGTTGTGTTTTGTTCCCTGTTTTGTTCCCAGCACTGTGCAGGTTGTTCATAAAGAAGAAAAAGAATTTCCTGTTTTTTGTGTCGAACTTTTTTTTTGTTTTGTGGAGTTATCAAAAGATCTATTGTGTATCATTGATGGCAAAAAAACATTTTTACTTTTTACTTTTATAGCCTACTTAAGTACATTTCAGACCCTGTACTTTCTTACTTTCACTTGAGTAAAGGAGTTGAATCAGTACTTCTACTTTTACCAGATTCTTGTGATCCAGTTGATCCAGTACACACTCATGAAAACACAAAATGCTCGTGGGTTTCGTTTCCTCTGAATTGAACTGCCCACTTCATGATATAAGACAGTCTGTCTTCAGTCGGTGCTGATTTTCTTTCCTCTTTGCAAACAAACATAGACCTGATGTAAGTGCTTGAAGGCTATGTAGTATTTAGCAGCCCAGTCTGAAGACCTCAGCTTTGGATGGCGAAGACGGTAACTACGTCGACAATGGGTAAGTGTATGTTCGGGCATTAACTGACATCGATTGTGATAATTGAGTTTGATAAAATGTTTCAGATTTGTGTATTGAGCAGAGAGTTTAAAAAGTACAGCTTCTTCCTGTTTTTTTATTTATCCATTAATAGAACATTATAGGGAAAACAGATTAAGATCAGGTAAGTGTAAGCTTGTACGTTTTCTGCAGTGCATTGAAGAATCATCAGCATGTACATGGACTTATCTTTGTTCAGAAAATCGCAGCCTGCAAGCAGTTACCTGCAACCAACTTCACAAAGAGAAGTGTCTAACTTAGCATTACACAAACATATATGGGAATGTGCTTCTATCTATTTAATCTAAACAGTTGGGGAGGCACCATAGCCCCTCGGCATGATATGCATCCCATCCGATGAGCCTACACCCTGTAGGTGGCTTCAGTCTTCTTCTGTCCAGCAACCCTGTCAACTAGGACACTGTGTATTCTAAGAAATTAAAGCTAACTCTGTGTTACACCCTATTGAGCCACAGTTCTAACTGTCTATAGCAGATTACACAAGTGAGACTACACCTTTCCTGTTTATGCCCTCACACAGGAGCTCACTATTTGACTGTTGCTTCCCTTTAAGCATTATGCAATTAATCAATAAAAGCAATGGCTTAATACTATTAATACTATTATTATTACCACAAATATAAATATATTATTATCCCAACATAAGGAGTAAAATATAGAGGGGGATCATTATTGTCATCTGGTGCAAGCAGTTATTGATAACCATATTTGCATTTTATCGACTGCAATAGGCCTACCATACTATGGCATGCAGGAATCTAGAATCAACCACTAGGGGTGCACACTACCATATGTTATTGAGATATCAAGGGAAATAAAACTTGTTTTCTGTTATCTCTTGTGGAGGCAATGGCAAAGAGACCAAACTGATTCTTCCACATTTATTTGTAATTATGTGCTGTGGTCTCATACCCCTTTAGGCTTCTTTTGCATATAATAATAATCCAATAAAAAATAATAATCCCCTCCTTGAACCACCACCTTATCGTGGTGAAGGGGTTTGAGTGTCCGTATGATCCTAGGAGCTATGTTGTCTGGGGCTATATGCCCCTGGCAGGGTCTCCCAAGGCAAACGGGTCCTAGGTGATGGACCAGACTAAGAGCGGTTCAGTGACCTCTTATGGAGCGAAAACCGAGGACCGTGACGTCACCCGGCATGGCGAAGCAACATTGCATGTCCCTAGAGCCAGTTTCAGCATCCAGGGATCGGGTCGCCGAGGTCCCACTCTGGATCCAGGCCTGGGGTTGGGGCCCGTTGGCGAGCGCCCGGTGGCTGGGTCTCCCCCCATGGGGCCCAGCCGGGCAAAGCTCAAAAGAGCGACATGGGGCCGCCCTTCTGTGGACCCACCACCCGCAGGAGGATCCATAAGGGGCCGGTGCCTAGTGGATTGGGCAGTGGTCGAGGACGGGGACCTTGGCGACCCGATCCCTGGATGCTGAAACTGGCTCCAGGGACATGGAATGTCACCTTACTGGGGGGGAAGGATCCTGAGCTTGTGCGGGAGGTCGAGTGGTACCGACTAGAGATAGTCGGGCTCATCTCGATGCACAGCCTGGGCTCTGGAACCCAGCTCCTTGAGAGCTCCTTCTACTCTGGAGTTGCTCGAAGTGAGAGGCGGCGAGCTGGTGTGGGCTTGCTCATAGCTCCCCAGCTCAGCCACCACGTGTTGGAGTTTTCCCCCCAGAGTGAAAGGGTCGTTTCCCTGCGCCTTCGGGTCGGGGATAAGTCTCTCACTGTTGTTTCGGCAACAACAGTGCAGAGTACCCGGCTTTTTTGGAGTCTCTCGGGGGGGTGCTGAAAGGTGCTCCTACCGGGGACTCCATAATTCTGTTGGGGGACTTCAACGCTCACGTGGGCAGCGACAGTGAAACCTGGAGTGGCGTGACTGGGAGGAACGGCCTCCCTGATACGAACCCGAGTGGTGTTTTGTTGCTGGACTTCTGTGCTAGTCACAGTTTGTCCATAACAAACACCATGTTCAAGCATAAGGGTGTCCATCAGTGCATATGACACCAGGACACCCTAGGCCGGAGGTCAATGATCGACTTTGTAGTCGTGTCGTCTGACCTTCGGCCGTATGTCTTGGACACTCGGGTGAAGAGAGGGGCAGAGCTGTCAACTGATCACCACCTGGTGGTGAGTTGGATCCGCTGGCGGAGGAGGAAGCAGAACAGACTTGGCAGGCCCAAACGTACTGTGAGGGTCTGTTGGGAATGTTTGGCTGAACCCGCTGTCAGAGGGGTCTTTAACTCACACCTCTGAGAGAGCTTCTACCAGATCCCGGGGGAGGCTGGGGACATTGAGTCCGAATGGACCATGTTTTCCACCTCCATTGTCGACGTGGCGGCTAGGAGCTGTGGCCGTAAGGTTTCGGGTGCCTGTCGTGGCGGCTATCCCCGAACGCGGTGGTGGACACCGGAGGTAAGGGATGCCGTCAAGCTGAAGAAGGAGTCCTACCGAGCTTGGTTGGCTTGTGGGACTCCCAAAGCAGCTGACAGGTACCACCGGGCCAAGCGTGCTGCAGCCCAGGCGGTGATGGTAGCAAAAACTCGGGTATGGGAGGAGTTCGGTGAGGCCATGGAGAAGGACTACCTGTCGGCCCCGAAGAGATTCTGGCAAACTGTCCGGCACCTCAGGAGGTGGAAACAGTGTTCTACCAACACTCGAGGATCTCCTCAATCCCGTCAACATGTCTTCCATAAGGGAAGCAGGGGCCGGAGATTCGGAGGCTGATTCATCCATCACCCAAGCTGAAGTCACCAAGGTAGTTCAGCAGCTCCTCAGTGGCAAAGCACCAGGGGTGGATGGGATCCACCCTGAGTACCTCAAGTCTCTGGATGATGTTTTCCCCACATGCTGAGTGCGCCCAAGGCTCAGGAACTAGCACACATAATCAGTATAATAGAGCCAATAATGTAACTACATGTATGAGCCACAGCTCAAAGTTAATATCAATTAAGATCAATCTCTACGTAGAGTTTCATTGAACACACACAACATCTGCTTATAAATATCACAATGAACCTGGAGCTTTGATTTACGCCATTTTCATTCGGCCTTCCGGCACTCCCTTTTCTGTACCCTGACCGAGTCATCATTTCTCCACGGTGGCTTTTGCCTGTTCCTGATTAATTTATCTTTAACAGGTGCAATCACATCTATGACATTTAGAACATTATGCTTAAGTATGTTGTCTTAATTGTGCTTAGATATGTGGTTATAAATCAGTTGAATAATAGTTATATTTTGTTTTGCAGAAACAAGTGACTGTGTAGAAGAAACCAAATGTGTTCTGGCAGGACAAGATGAAATTAAGGTAAATAAGAATTGAAATATTCAACACTTTCACAGCAGATGCTCCTCTGTCATAATCCATTAAACTGCCAAGTGTAACAAAAGACTATTTACATTTTACATAAATCATGTAAAGATAAAGTTTTCAAAGTAAGATAACTGTAAAAAAATTTCCTATCTATTAATCCTTTTCATGTTATGGTGCACCAACACACCTAATTTTTCAAATGTGATCAGTAAATACATTGTGCAGTGAAACTGAAGGAAATTAACAGTGATTTTTATTTTAGTGTGACGAGGAGGATCTGTCACCTGACATCAAGGAATGGAGTAAACATCAAGTGAGAAAATGGGCTCTCCAGTTGAATAAGACAATTGCAGAAATCATGTTTCAGCAGGACATTTGTGGACAAAGTCTTATGCTTTTAGATACAACAGATTTAAAGGAAATGGGTGTGACTTTTGGACCAGCAAAGCTTCTCATTCAGGCCAGAGATGAGGTAGTGAGATTAAAGAAAGAGGAGCCAACAAGCTCTAAATACCAGCCTGGAAGACCATGCAAGCCTTATCCCTTTAATAGGTACCACGATACATATAGATACATAGAGAGCAGCATTCTTGATACTATAGAATCAGGTCCCTCAAACCTGATAGAACCCTGCCATGAGTATAAAGCTTTCATCAATACACCAGTTGGAAATAAAATGAGCAAGTTCATTTTTGAGGTTATTCGCTTTGCAGCTGCCTGCATGAACAGCCGCACCAATGGTACCATACACTTTGGAATAGGGGACATGCCAGACTTCACTCATGGTCAAGTGTTGGGAGTGGTTGTTGAGGACAAAGAAGCTTATGCAAAGGAACTGAAATCTGCCACTGAGCGTTACTTTGAATATAAACACAAAGACGCTGCTCAAATGTGCATCAAACACCCTCGATTTGTTCAGGTTCTGA
Organism: Mastacembelus armatus; assembly: GCF_900324485.2. NCBI lineage: Eukaryota > Metazoa > Chordata > Actinopteri > Synbranchiformes > Mastacembelidae > Mastacembelus > Mastacembelus armatus. Next base: position 16,118,379 of record NC_046653.1, on the reverse strand, counting down.
ACAAGAATATGACATCATCTGACAAATGTGTGATAGAAGTCGATATAGTTCCTGACTCCACGATCTGTGAAGAAAACATCTACCACACTTTCAACAGTGGCACAACAAAATCCAAGAAAAAAGAAAAACAATTCTATGTCAGAGATGGTGGTAGCAGCAGCAATCTCTATCTAGACACTACATCTGGAAAAGATGTGGAGAAGAATTACAAGAAATTCATTGACAGTGTGGCACATCTTTCACAACGCCGAAAAACAGAAGAAGAGAAGCATCTCAATGTGATAAAAAGCAGTACACAAGGCTCTAGATTGAGTCAGATAATAACTGGTGGGACTCTTACTTTAGATAAGTCAAACTTTGAGCAGTATGTGATAGTAACTAATAAATCACATTTGAGGCAGTTTGAATCACTTGGTTTTCTTGTAGAGCTCAACCCGACAGCTGTTCTGGACTTTGACCCAGAATCAGCTAAAGATGGATTACTGTGTCACTTTAAACAACAGAGTACAGTAAATGTCCATTCACCAGCACAGTATAAAATCACAGAGGCAGTTGAGGACATTGCAAACAAGTTGAAATTAACTCGAAACACCAGCTGGGTATTCTGCAATGGTAGTATTGAAGATGAGGCACCATCAGACATAGGCCAGTGGTTGATGGACAAAGGAGCCTCGGTTCGAGATGTGATTTCTTTCTTGTGTCGGAAAGATGTGCTTCCAAACAAGAGATTCCTTGTCATTTTCTTACTTTTATCAACAGTGAGTGATATAATGGACCCACTCGTGGAGACTTTCACTACATTCTGGCAAGAGCTCAGAGGCACAGAGCAAATTATTTGTATATGTGACAACGAAAAAGCATTTACCTCATGGAAGGATCTGATTCAGGCTCGGTGTGGCATTAACATCACTGGAAGATGCATATATGAGCTAGGTTTTGCTGAAGTCAATGGCACTGTCCTTAGTCTTTTTTCAAAAAACCGAAGGGCCAATCGTTTTCTACCTTGTGGTGGGGGAAGCAAAGTCCTTCTTAAGAAGAAAGAGGAGCGTAGCTTGAATACACTTGATGTCCTGTGCATGAACCAGTGTGAGGGAGGAAATGAAAATAAAATTGTCATAGAAGAAAATTTCTACAGAGGAGGAAAAGTATCATGGTGGAATTTCTATTTATCAGAAGAGCCTGGATCCACACCATTCATCAAACGAGACAAGTTTGACTTCATCATGAACACCATCATACCAGATTTGTCGTCCCTGAGAAAAGCCTGTGCATTGTTCAACCTCCTGCATGCACCAGGATGTGGTGGGACAACTTTGGCTATGCATGTTTTATGGGCTCTTCGGGACAGATTCCGTTGTGCTGTCCTTAAAGACAGCAATGCTGACTTTGCTGAAGTAGCTCATCAAGTGGTCAAACTTTTAATGTATGACCACAAGGAACAACTACCCCGGGTCCCTGTTGTGCTGATGATAGATGACTTTGATGAGAAGGAAAAAGTATTTGACTTGCAGCAGCTTATTGAAAAAGAATGTATAAAAAAAGACATTCAGTCCAAGTCTGCACAGGTAATTCTCTTGAACTGTATGAGGTCAGAGTCCTCTGAACTAACGGAAACAACTGAAGACACAGTATTCATTGGAAACAATCTTTCTGAGAAAGAACAGAAACTATTTGAGGAAAAACTGGTAGAAATAGAGAAAACACACAAGAATGCTGAAACATTCTATGGATTTATGATCATGAAGAAGAACTTTAAGACAGAGTATGTTCAGGGGGTGGTTCGTAACACTCTTAAGAGCTTCAGTGAGAATCAGAGACATGCACAACTCCTGGCTGTTTTAGTTTTGTTGAATGTATATTGCAAGGGTGCCTCTCTTTCCATCTCTTTGTGTGAGGAATTTCTTGGTCTTCAGCCAAAACCAGTTTGTGGAACAGTCAAAGTTGAAGAAGGATTTGGGAAGTTTTCAACTTTAATTACTAGCTGCTTAGTTGAGGGCAAGGTAGTGTTCAAAGCGATCAAAATGATCCATTCCAGTATTGCACAGCACTGTTTACAGGAACTTACTACCACACACAATGTGAGCAAAGCTTCTATTGCAGACCTTCTGCTAACCACAAAAGAGCTTTATGAGAGCACACAAGGCAAAGACAAGCTCCTGCAAGATGTTCACCACATTTTAGTGAAGAGATATCATTCAGCTGAGGAGGAATCTCAGTTCTCTCCACTAATTCAAGAGATCGCAAAAGAAACTCCAGGAATGGAGGAGATAGTACTAACAAATGCATCAAAAAGATTTGAGAAAGATGCTGTGATCTCTCAGTTACTTGCCAGGTACTACTACCTAAAGAAAAAGGATTTCTCAGAAGCAAAACAATGGGCACAGAAAGCAAAAGATCTTTCCAAAGACAACTCATACATGGCAGACACATCAGCACAAGTTAACAAGCATGAGCTGAAGAAAGGCATTGCTAATTGTAAGAACGAAACTATTGGTCCTGATAAATTGGATAGGTTTCTCAAAATGGCTCAGGCAGCAATAGATGGATTCAAGGAAACACAGAATCTTGCAAAGAAGGAGTCGGTTTACCGATTACAAGTCAAGACAGACAACTGTGCTTTCAATACGTCAGGGTGCCTGGGAGAAATTCAGGTTGGAGTACTTGTCATTGAAATTCTGGAAAAGACCCCTGTGTTTTCTTCTAACAATGTCCATCATGACATAATGAGTCAGGTTCTCTCTGGATACGTTAAACTTCAGGATGTAGAGAAGAGTGATCAATGGCACAACAAACACAGATCCTACTACATTGTTCTCAGACAGTTTGAAGATGTACTTTGTAATCTCAAAGGTAGCATGAAGAAGAACTTTGACTTCCTTGAGAATTTTTATGTGAACTTGGGCTCCAGATTTGGAATGAAAGACAGTCGTGATCAAATAACTCAAAATGAGCTTTTGAGATGTTTCAAAGTATATGCAGATCTTTTCTGCAAAAATGGGAAAAATAAAACCATGCTGAAACTAGACCAGGCAAGACAGTTCCTGGAGATGCAAAAAGCTGCAACCTACTGTGGGATTCTAAATTTTCTGTCAAATGACATCTCAACAGAAATGGTGGAGAAGATTGCTAGACAGTATGATTTTGTTTGTGCACCTGATCATAAGCCAACAGTTACAGAAAAAATAAACTTGATCTATGTCAATGTTGTGTTGAGTCGCATCAAACTGGAATCATCACTCGTTAAACCATACAAGAAACTACTTGATCTTCTTCACCAAATTCAGCGTGGCCATGTTCCACTAAGTGATTATTTGTCACTGCACTTTATTGCAGTTGTTCTGTTGTGGCCACAGCAGCACCACACAGATGGGAGAGTCCTGCAGAAATGCATATCACAGATTAGGACCTCTTATCACACAGAGATGAAGGGAGTGTACAAGGGAAAGTGGCCCACTGTCCATTTCTTCTTGGGGAAAAAGCCATGTGGCTATGAACGGCTGGTAACCCTTAGGGAAATCAAAAAGTGTATCACCGCCGGGCCAGAACAGTTTGCTTCCATGTGGGAAAATGGTAAAATATGGAAAGAAAAGAAAGTGGAGGAGCTCCTCTGCAGGGTCAGAGGCGAGGTGAAGAATCACCTGATACTGGCAGATACTTGTGTCCCAGATCAAAAGGTGGAAGTCAATCCATTCTTTCGAAGTCAGGTTAGTGGCCATGCGGATGGCTCAAAGGTGTCATTCTTTATTGGTTTCTCAATTAAAGGCCCTCTTGCACTTGATATTAACTAAGACTTGAAAGCAGCATATTCCACCATGCTGTATTTTTTGCTAATCATTGTAAATTCATGTTTTATTTAGCCTTGAAGTTTACCTGAAAAGCAGTGGGGTTGTTTTTTTTTTTAATTTCTATTGTATTTTTATTGTTTATTTTAAATATCTTGTTTTTTTTTTTTACTTTTTCTATTTTGTTTCTATTTTTATCTTGTACCTTACTTTGCTGCTGTGACTGTGGATTTACCCTACTGTGGTGCAAATGAGGTTATTCTTATTTTATATTATCTAATGTTTAACTGTGATTCTCTATACCTTTCGCTCTGTACATGATTTATAAAGGATAGCATTTGGTTGTAACATAACATTTGGCAAGTTTGATCTTAAAATAAAATCTCTTTAAAAAGTCTGATTTTCAAATTTGTATTGTAGCTTACAAGTCATTGTAAATATGAGTCTTTTTTTAGCGGTGAATATTGAAATCATGTGGTTTCTCTACTGACATTATCTTACATTTGAAAAGGGAATTCAGCTCTTGCTTTTTGAATTGTAATGCATTAACTGATTAAATCTGTTATATTGAAACTTATTAATGTTCCCTTAAGTGAAATAGTCTGCATCATAAGTTTTACTTCATTTTTTAAATTCAAATTAACATCTATTAAATATTACCATATAGTATCTTATAGCTCCTATATCAGTGATATCAATATTTTACTTTAAAAACCTTTGACCTAAAACCTTTGATGTTTTACTTGCTTAGGTTAATTCTTGAAAGTGTTTGAAATGTTACCTTACCATTTTTCATGCATTTTGTTTTTTTCTTAAACATTAATTTTGAATTACACGAAAAACAGTGATGTCCAACTGAGTGTTGAGTTGACTTTACTTTCTAATAAAGATGTACTTTAATATTTTTATGTAAGCCTTTATTTCAAATTTACTGCACCATGCACACAAGCTGTTACTAGGGAAACAGAGGTGTGGAGAAAGTGATGGGTAAGTTTGGTATGCAGGACAGGAATGCAGAAGGACAGATGGTGGTAGACTTCGCCAAAAGGATGGAAATGGCTGTAGTGAACACATTTTTCCAGAAAGGGGAGGAGCATAGGGTGACATATAAGAGTGGAGGCAGGAGCACACAAGTTGATTACATCTTGAGCAGACGTTTAAACCTGAAAGAGATCAGTGACTGCAAAGTAGTGGCTGGGGAGAGTGTAGCTAGACAGCATAGGATGGGGGTGTGTAGGATGACTGTGGTGGTGAGGAAGATGAAGAGGACAAGGGCAGAGCAGAGGACCAAATGGTGGAAGTTGAAAAAGGAGGAGTGTTGTGTGACTTTCAGGGAGGAGCTGAAACAGGCTCTGGGAGGTCAGGAGGTTCTTCCAGATGACTGGACAGCTACAGCTAAAGTTATCAGGGAGACAGGTAGGAGGGTACTTGGTGTGTCACCTGGAAAGAGGAAAGCAGATAAGGAGACTTGGTGGTGGAATGAGGACGTTCAGGAGTGTGTTAAGAGGAAAAGGTTAGTTAAGAAGAAGTGGGACACTGAGAGGACAGAAGAGGACAGACAGGAGTACAGGGAGATGCAGCGTAAGGTGAAGGTAGAGGTGGCAAAGGTCAAACAAAGGGCATATGAAGATTTGTATGATAGGTTGGACACTAAGGAGGGAGGGGTGGATTTGTACAGGTTGGCGAGGCAGAGAGACAGAGATGGGAAGGATATGCAGCAGGTTAGGGTGATCAAGGACAGGGATGGAAATGTGTTGACAGGTGCCACAAGTGTGATGGAAAGATGGAAGGAATACTTTGAAGAGTTGATGACTGAGGAAAATGTTAGAGAGCACAGAGTAGAAGAGGTGACTGTTGTGGAGCAGGAAGTAGCAAAGATCAGTAAGGATGAAGTGAGGAAGGAATGAGAGCTGTAAGACAGTGGTGAGGTGTGCTGTAGGTGTGACAGAGGAGTTCAAGGTGGAGGTGGGACTGCACCAAGGATCGGTCTTAAGCCCCTTCTTGTTTGCTGTGGTGATGGACAGGCTGACAGATGAGGTTAGACAGGAATCTCCGTGCACCATGATGTTTGCAGATGGCTGTCATCTGCAGTGAGAGCAGGGAGCAGATGGAGGAAAATCTGGAGAGGTGGAGGTTTGCTCTGGAAAGGAGAGGAATGAAGTTTGAAAGTTTTAAAAACTAGTTAGCCAATAAATCTGCTCAAATTTGCCAGTGACAGCAAAAGCCTGATGTCAGAAATTAGAAGCTTGTTTTGCCTTTCTAAACTCAAATACTATAGAATTATGTTAAAGGATGAGACGAACCAGAACCAGGAGTCCTGTAACTGATGGTGTGGTGTCCGCAGAGCCCTGATCCCAGCATCATGGAGTCTGCGATTGTGTTTACAGAACTATGGCAACTTCTCCAAGATGCTGGAACGTTCTACACTTGCCAAAAACTGGATGAAACTGTGTCTACTGAGGAGAAGTGCTGCTGGCAATCACAGGAAATACTGGTCAGCTTTAGAGTTTTCTTATTTACTGCACTTTGGATGAATTTCTCTGTGAAACAAAAAGTAATCATGCTTTTTTTTTCTGAAACATCCTAACATTTTGTCAGAACAACGGTTAACTACACTGATACCAAGGACATTAAGAAAAAAGACCTCAGCTAGAAAGATTCACTCCTGGAAAAAAAAAAACATCACACACACACCATTACAATAGCTGGATTTGTCTGTTTTGATGATGGAGTAGTTTGTCCTCTCTCTCTGTTTGATGAACAGGAAATATAACATGAGCATAAGACAGATAAGTCAGAACATATAGGAGGAGAGTGAAGCTAAAGGCCTCTGAACTCTTGTTTCTAAAAGCTGAACTACTAATTAGTGTGACTGAATCCTTTGTCAGCATGTTTGTCTGCCTGAGAAACACTAAAAAAGGAAAAGTTCATTACCAGTGTGAGCTAAGCGCCATCTAACGTCAGGAAGCTGGAAATGTCTTATTTGGAAGGCGAAAGTGTGATACCGGAACTACATGGTCACAATTCAAATTAATAAAAGCTCTGTAGGCACATATGAAGACGGCTGGAGAAAACCCAATAATGTCTTTGTATCTATCTCCGTCTGCTTCACTGTCTTTCTGGACACCAACAGCCATCCCTAGGGCAAGTCAATAATTGTTACTGGCCACCTGCTACGTTTGTGTAGTATTTAGTTATTAACACATTGTTGTCATTAGCTATTAAGATGTTTAGTAGAGGCTTGTGTTTTTTATTTTGAAGGCTTTTCAGCGGAAGTTGCGCTGTACGTTGCGGTTAACTTGACCTGTTGTTGGCTACCTGGCTGTGTGCAGACAGCAGCATGGCTTACAGTGCGAAGATCGGCCCGTCCATCCTGAGCAGCGACCTGTCCTGTCTGGGCAGCGAGTGTGTGCGGATGATGGAGTGCGGGGCAGACTATCTGCACCTCGACGTTATGGACGGGTCAGTTTATCAGCAGCGAGTTAGATTAGCTGGCGTGCTAACGGCTAGCCGATCCACTTGAAGTTCAGTGTAGCAGAGCTAAAGTTGGCTAATATGAAACAACCTGGCTAAACTAGCTTGTCAGAGCTAAGCTGGGACTTACTTTTATATATGGAACTGGGGTTTTTCGGTTTAAGTGTGTCAGTGAAGAAGCTCTCAGAACCACAGGATGTCAGACATTGTGTTGTAACGTTGTTAAAGTATTAAGACTTCTTCCTTCTGCCTGGTGGTTTAGACACTTTAGCTTCTTGTACACTCATGCATACTTAGCAACAGTTTGTGCAAGATGAGAGGATTTCATAATAGCTGCAAGTCAATGTCCGCTTTTGTTTCCATTTAAAGGCATTTCGTCCCCAACATCACATTTGGTCATCCCATGGTGGAGTGCCTAAGGAAGTCACTAGGCCAAGAGCCTTTCTTTGGTGAGGAAACCAAACAAACAAAAGCATCCACATGTGCCAGATTAAGGCCTTAACCCATTAGCCCATTGAATTGCCCCCTGATTGCTTAAGGTGGTGCAGTGGGCTGCAGTGTTGTGACAGTGTCTGTGTTGCAGACATGCACATGATGGTGTCTCGACCGGAGCAGTGGGTGAAGCCTATGGCTGCAGCGGGCGCCAACCAGTACACGTTCCACTTAGAGGCCACCACCAACCCCGGAAACCTCATTAAGGAGATCAAAGAGAGTGGAATGAAGGTGAGAAAGTTATATCATTCCCTGAGTGCTGTACTGACTGCAGTGACTCTAAGGATCTCTAATTTGTTTACAAAATCACAGGACGCTAGTCTCAACTTTTTTTTTTAGATAAGCCATTATTGTATACGATACGTATGATAGTGCTGATCAAATATGAATTGTTGGCATTAGATACAAACACATGAGTGTTTTAATCACTTTAAAACATCATAGGTGGGTTTGGCCATAAAGCCTGGTACCACGGTTGAAGAGCTAGCACCATGGGCTAACCAGATTGATATGGCTCTGGTCATGACTGTTGAACCTGGCTTTGGAGGGCAGAAGTTTTTAGACGACATGATGCCCAAGGTAAGGACTAGCCACACGTAGAGGAGGACGTAACAGGAACCAGACACACAGCCACAACAACACAAAGTGGGCTTTAAAGCTTTTCACACAGCTTTTCTTTGATACATTAGCAGACACTGTCTCATCTGTTATTTTGAGTCACTGATATACTTAAAGAGCCATAGCAGAATACTGTACATGCAGCTTACTGATTAGATGTTTTGTAGAAATAGATTGACACCAGCAGAATGGGAATAGTTAGCTTTTGCCTGATCCATATGATACTCTTAAATATGTTTTTTAAAAAATAGCAAATACCAAAGTGTTCAGTGCAATTTTGTAACTGGTAGCGTGTAACATAATAAGCCCGTTTGGACAGGTAGACGGTCTGGTGGGTGATCTACCACAAAGATATAATGTACTAAATAGAGCTCCCTTCAGTCAAACTAATTGTGCGATTGATCAGGCTGGTTGTATAAACAACAATTATATATCGCAGCAGGATTATAATTATGTACCTGTTTCACAAAGGAGACATGGATAAAATGGAAGACTAAGTATAGTAATTTAACTCCTTTTCTAAACTTGAAAATTACACACTTACACTGCCTAACACCTGAGTTCCACTCAGGTTTCTGCATTGAATCATACGTAATTATATTTGATAAATACCAAATAAAAACCGTTTCATCGCTCGCTTATTGTCTGTATCACTGTTTAAAGAAGTTCGTTAGACGTTTAAATGCCTGCAACAGGTCACAGCCCTGACGGAAGCACCCAATAGTTTTGTCTGACTAGCATTCTAATCTAGTTAAGGATGTTTATGATTTAACCTGCAGCTGTTTTTTTTTTTTTTTCTGTATGTAAACAGGTGAGCTGGCTGCGCAGTCAGTTTCCTTCATTAGACATTGAAGTTGATGGAGGCGTCGGCCCCGATACCATTCACAAGTGTGCAGAGGTAAGGAATATGAATATGAACATTCCTTGCTGATTGATGTAACCACCTAAAAACACTTTATTGGATTGTGTGACTTTGTCTTACACTGCGTGTACTTTCAGGCAGGAGCCAACATGATAGTGTCAGGCAGTGCTGTGATAGCCAGTGACGACCCTCGTTCTGTCATCGCCCTTCTGCGCACTGTAGTGGCTGAAGCAATCCAGAAACGCTCACTGGACCGCTGAGTTGTCATCTTTGAGGGGGTCCCCAGAGGGAAACTGTAGCTGCCCGTCCAATCCGCACACCACAGCAGTCAGTGCAACAGACTCAATATGGGGATCTTGGGAGTCTTGGTCAGAGTGGGCAGCTTCTGTGAAGTCGTGAGCCGACGGCCATGCCAAAATCACTTTGATGTGACTGAAGCTGCATTGTGCCTCTACAAAACTGTTTTGAGTTTCATCCTGTACTTCCATTATCTCCTCTCTGAACAGCTAAGTCAAAGTGAGTCTCATCATTTCGAGACTGGAGATGAGGTTACACTGATTTCACATCTGAATACATTCCTTAATACTGTAAGTATGTATTAATTATGGAAATAAAATGATCCAAAAATCACTGTGTTATATGTATCTTCCATCTGAGATCATGTTTGATACATCAGAAAACACTTCTGGCATATCCACTGTTTTGCTAAGCATTTACAAACATCTTGGTATATTATACACTACAATTCAATTCAAAAAATAAAAATCCAACAAATCCCAGCACTTGGTGACAGTGGAGAGGAAAAATATCTCCTTTTAATAGAAGAAAGCTCCAGCAGAACTGGGCTCAGTTTGGGTGTCCGTCTGTCTTGACCAGTTGGGGTGAGTGGATAGAGGAGAGAGAAAAGAACAGCAACAATAAACAACAAATAGACACTGTAAAGGTTGGTGGGGCCAGTAACCTCACATCAGAAATATACAGCTCCAGGACCAGGGACACCTGCAGAAGGTACAGAGAGAGAGAGCACAAAGTTTAGCTTGACAAATGTAAGTCCTCAAGAACATAAGGAATGGACGATTCAAGGTCACCTGAGCCAGCCCTAACTATAAGGTTTCTTGAAGTGAAAGGTTTTAAGTCTAGCCTTAGAGGGTGTCTGCCTCCAGACCCAGACTGGGAGCTGGGCCCAAATACAATAATTTCTGTTTTCTCTGAGTTTAAAAGTAGAAAGTTACTGGTCATCCAGGCCTTTATGCACTTTATGTCCCTTACATTCTTGAAGTCTGGTTAACTGGTTTGTGTTTTCAGGTTTCACAGATAGATACAGCTGAGTGTCATCTGCATAACAATGGTAATTAATATAGTGCATCCTAATAACACTGCCTAAAGGAAACATGTATAAGGTGAAGAGAGTCAGTCCATAACTAACTTTTGTGTCTTTGGAAAGTTTGTCATAAATCAAAAATGAACAAATTGGAATCTGTCTGATAAATAGGATTGGAACCACTTTAATGCTGTTCCTCTGATACCAATCACATACTCCAGTCTGTGTAATAAGATGCTGTGGTCAATAGTGGCAAATGCAGCACTAAGGTCTAACAGGATAAGTACAGACATGAGCCCATTATCTGAGGCTAAGAGAAGATTGTTGGTGACTTTTAACAGTGCTGTTTCTGTACTATGTGTTTTAAATCCTGATTGAAAATCTTCAAATAGTTCATTTCTGTGTAAGAGGTCTGATAGCTGCTTAGGCAACAGCTTTTTCAAGGATTTTAGAAATAAATAGTAGGTTGGATATTGGTCTATAATTAGCCAAGACTCCTGGATCAAGACATTGATCAAGTCATCAAGGCTTTTTGAGTATTGGTTTGATTACTGCAGTCTTAAAAGCCTGAGGTACGTAGCCTGATACTAGAGACGACTCTAAGGAAACTACACACAGGCGTTTTCTAAATCCAGTTATTATCTAAAGACCAAGTCTCTCATCCCCACTCTGGACTGTCAGACTTTAGGTTGATTAATAAACTTGGCCAGATTCCTAGACATGAGAGCTGCATCATCCAAAGTGGGATAAATGCCGCCCCTCGCTACCAGACCAGGATTTCACAGAAAGTGGCCCAATTGTCTCTGAAGCCCACATCGTTTGCTGGACATCACCTAGACAGGCAGCGGCGACATGCGGCTAAATATGTTATTGTTTTAGCAAAGTTACACACAGACTCAACATTAATTTTAATGACCCCCCTCGATTGACGTGAAAAACAATCTTACCATATTTCCGATTAGCCTTAACCAGCAGCTTCAGGTTTGACTCCATGTGGCTCTGGTCCCAGGAAACATTGGACTGCGGTCTGTGGAGTCTCAAACTTCACATTTCTGACTATAGAGCTGCCAATTACCAGAGTCGGTTTCTCAGCGGGTGTGTCGCTGAGTGGAAAATCTATTGGAAACGTGAACAGGCAGGTGATGAGCCGTGGGCTTCTTCTTAGCAGGATGTTTACGTCGGACCGTGACCCAGGCTGACTCTCCACAGCTGGTCGGACAGCTAACAAGCTGCACATCCCGCTAACGGGGCTAGGCTAGCTGGCTTTAGTTGGTGAGGAGCCGCTTCCATTTTACTAATCCTCGCCTCCAAAGCTACCAGGAGCTCACACTTACTCCAGGTCTCATTATGACTAAAGGAGGCAGAGGAAAAACTAAACATGTAGCACAACGACCAAGAGAGGCCATGCTAGCAGCTAGCTGAGCTAACTGGTAGGCTAACGAGCCGGAAGTAACAAGTTAAGTCTGGAAATAGCAAGAAGTTCTGGATAAAAAAGACGGTACTTGACTAGTACAGGAACATATAACGGGTTATGAGTTGTTGTTCAGAGAATCAAGTTAGTTGTTAGGTGTGTTAGACTAGAGCTAATCTCTGTCTGAACGAGCTGTACAGAAACACGCTAGGAACCGGAAGTAAACTCGCTTACCCAGGATACACATCGCCAAGACACTCCCGACTGTGACTCGTAACTTCTTCTCCTTTCGGCTGCTCCCTTCAGGGGTCGCCACAGCGAATCATCTGCCCCCATTTAACCCTAACTGTGACTCGTAACTATCCAATGTTATACTTGTAGTCCTGATCAATAGGACATACTGTATATTTTACTGCACTACGTTTATTTGGCAGCTATGGGTTACAGTTACTTTGCAGATCAAGATTTTTTGTAGAAACAGTCATGGCAGATTTCAAATAGCAATTTTACTTTTAAAGAGCATTTCACTGTCTAAGCTTTTGAATGTAGCCTACTTTTTCTTGTGTCAGTTATTTTACATTGCGGTTTTGTTAGTTTTACTTAAAATAAAGCAGTAAATACTGTTTTCACCACTGATCCACAATGAACTAAAGTGTTCTATGAAGTTTCACAAGAGTTTCTTTTTTCACACACTAGATGGCGAATTCGGACCAAAATAACCCAGGATTTCTAGTCGGTACAAAATAATATCATGACATTGTGATCATGTATTATTAATTTGTAAGCATTAACAAATATCTTACACTGCTCTGGATTTTAGATAAACTGCTGTAATCTATAATGCATTCAGCCTTCATGGTGTGAACAGCCCTACTAACAATGCAACAGGGAGTTGGCTACAAAGTGATAGAGTGGTTCTCTTCTGATAAAATGGTCTTGGCAAAAGAGTTTAAACTGTCCAGTCTGTCTACACTTACACTACTGTTTTACATGTTGCCCTTTTTCCTCACAATCCTGCCACCCAGTCGATTCAAATCAAAAATATTCATAAGCTTTTTTGTTGTTAGAAAGGGAATCATGTGCACTGCCAATGACCATTTAGCTGCAACAGGGAGAAATGCAAGTTTGTGAGCGGGATGCGTTGTCGAGAATCAATATGTAATATTACATTTGTCAAGCTAGACTGTGATGTGTAGCCCTCTTCCCGAGGACACCCAGAAAGACTAAAGACATGTCTGCACTATCTTTCATCTCTTTGTCTGATGAAAGAATCCCTCCTGTCAATGAGAATCACCGATGACATACTTCAAACTGCAAGCAGCTCGCTCTCAATAATGCAGCACATGCCTGGGAGGCAATTCACAGACTGGTGAAATATTGATATCTAAAATCTGTATTTTCATTTCAACATCACACATAATGGCAGATGATGTCGCATTGTTTTCTCTTTTGCATCACTGTATATGTGTGGATGGGGATTCACATAGGGTATGCAGATGTGGCAAGTGACTCGTGTGTATGAAACTCGCATGTGTACACCATGGGGAAAACTCTTGCGTGTGATTTCTGTTTTAACAGGTGAAGATAGACATTTTGTCTGCCTGTGTCACTTCTGCCTCACCAGAAACAGGCAAACAATGTAGTGTGAGGGAGGAGTCAGCTCCTACACATGCTCCACATTCCTCAAGCCATGTTGCCATCTCATTAGCAGTTAATTGACAGTTGCTTATGTCTCCAGATCACCTTGCCCTGCTTACACACAATTTATTCATTATAGTAGCAGGAACAATGAGAAGAGTGTGCTTATACACTGAAACACACACACAAAAAAAAACCTACCTTACATGAATATATATACCTGACATATATTACAGCAGGAGAGACTTTTTACTCTGGCACCATGACAACCACATTCGAAGGTAATGTCATTTGTGGTTAAAAGCAGTAATAGTTGGGGGATGGCAGGGACACAGAATAGAATGGACAGAGATCAGGCGCTTGGCCTTTCTTCTGTGGTCACATGTGTGAATAGCCTTCATCCTTCACAGCATGTCACTGGGTGTATACATAAGAAAAGTTAGAGTGCATCCACACATAGGGAAATGTAGAACGAAAGAGTTAGAGCACATCTTCAAAGTTCAGAAATGATTTTACACCAAAAGTAACCCAGACAGCCATCACGCAGAGCTTTTGATCTTTAGACCACAGTTGTGAGGGAATGTCTCAGTTCCTGTCAGAGGTGTGTGCATACAGTACTTAAACAGAGTACCACAGGGTGTACAACCAAACAGCAAAGGCGGTCAGATCACCAAACAGCAAGTGCCTCCAAAGGCCTTCTTGATAGACAGCAGGCGTTACGACTCACTCACAGTAACAGACACAGTAGGGAGCAACTACCACATGTGTAAAAATCCACATCTAGAAGTTTCAAACCAGGAACTCAGTGAGCGTTTATGACACCAGTACCCTTAATCATATTCATGATCATGAGAGATGAATCACTCGATAAGGAACCATTATATTAGATACTGTCAAATATTCATCAGGCTCAACCAAAGATACTGTTTGAAGTAGATTTTCGTCCCAGAGGAACATGATTCTTATGTTTCCTTTTTTTTCCCTTGCACTTTCTGCTGCCATCATTTATTTTGTTCAGTCTATTCCCTGCTGCATTCTCTTTGGCTCCCTGGCTCACCCTTCCCCCTCTCTAGAATCATTATATAGTAGAATTATATCTTTCTGCTTCTCTCCTTATTGTCAGCACTAAAGGCACATTAGTGAGCTCGCTTTGCCTGCCCCTGCTTATTCATAATTACTTGGCATCCCACAGGAGAACAAGATGCACATCGCTGATTAGCTCGCTGTTGTTACCACCTTTACTTATGCATAAAGTGCCTCTTCTGATTGAGAGTGCATAGTCTTATTAACAATTCAAAAACAACTTAGAAAACCATAAAAATCATCTATTTTCTTTGCCCTGCAGCAGGGTGGGCTGTTGCATGGTATATAGTGTAGGGTAGCTGTGATGGATAACTGATGAATAACTTACTGATTCACAGAAGGGGGCAGAATGTCACAGGGCAGCTGTTTTTCCTGCATCCCAGTTTCTGTTTACTTTACTGTTACTGTACAGTGCCTCAGGGCATAATACTGTTGGCTCATCTTTTCTTACAAATTGTAATTATTAATTTACTTCTATGGATCTCTCGCTGTACACTGTAGCTGCAACTCTGTCTGGTAAGGGATGGATTCAAAGAAATAAAAGTCAGTGCTTCATCTTATTAGCTGCAGTATGTACATGTGCTTGTGCCATGTTGCACAGTGGATGGATTCTTTGGTGATCCCCTGACATTTACTGTAGTGCAGGCCACACAATTACCATACTACCATAACATTATATACCACCACATAGTACTGCTGTTAAATAAGATAATATAGTCTTATTGCTATTATTGCTAGTTTAATTACTGTTCTTATATTGTTTTTAAAAAAAAGAACACTCTACCTAAATTTCCCTTTGGGGATTAATAAAGTTTATCCTATCTTATCCTATTTCTACAGCATAACACAAAGACATGCCAATAAACAACCACTTTCCTTTCTTCATTACAGAATCACTGACAATACTAAAAACAATAAAATATAATGTATAAAGTGCTGAAGATGCCTTACCTCATCACTGCTGATGGGGGGTAGGTACCTGAGAAAGTCTGATTTCTTATCATATTGACAAGTATTTTTCAAATTTGGATTTTTGACATTAGGAATAAGCATGTATAGATAATGGATGGATGGATGGATTTTTGACATGAAATAACTATCTACTCACATGCATGAATGTTGAAATTAGGGGGTTCTGATTCTGCTGTTCATTCATGCAAAGTGAGTTAAGGCATTGAGTGTCATGCTAAAATGAAATACAGTAACCTAAGATAGCCACAACATCTATCTACATCAGAAACTGAACTACAAACCCACTGTACACCAATCCATCAACTCTGTCACTACACTAACAGTCAACACATGTAAAGGCAGTTAAGCACAAAGAATATCTCCCTGCACGACGCTCTATGACATGAATGTGGCGACTACAAGGGCACCCCATTCCTCAATAAGACTTTTAAATGATCTTTATAGCACAAAGTGTTTGGGACTAGTTACATGCCAAACCTTCCTGATGTATCAGTAAAGAAAATGGCCACCATATGGATCTCATAGAGTGAGCGCTCCCAGCACTCACTAAATTAGTTCAATATGAACAAATACCTGCAATGCCTTCCCATCATACTTAGCTTCACTTTTGTTAACACACTAAACCAATTTGATGAGCTGAGTAAACATAACTGCTAAACATCAGCATTTTGCCTTTTTCGTTCTGAGCATATTAACATGCTGCTGTGCCACACAAAGCCACTAGTATGGCTTTAGGCTACTCTGGTATAAGAAAAAAAAAAAACTCAGGACATTTTCCTTTCATTTTTTTTTCCAGTATAGAGAAGTTACATGTTAAAAGACCTCTGTCAAACGCAGTTAAGTCCTATATGCTTTGACAAAGATCAAGAGAAGCTTTAGAAATGGTCAAGATAAAATGGCCTTGCAATGTCAGTTTACCCAGCAGGTATTAAATGCTTTAATTTAAATTCTCAATAAAACAAATAAAATAATGATTTCCTAGAACAGTTAATTAGCTCTGCATCTGAATCTCCAGGCTTTCTCAAAGCCCCAGAGAATAAAGAGAGACAGAGGTCCCAGGAGAGCGTAGCATCACTTCATCCCAGACAGAGCCAGTGGAAGTACACACTTTCATACCTATGAATTATGCATGAGATGAGAATATTCCAGTGTGAGTGTTTGTAAATTTGTAGATGTTTTTAATTCATAATGAATGACATGGGACTGTCACTATTTTTGTTGTTTGGATGTCAGTATGTGTTTTGAGCTGCACATGAATCATGCGATTTGTCTTGAGTTTTCATGATAATCATCAGCCTCCTGTTAACATTTTTTTTGTTGACATTCTGGTGAAGAGTTTTAACTCAAGACACATCAATAATGTCATTTTCTGTAACAGGTGCTATCTGTTCTCCTCCTATTTTGATTTTTTGCTCACTTTACCTACTCTAGGCCTACTACTTGAAACATGAAGGTTTTTATTGACTCACACTTTCATCACCAAATGACTCATAACACACAGAGGTGAGTGTAACAAGCTGTGCACAGGCCTCAACAGGACCAGTCACTCTCTACAATCTGTTAATTTTGTAGCGCTGCCTCCCTGATTTCTTCACGTCTAAGAACAAAACAACCCGTCAGTTCAGCTTATGTATAGAAGATGTTGAGTATTGTGTGATAAGTCAACATGTTTTTGCATACTTGCCATTGATCTGTACACTTCTTCATGGGTTTCTTTCTCTGTCCTTGTTATCCGAGCTCACCCCACTGAAAGCAGGAAACAATGTGTCCTCTCTTTTTATTCTCTTCAGTGTCTCACTGGTAATAAATCATAATCTATTTGCCTGACTGTTACCCTGCCATTCTGGATCGTTAAGTGCTGTCTGGCCATGTGTGCCCTCTAGTGTCTATATTCTCATCAAGGACTATGGATTTGTGAGTGTTGCAAAACAGATCTTCACTCATATTGAGTGTGCTTGTAAAAAAAAAAAAAAAAAAAAAAAAGGAGAGAAATAAAAATATATTAAAAAAAAAGTAGGACAGGGAGATAGTCCTCAAAGGGGGTAGGATATGGTGCTTTTGAATCGTGTGAAGTTGTGATGGAGCTGCTTGACAATAACAGCAGTAATATCAGTGTGCCTGCTATCAGCGCTAGCAGCATCAACAGATCTTCGAGTGCATGGGCTCTTCCAGTAAAGACAGATTGTTTTGTCAAGACACTGAAAAAACGATCTAGTAGCTCCACAAGCAAACACTAAACCATGAGATTTCTTGCAGCGCATGCGGTTTTCCCTTGGTGTCACCTCAATTTATAGAGTGGGTGCCAGCATTCGTTCTGGGCTTTAGTGTTCACTGTATGTGCATCAATATGATTTCATATGAATTCAATGGAGAAAGAGTCACAGAGACGTTTATGGCATGGCCTGGTGGGAAGCTTGGGAGGCATGTTTACAGTGTTGTGTAGGTGTGAGCAAGTCCATCTGCATTGAATGAGTTATGAATGGTGAGATGTGATTTGCTGAGGCTGTCACAAAAAGTGCACGGTTAACTTGCAGGAAGCCTTCTAAGTATTATATATTCTCTGACATGCTGGCCCAAACCCTTTCTCTCTTCCATTCAGAAAAAAAAACACAAGTACACAGAAAGCTGAACTGAAAATGCAGCATAAATAAACCTACATGTCCCATGTCAACTCAATAAGATCCTGGTGAACAAAGCCGAACTAGATAGTGGGGAATCATCACATCATGGCTGTTGTGAGAAAAATTCAACCAACACCGTGTTTGATAACCCGTTTCCAAAAACTGCAAAATGCATGTGGGGGAAAGGAAAGCAAGAAGATGCACTGAATGGATTTTATTGCAATAAACTGACAATAGCAAAGTGCCCTTTTAACGGTCACGATGGCAGCTGTTCGACAGAGTAAAGAAAAAATGAAACCAACCATGGTCATATAAAAATACATCACTGAAAATAAAAGCATCACTGGCTGAACTCAAAACATCACCACAAACTATTTTACACCTAAATTTGGAGCCAGTACACAGCCAATACATGCAGCCCTCGAAACGCAGCTACAACATTGTCAGAATATCTGGAGGAATCTTAGGAGGCAGCTATGGACTGTCGGTATTAATGCTAAACATAAAAAAAAAAAAGAAAAGAAATTAAAGAATCACACAATCACACGCCCTCCACTTCCTGGTTCATGTCTAGAAAGATGAAATGAGTTGAATATTGAATGAAATAAGTGATTGACACACTGACACTGAAGCAGCTGTTCAGTGGTACCATTCATTTACACAACTCTAGCACCATCCAAGTTTTAGAAAAGAAAAACTCTTTTAGTTTTGCTTATAAAAAATTACACCACATCCCTTCACCAAAAATCCAAATGCAAGTCAATAAGATATGCAGCCATTACTGTTAAATGCCTAAAGACTTTCCCAACAGCTCCATCAATTATCCCTGGTGATACTGGGGCCCAAAAATGCACAGAATGACTTTCCTGCTGTTTTGATATCAAATACCAACAGGAGGCTAAAGACTGTTTATGATTGAAAAATAGAGGTAGTTCACACAATAAATATTGCAATTTAATGAGGCGACATTTCAACTGTCAAGGCAAAAAGTATGTGGAAAAAATGGAAATATAGGCATACAAAAAAATTGGACAATTAAGAGATCACATGATTACAAATGTACAACCTTGTACATATTTCTGTCATTGTGCATTTCCTAAAAATGACTCATACAATAGGATTATGTATATAGATACAGACACCTTGGATAGACTATTCACACACACAGTATACATGGATAATGTGTGCTTACAGAAGTTTTTTTGTATCATGTATTCTCCTAATTGTATTTGGAACTGTTGTATATTATTTCATATCTGTTTCATTGTCAAAATATTGCCTCATTAACTATTTGTGAACTTGCAATATTCAGTGTGTGGAGTACTTTTTTTTTTTTTTTACATTGTATACTGCTTTTGTCTGGCACCCTCTATCTAAGGTACCTTTTAGTGAGGTTGGGTGTGCACACATTAACCAAATTCTTTGCTAAAGATTATTTATTCACATTAATATCTATTTTATGAAAACATATGGTTAATAATGAGTAGACAAATAACTAACTGTTGCACCATTTCTGTAAAAGGTGTAGTTTAGTTGTAGTTGAATTTCCTTCATATGAACATTTCTGATTAAATAGCACCAGCTATCTTCTTCCTGGAACTGCAGGGTCTATGGGCTGGTTCACTTGTGAAAAATGAAGGTAGTTGAAATCTCAAAACTTGGTGGCTTGCGTCCGTTTCAGCTATGTATTTTTTTTTTTTTTTTGTCTTTTCATGACATAAACCTGTTTAATGAAGTGCTGCATAAAAGCAAAGCATTAAAAAGACAAATATGAGCAGTAATATCAAACACAATCTCCACAACACCCATTCTTGAAACAGATTACTTCACAGGTTCATAGGGCATCACTGGCAGTCAAATACTGTAACGAGGGGCTGGGCTTTGTGTGGACTCTTGGCTCAGGAAGTCGGGGGTGTTTGGGTACTGCTCTGTCACACAAACACAACGTTCGAATAGTTCGAAGATTACAAAACATCAAAATTCCTCCTGCAATATTGTCATGCAATATACATGGTGACACAAGTGAGACAAGTTTTCCAAGAGTTTTCACATCCAGTCTGGCAGTGAAAGGGTTAGGCCCACATCGGCTAGAGGATTTCACACCTCTCCTGGCTGTTGCATTCCAGGGAAGGTGGCACAGATTTTCAAACCCTCGTGCCTTGTGTTTTGCGTCCCAGAAGCTGAGAAAGGCGCCTTCAGCTAGAATCCATGATTAGAAGTTCGATTTAGCAGTTCAGTTTCATCTGTCTTTGATCAAATATCCTACCTAGGTGTTACACCACATTTTACTAATTAAATGCGACTGAAGCAAAAAGCATTAAGTGAATCCATTTTTGTGACTTGTCTGTTCAACTATTGTACATATGAAGCCACAGTAAATTTCATTATAGGTATAGATATACAGTGTTTTGACACTGACCAAACCATGACAATCTGGTATGAAATGCTACAGACTGCAATGCGCAGGACAAATCTAGCATTTCTACATCTACCACATTGCCAACACACAGGCTATTGACATAATCTGCTTGGTGCAGTTGCCTGGCAACACAAGCACACAGTTTGAGAATTTCAAAGCAAAAAGGAAAAAAAAAAAAAAACTTACAAAGCTATGTAAAGTAGTATAAAACAATAAATAGAAAAATCTTTCAAATAAAGCACAAAAATCAAACATTTTCCCCTTCAAATGAGCTTGCTTTCTTATAATGTGCAGATTGCATGTTTAAAGTGCCCCCCCCCCCCCCCCCACACACACACATCTACACACTAGTAAAAATCAGAGTGGCCTCTAATAAAAATCTGGTCTTTTTTTTTTTTTTAAACTAATAAGAATTTTTTGAACTTCTGATATCTTTTAAAGACAGGACGGAGTAGTCATAATGGACAACATAAAGAAATGTGCAAGAATTTAATTATAGTCAGTGACCCCCTGCTGTGTAATTTAAGAAGGACAATTCAGCTGATTGAACATGAGTGTTAAAACTGCCCTTTTGCCCACAAGGCCCATAAACCCACAGCAGGAGGTAAGCAGACATATTTACAGTTCTGCTTCAGAACCAATCAGCTTTCCCCTCTCGCTTTTAAACTTCAAACATTGGCTACAGAAGACGGTGTGAAAACAAGGAGGACTTGGCACTGAAAAAAAATCCCTTGTGGTAAAGTATGTATATCTTCAGCAGGAGAGAGCTGTTCATTTATTCGCCATCATTTCCGACCTCTCTCCCTCTCGGTCTCTCACTGTCTCTTTTTTGGAGAGAAGGAGGATGGAAGAGAAGAGCGGAGCAGTCTCTCACCAAGTCCGGAGTGTCTGGCAGTGTGTAAGTGGTGCACCAGGACCTGTTTCTGTCTGCCAAAGCGAATTCATTGTGGAAGCAGGTGGGCCAACACACATACACACATCCTCATTTAGGACACAGGCTTGTGTGTCCTTGCCTTTGTCTCTATACAGGCTGGAAACCCAGTCATCAGCTATGGAGTCAGTGGGCGCAGAGCATCTCTATGGCAACCAACATAGTGGGCCAGGCTGTGGCTGCTCTTGGATCAGCGCGGAGACTTTTTTTTGGCATCCGCTCAGTGCCGGAGTGGATGATAGAGTTCCTTCTCTTAAATGTCCTTCCCAGATTGGCCAGTAATCTCATTTTTTCCTCTTTTATAAAATAGAGCAATATTCAGAGTAATAAAAACCAAAATGCTATGAGATTTAAGTTTCACAGAAAACAAAAATGAGAGCGGCTCACGGTACTTTCATGTCCTTCAATTCCCACTTACACAGTTAATCGCTCAACATGGCAAACTCATTCTAGTCCACACACACACCCAAACACACACACAGTAGTTTAACAAAAAACAGTTAGCCACCAGGGTAGGATTTTTTAAAACTGATTGACTAATTCAACACAGCAGTGAACGACGGTAAGGTCTGAAGGTGGAGTCCAGATCTTCTCCCTGGCATTGTGTTGGCTGGATCTGCAATGTGTGAGAGACAGGAGGCGGAAGATCCTCGCTTAGTCAACAGAGCCAGGATGCAGGCTGAGTGCAGGTGGGTCCAAACAGGTGGGAGAGTAACTGAGGTGAGGTTCTTTAATCCACAGTAAGGGGGCGCCGTTCTTGCCTTCCTGGCTCTTGCTGTTGTTGCGGCTCTTGTAGCGAACTAGCAGCACAGCGATGAGCAGAATGCCGAAGATGGGGAACGGGTAAAAAAAGACAAAGTAGAAGAGGGAGTCGTTGGAGCACACCACCGACTTGAGGGTAGATGCTGTTGATGGAAAGAGAATAAACAAATCAAAGTTTTACCCTTCTCACACTAACCACTCTGTTTTATTGCTAAATGATGGTTAGGCGTCTCTGGCTCTGCTTTTAACTGGTGTTAACAAAATAAATATTTTGACTTGGGAAGCCAGATCATCCAAGGCAGAGCACCTGAGAACCTCTTAATTGGGCTATTGATTTTTTTTCTTGTTTCATGTACTGTAACAAAACAGGAATATAATGTGAGATAAGAGCTGTTAAAAAGTGCAGTAATTAATTACTTCCTATTCTGCTATTAAATTACCATTAAACTGCCAGCATAATATTAGATCCACAGATCCAAGCATAGCTCTCAGTGTTCATTTTCACCTACATTCAGAGAAGCTTGAAAAATGTAGTAAATTAAGGACTCACCTTGTTGCAGCACATTGACAGCGGTGAACCCAGAGTTGTTAGTGGCCAGGTGGTACCATGCATTACGGGGGTTAAGGAGCCACTCCTCAACGTGGCAGTAATAACGGCCCGAATCTGTTGGCCGGGCTCCTTGAATGGTAAGTGTGTACTGGTCAGAGGTCATTCTTTCAAACTGCAGGCGGGAATTTGGGCCCACCTCCTCTCGGGGGCTGCAGTTTCCATTTCCAAAGACAGCGTCATGGCCGATGGAAAACACACACTCCTGATCTCCTTCTTCGTCACCGGGCTGGTCCTCATCTTCCTCGCTATCGGAACGCTCCACGTACCAGGATACGGAGAAGCGAGAGTCTCGGGACGACTGTGATGGGATGCTACAGCCTAGTCGTATTGAACCGGACTCTTCCACTGTCACATTTGAATCCATTTTCTCTACCTGTAGTCGAACCTCTGCAGAGGCCCAGGAAGATAAAGGAAAAAAATGGGGGCAGAAAATAGTGAAAATATATACTAAAATATGCAGTATTTGATGGAGTCTAGAATTAGCACAATATACACTAAACTACACTCAAAAGTTTGGACACACTTTACCATTGAATTGAGAGAATTGAGAATTCCCATTGAGAATTGAGAATGAGAAAGTGTGTCCAATATTTTATATTTATATATATATATATATATACTGTATATATATAGTTAATCATTAATTTTTTTTTTTTTACATTAAACTAAATTTTATTTGGTTTTTCATGTTTTGGTGACACAAAAATTATTTTAATGCATAAACCATGGCCTCTGGGACATTGTGGTGTACATTTTTCAGCATATTTTGATATTTTGTGGATAAAAGAATTATAGAAGTAAATAACCTAAAGATAAACCTATAATTTAAATAACAGTTGGCTGCAGCCATTATGAACTTCAAATAACACCGCAAATGGATACCAAACTTTTAAACTGTGTGAAGACAAAAATAAATAAACCCCACAATGCTGCCCACAGCTATCACCAGTCTTTCAGCTTTTCAGCAAGGTTTCATCCTACCCCCAGGCCACTGTGTCTGTCTGTATAGTTTTGCTACAACCCTTCAGGGGCAGTACAGTGACCCAGTTCCACTGTGGTTTAAAAAAGTGGCAGTAAAGGCCTGGCTTTCTTGGGCTCCTCACACACAGTTTGAAGAGTTCTCTTGGTAAAGAAGCAGAAATGACCTATGCTGAACAGGAAAAATGTTCCGGCACCCCCACCCCCACATATTTCCTCTCAACAGGCAGATTTCTGGACAACTTCCATAGGTGAATGCATTTTTTTTAGAACCTTAATGTATATCTATGGTGTTTATATGGCATATTTTACATGTGTCATGGACATTTAAGGTAAAAGTATTTAACATATGGCTACGAATCAGTAAGTAATCCTGCATTTCTATCTGTACGTAGCTTCATTAATTCTAGTTGGACAGATGCCATATCAAGCATTTCACTCTGCATTATAACTAGGGCACCTGGTAGAAGAACACTGCTCCCAGAGATGTCTAAAAGAGTCACCTTCAGCTGACGTGTGGAATGAGTCGTACAAAAAAGGGAAAATCAAAGATGGATGGGTCGTTATTATTTATTTGTATTTGGGTGTACAGAGATTTATTGTAGAAGAATGGAAGGAACATTGCTGTAGAGAGTCAGGGAAAACATGATATGTACTGGAGATAAATGCCATAAGGTAGCAGGACGTACATTATGTCGATGAGTACTTGGAGGATTTTGAGTATGGAACATGAGGATTAGGTTTTGTGTATGAGCCAGGCTTTGCCCTCTGGTGTAGTGTATGACAGCTGGCATGACTTCAACCCATTTTTTTTGCCACCTGAGCTCTGCCAGGGGCAGTTGTAAGGTCAACAGAGCGAGACGGCCTTGAGGCCTTAAGCATAGCATGGTATAAGAGGCATGTGGAGGGAAAAGCTATTTGGAGGAGAGATTGGCTTAATGTTTAACTGGGGGGCTAAATTGGCAGTGGGAATAAATCAATGTTTTCTTAAAGAGAACATCAGTTTAGATTGCTTGCTCACCTGGCCGTCTAACCAGAACCTGCGTGAACCCCGAGGACTCCTGGGAGAGACGATACCAAGCTCCATCTGGGTCACTCAACCACTCCTCCACCAGGCAGTAGTATGTCCCAGAATCGCTGCTCTCTGCCCTGTTCATCGTCAGCGTATACAGACGCGGTGACAGCCTCTCCGCCTGCACGCGATGTCGCAGTCTTTCCTCATCTGCATAGGCGCCATACTCAAAGGCCCCAGAGCGTTCAATTCTAAGCAGGAGCTCATCAGCTTCGGACCCTGTTGCACGCCTCACGTACCACAGCACAGCATGCTGGGAGTCCTGACTGGTCTGAGAGGTGATGGAACAATTGATCCTGACACGACTGTTCTCCAGGTACACCTGAGATTGGTTGGTCTTTTGCACTTGTAGCTTACTTTCTGTAGAGATGGGGTGGGGGGAGAGTTAGGGAGGGAAGAGAAAAAGCAGACAGTCATTTCTTTGGGTGTAGGAAAATGTGAGCGCTGGTGACAGGTACACAATACAATTTCTGTTTTGCGACACACAACCTGTA
The DNA here is from genome assembly GCF_900324485.2 of Mastacembelus armatus. Classification (NCBI taxonomy): domain Eukaryota; kingdom Metazoa; phylum Chordata; class Actinopteri; order Synbranchiformes; family Mastacembelidae; genus Mastacembelus; species Mastacembelus armatus. The sequence goes on along the minus strand of NC_046653.1, from coordinate 16,092,839 downwards.
GATGGGTTTATTTCGGGTGGCAGCAGGGCACAAAACGATAGCGGTGCGTGGGTTGGTACAGGAGGTGACAAAAAAAAAAAAAAAAAGAAAGACATAAGAGGGAAAGGGAAATAAGGAGGAAATGTCAAGCAAATCAAAGCTGAGAGGATGGAAGGTTTGTTGGCATCAAGGTAGAAATGTAAGATAAGATGCAAAACAGCAGAAGAGACATGGGTGAAGGAGAAAGCATAGGGATAGATTGTAAAGCAGGGCTATGGATATTATTAGGGAAGATAGAAAATAAAAGCAGGGCAGAGGGTCTGTCAGTCTGCCAGAAAGAGAAGGAATACATTTATAAAGTTAGGCAAGGTTGGGAAGAGAGCCGAGAGAAGCGGAAAGAGACGATAGAGAGGTGTGACTGAGACGTCAGGAAGGAGCTGAGGCTACCCTGAGTGCTGTGACAGGATTGGTTACAGTGACATCGGTTGTGGGATGGGATTAGCTGCAGGTACATCAGGTGCAACCTCGACTAGAGCCCTGCTGTCAAATGCTCGGGGGAGGATTAGTTCAGCACAGAGCACATAGAAAACACACATACACACGCACACATGCACACACACACGTACACACACGCACACACACACATCCTGACACATATATAAAAACACAGGAACACAAACAAAATAGAATTTCACACCTAACAATTCTTAAGCAAAACACACACACAGCAATATACAGTATTTACCATGCCATATGACTTGCTGTAATTTCCAATTACATGACATAAAATAGAACAGCTACCTCAGGAGATCTTGAAATTTAGATTTTTTATTAAATGTCTTATTCATAATCACAAGGATATTTATTGCACTCAAGCAAAACACTGAATGGTTCCACATATACGTGTATTTCTAAAGTATATTTTCTCACACTGGAACTGACACATCAATCACAGACCATCTCTATCACGCACTATAATATCACCATCTTTACCCTAAACAATGACTCTTTGATTGGTAACACTTTCTAGTGTTGGCATACAGATAGTAAACCAAGAGTTGTTTGTTGGCTGAGCTCAATTTGGGAAAACAAATTCCCTTAATTGAGCTCAGCGGCAGACACACAAGTGCCGGATATGTCATCTTTCCACTTCTTCCCACCAGAACAAGAATGAAATAGCTATTTCTGGATCAGGGGACCGATGTCTGCCAGAAGTGTCTAAATAACACACTTTTCAGGCAATTTGTGAATACACAAATAACCAGTAAATCCATAGACAGCATTGTTTTTGGTAAATATGACCTAAGACTTCCTTCAAATACAGTTTTTTTTTGTTGCATGTTATATTGTATTAATTAAAAAAAAAAACTAAAAAAAAACTTCCAGCTTGAAAAACACAAGAGTAAGAGTTTGAGAGAGTTTGAGTTTATTCAAATTAATTATTTAGTGTGGTATTTTATAGTTGTAAGGAGGAATAAGAATGGGTATCAAACTGTGAGACTACAAGCTACAGAATGAAATGCATCCGTAATATAAAGCATTGAAAAACGTTACATTGTTAATATTTCTATTACTCAGTGTATGATTTTTTTTTTTTTTTTAAGTATTTAGTATTGGTTACAAACTCTCACACTGTAGCAGCACAAAAAAAAAAAAAATAAAAAAATAATCAACCCTAACTGGGAAAATATTTGTATTGACTATGTTTTGTTAACAAGTTGTCAAATACATTTGAAGTCTTGATTTCTGTTAAACCCTGAATGCTCCAGGATAAGCGGTAGATAACGGATGGATGGATTTTTGTTATATGACACATCTCAGCCTTCTGTCTTTGTCTTGCATCCTCCAACAACACTCTTCATTTCCAAATTCATGTAACCTCCTAGCTCTCACTAAACCCTGTTGTGAATGACTGACTGATTGACTGCCTAGGGTCACAGCCATCTGCCCAGTAAACCTAACCCTTATCTACACGTCAAGTGTGCTCAAATTATTGCTAATTATGATTCTGCACATTTACAATGTATATACAGTTTATACAGATTTAGTTGCATTCAGAAAATGCATGTCTACAAGTCATCACCAGAACACTTTGTTGTGCAATGCAATTTCAACTGAACGTCTCAAATTAGTCATCATCATTGCCTCGGTAACCACTAGAGACTTAGTAGGAAGCCTGACAATCTTCCCATCCAGAATTACTGCAGAGCCCTGTGGTATCCTGGCAATCATTTTTTTGCAGGAGAATTACCTCCGAACCTCCTGAAGTGGAACCATGCAGGATTGGATTGGCACAGGACAAAGTAATTCTCTGTCGTTTCCATTTGAAGTTTGAATCCGCAGCCAGAAGAAAATCTGGAGGCTGAAAGCCTGTTGCCGTACATGAGTGTTTACAGAAACGCTTTTTAAAAGCTAAAATAGGCAAATTATTCAAGCCTTATTAGGTAGCATCATGAGCTATTACAAGTTATAATAACTAAGCAGTCACTCAAGCAAAGAAACAGGGACAAATAAAATTGAAGAGCAATGGGCAAAAAAGACAGAAGAGGAAATAAAGAGAAATTGTTTTATCCCCAAAATAACCTTAAGCTCTCCACTCCCATATCATATCCTGCTGTGAAATGTGTCAGCATGAGAACAGCAACTTCACAGGCCAGCCTGTCACATCCTCTGACACGTGTCCATTCCCACAGAGACTGAGATTTCTTCCTTCAGCTACAGCCAGGACTGTTACATCAGTGCATCTGCTGACACAAGCAGCAGTAAACAGGCTAAAATTCCTATATTCCTATACAATGTACAGTATGTAGAGTATGCTCTGGCTTTTTAGATGTGCCATTGATGGGAGGATTCGTTATGAGGTGGGAAAATACCCAGTGTGAGGAGTCAGATCAATCATACTTTGCTAACAAGGCTACACATCATGTAAGTGCATTCCCTCCACAGCAAGAGTAACTGTGGGTTCCTCTGTGTCAGCATCGCTGTCAGTATTTATTGTAAGTGTGATCACATGTTCTTTGCTGCTGTGTTTTCTTTAATGAGCCACAAGGGTGCATCCACAAACTAAGGCAAATCCATAATTGGAAACAATTGTTCTCACTGTTCTGCATTAGTTCATGTGCCAGTCAAACCTGGTCCCAGTGAGAATAAAAGTGCATGTTCTTATATATGAACCAGCCTTTAACTCTTCAATTGTTGTCTTTTGTTTGTCTTAAAAGGGCAAAAGCTGTCTGCCTTTATTGGAAAGAAGAAAAAAAATCAAAAATGTGTAAGTTAACCTTAAAGTTGAAAATGTTTATAACATCTCACACTCTTCATCTGCCTCTGTGGTTTCTAGGGCAACCCAGTCTGAACAATATGGCATAGCTAAATTACCTTTGGGTACATCACTGATGTTATCTTCCAGTAAGAAACAGCAGATTCGATTAAACAAGGCCAGAGTCTTACTTACAACACACTGCACGATTGAATAAAATTTAAACTGATTGCTGTTCTGTAAAATGTGTGAAAAATAATTTATTGGATGGAATGGATATGCGATAACATCTCCTCTTATGTGGGATAGGCACATAAGAGGCACTCACCATCTCAGCTCCACTGGGCATGTGCTGTCATTACAGTACACACAAACACACACAAATCCACACAGTACAGTCACTAATTGGCTCATTGAACCCGTGTCTCACCCCTTTCCCATGTGTGCCCAATTTGTCTGGTTTAATAGCTACAGAAAACTGCAGAGTTGAGACAAAGCTGTTCTTATATCTTTTATTTATCCATGGAGGTAAGTACACAAAGACTACAAACAGTACCCTAGTTGTGAAGGAAGAAAGACAGCAGTGCGCGCCCCCAAACCCCAAAAGCTACACCATACTGTAGTTTATGAGGCAGTGCACATAAAAACAAGTTTGAATCCAGTGGGAGGAGAAGCGTACAGCTAAGGATGCTACTGTGGCATGTCAGCACACATTACCAACAGCTTGTAACAAAATTTTAGGATAACTTCAAAGGAACTAGGAAACTGCCTGGCCAAGCGTGCAGAGGAGGAGAATAAAGCTCAAGATTGTAAATGAAAGAACGTTATCCTTTTATTCTTTGGGTACAGAGGAAATTCAATTCATTTTTTTCCATCTCTGTTTTAAGCTGCCGCTCCAGGTGAATTCTTTTAATTTAAGACAGGATCTAAATGTTGAGGCTGAGACGTCTGCGTCACCCCTCTTATTTCCCCTTCATCACTTTCATTGTTTTGACCAATCGCAACCCTTCTTCTCCCTTCTGTGTTACTCTGATCTTTAGCGCGGCTCTTCTGATCACATTCTGTCTAATCATGTGATACAACAACAATATTCAGCAGTCTCCCCTGTGTGTTCATAAATATTAATCAGGCCTACATAGAAAAAAAAAAGGGACACCCACTCCGCCCACACTAAGAGTGGAATGAAAATAAAAATCAGTCTGATATGTAATTACTGACCACTAAGCTGACAACTTATCCTCTGGGCCACAGATGCTTCTGCTAAGTTGAAAGAGGCCAGAGTGGGCAGAGGACAGGCAGAAGAGACACGAAGAGAGGAGAGGGATGAATAAAAACAAAAAGACAGACACAGAGAAGGATGAGTTTTTAAAGAAGACAGGGTGAGAGAAAAATAGGAGCTATAAAGGATATATCACCAAACTCAACAGATATTCACAAGAACCTACCAACAGAGAATCGAGGGGTGAGAGTGAGTGTGCATGGGAGGGAGAGGGCCTGGAAAAGATGAGAGAGATGTAAGAGACAGAAAGTGAGAACATGCTCCAGGGGGATTTCAGAAAACAGCAGGCAGTCTCTCCAGCTCCACTCCAGAGGACTTATAGTCTTAATGGTTGTCTGCTCTGCCTTTAGCATTAGCATTAGCACGGCCCTGAGCTAATCCACGGCCGGGACCCCAAGCATGTCAGGACTGAGAGCTTTAGACACGCCCTGATCCCCTGCAGAACAGCTCACATTGGCTTGCCGCTCCTTGGAAACCTCTGCAACTACATACTCAAACACACAAACAGCTGCTCACCAGTCACCCCCCACCCACCCGCCTGCCTGGACTTCTGCCACAGGGGGCACAGATCTGAGCAGGCTGCGAGTCCCAAGCAATGACGAATGGGGTTCCCCTCACTGAAAGTGGCTCCTCTGCCAAACTGGGAGCTTAATTTCTATGCTAATCACTGCAATGTATCTATGATCCCATTGTGTCAAAGGGATATTACCACTCCCCATCTCTCCCTTTTCCAGCTCCCCCTGCAATATCATTAAGACAAAGCTAATTATGGGGATCTGTGCACCTAACACACTTGAACACACTTAAAGCCTCATATACAAACACACTGACTGCACATTCCCTCTTCCTTCCTGCCTGTCTGAATGAGTGACTGCTGGAGGCAGGCAGGCCCAACAGGAAAACGGATGCACAAGAGGGTGAGACAGGGGGTCAGGGCAGGGGAACTCTGGGAGATTGATTGCCCAAAAGAAACTTGCACGGGTGGGAAAAGCATAAAAACACCGAAATTAAAATATGCATGCGTGTGTATTTGAAAGGGGTCTGCCAATAAGCATAAAACACATTATGCTCATTAAACCACAGAACAGTGGTTATTCAGTTAGTGCAGGCTAGAGAAGGGCAAGTGCGTATGTGTGTGTGTGTGTATTGAGGAGGCAGCACTCCTGCTCTGCTCCTGCTATTAGCCACTGATTTACATGGGGAGCAGCAGCACTGTAGCTAGCTCTGAGTTACGACTTCAATTACAGCAGCAGCAGAACACATAGCAGTGCACATATGCACACATGCACACACTGGTGCTTAAGAGAAATGAAGAGACACAACACAGAGAATCTCATTGTGCCTGCAGATTGGGCCGAACAAGGAAATGAGGCCTAGATTGGATTGGGTTTGACAGAAAAATGTGCCTGTGTTCTTGCATGAGAGAGCGTGTTTAAGGGTTAGTTCTTGTGAGGATGAAGGCATGTAGGAAAGGAGCCTGACCTTGAATTTGAAGCGGACGTGATTAATCAAAAACCTTTTATGCAATTATTTTCTGTTTCGGTGAACCCCTCAAAGGCTCTTCATTTATTACTCATTATGACCTGGTGTGAGAGAAACAGACAGGCTGTGAGAGCACTTTGATTTATTTACATATGCAACATATAATGTGCTGTAGTAGGAGAGACAGGTGCTGTGTTGCAGACGTTTAAACAGCTGCATACATAAGGTTCTGCCGCAGGTGAGCTTGCAGGCAATCCCAAACTATTTACCACTGCAGCCAAAATCAGGGCACAAAAAAAAGGTTTACAACCCTGTCACCAATAATAACACCGTGATAAAGCTGCTACTGTGTGCAAACAAGCACGGCTGCCATATCCTTATTATTCATGAAATAATGACAATGGTGAAGAAGCTATTGGAATAAAAATGTAAACATAATTGAGAGAATTATGATGAGGAGGAGGGGGGAAGTAGGGAATTATGAAATATTGAAAAATCACAAGAGTGAGAAAGAAGCTGGGGGCGTTTGTGAAGGGAAACATGCAGCTAAGTGAGAGTGAAGGGGAAAGCAGACATTAAAAGGGACTTATGGGGAGAGTAAGAACAAAATGTAGAAAGCGAGATGGAGCTGGAGGGCGATAGGCCGGGCCTTAATGAAGATAGACGGCTCCTATCCATGCCCCGATAAGCAGGAATCTCCAATCAGCACAGTGACGCCAACGCTATCAATAATAGCTGGGTGGCATGTATTTCACTGGCACACAGAGCATCTGCTGGTGCCAGCCCATATTAAATGTGAAGATACTCTGAAGAACAATCACGGAGAGACAGAGACTTGAGAGAATATACCAGACAGGACAAGATAAAGTAGGAGGAAGTTGGAGGCATATATCCTCTAACTCAAAGTGCAATCACAAGAGAGCAAAACAAAAGAGAAGGATAACAATAAGCAAAAAAAAAAAAAAAAAATCCCTTCCTGCATCGTGATGTTTGATCATGTGAGTGCAAAGTAGCCAAGCAAGCGTAGGTGTGTGAGGAGAGATGAGGAGAAACTCTAAGTGGGACAACCCCCCCACCATCATCATTCTAGCTCAGCCAATAACCAGACGGCCTTAATATCCCACTTCTAATGCCAGACACACGTGCACAAATGTGCACATGCACACACTCAAATGATGAGAAAAATGTATTGAACTCTCAAAACCATCATTAATCTAAACTCCGGTTCCATTAGGGAAGATTCAGCATAATTAGTTTTGTGTGTTTCCAGTATGCGTGTGTGTGCAAGAAAGATAAAGTGTGAGTGTGTGTGTGGTTTGAGTTATGAGTAGATGATATTAGATTGTGTCGTACAGACTGAGGCTTCCCTGGTGATCTGCCATGCTGAACATGTGTTTGCCATTATTGCATTTCAGAAAGAGAAAACTCAATCAGGTGAAATCTAATATCACTGCCACTGTATGTGGAACTATATACCTGTGTGTGTTACTTTTGTGTGTGTTTGTTGAGATCCTCTGCTGTGAGGACTAATATTGAATCATGTTTTACCATAAGATAATTACACTTTGGCTCTGGGAGGTAAAACCCCAGTGTGTATCCATAAACTGAATGTTTATGTGTAGACATGAACATGATGTTTGTGCTCCTGTGAAGTTTGTGGTGTATAATTCAAGCCCAACCACAGCCTGGTGTTTCCCCTCACAATTAACATGAAAATGTTAATTGTGTGTGTGTGTGTGTGTGTGTGTGTGTGTGTGTGTGTGTGTGTGTGTGTGTGTGCGCGTGTTCTTGTGTGCACATATGGTGAACTCCTCTCATATGACCCAGGGGGTTTGGACACAGGCAGGTGAACTCCTCTCATATGACCCAGGGGGTTTGGACACAGGCAGGATGCTGTTAATGGTGTATGGAACAGGGAGTAGGCCTGGGATGGGCTACAGGCACCTCTGACAAAATATCACGCTGACAGACTCAGTGCTTCTGTGTGGGTTTGGTCCAGCTTTTATCTATATCCAACTTTTTCTCTTCTATGAATCTAAGATGCATGGAAGTTGGATCAAGGGCTCCGTCTCTGATGCTAGTTTTCAATCTCTGGTTTTGAAGTTCTACAATAATTTAATGAAGTGCGTCATTCTGCATTTGAAAACCTTCTTCTGTTTGGCACACGCAGGCATCAGATGGACCATCAGGAAGCTGCGAGAAACAATTCAGCTGAGTATCAGGAGTGAGGCTCCTCTATAGAAAGTATATTAAAGCTCTCAGAGGCACAAAACGTCTGCCCACATACATACATGCACACGTGTGTATGTGGGCACATATTGCTGGTGAAGCAGCTTATACATATTGAGCAGGTACCTCTGGAAGCATGAATTTAAGTCTCTCAGTTATGTATCTGGTCAAACACTGTGTTTGCTCACACCTCATTACACACACTCCCCTTTATCCCACTTCTTTTAAAAGTGGAACTGAAAATGCCAGCCGCTCATTTTGCCAAAAGTGGTTAACATTTAGAAAGACAGAGGAAAAACCAGATGGGGAGGAGAGGCGTGAGGCAAAGAGAGACGTCCTACATTCTGACAAATGAATCATCAGTCTAAATGAAGGTCTGACTGCACAATCCCCCCCAAAAAAAAAAAAAAAAAAAAAAAAAAAAAAATCACAGCATGACCACGTCTGAGCTGGGCCTTGACAGCCAGCGAGCTCAAGGAATAACTCACTCACCCTCCCCTGTGAGAGAGTGCCCTTACACACAGAATGATTGCACTGTTATGGTTACTGATAGGCTTTCAGTAGTCAACTGATAACACTGTCTTGGTTATTGATGACATTACCTGATCACTTTGTCATGGTGACGCTAGTAGAGAGTGTGAGGAGCATTAAGTATTTATACCTCTGCAAAATGTGTGTGTGTGTGTGTGTGTGTGTGTGTGTGTGTGTGAGGGTGTGTGTGTGTGTGAGGGTGTGTGCGTGTGTGTGTGTACGTGTGTGTGTGGTTTTGTGTCCTCAGATTTTTCTGGTTAAGGATAAACAAGTGAACTACACACAGGCGCAGGGTAAACGAGCAATCAGGATGATAAGTCGATTTTCAAATCACTCATAAATGGCCTGGGGACACTGTGTATTCTGCATGAATTGTTAAGGTCAGAGCACAGTCAATCAACCAAGTAAAGCACTAGCTGTCTCTACACAGTGTCTGTGAGTCAGTTCACATGGGTTTGGATTTGTTATTGAATCAACAGCAGAGACCACCTATAGTGTAAACTTCTAAAGTGTTGCTGATCACCAAAGTCTGCTGCTAAACTTAATACAGCATCTTATTTCTCCTCGCTTCAAATTAGGAGAGGCCTGAAGTCAAGCAAAAAACACAAGCTTGCATACATCTATTGACGCATTGCTTATAGTCAAAAGTATAATGTTACATACAATCATCTGGCATTTCAGATGTTGCTGCATGATTGCTGATCTTATCCAACCCACACACGTAGCTGATATTCCTTCTGCCTGCTACAGATACCTCAGAGTTGAGCAGGACTTCTTTTAAAGCCAGATGTAGTCTGGCTTTTAAAATGTGTTTTTTTATCTGCAGGATGAGTATCTGCCTTGGGCACATTCACCTGCATAAATGAAGTATCATACTGTTGAGGCACACCAGACAGGGCTAAATTAGGCCATAGTGGGTTTTGTGTCTGTGTGTGTTGTTGTTTGTGTTCAGCCACTAATTGGCCTGTGTCTGAATGAGGTTTTGACTTTGTGTGTGGACCACACAGAGCCAGTGAGGGCAGTGTAGACAGTTTAATACCTCCGCTGAGGAAAAAGGTTCAAGGACAGATCACTCACTCTCTCTATCATACTGTCTCACTCTCTCCGCCTCTGTCCTCCTCTCCTATCTCTTTCATTCAGTTTTCTCTTCCTGTGGGATACTCATCAATCATTTCACTGAGCTCCATACAGCGACTCCACCCACACACACTCCAATTAATGGCTGAACCAGAGCCTAAGAGCAATTAGGCCATGCAGAAATCCTTTAAGCTGAACCCATTCTGAACTCACTTTGTGTATGTGTGTGAGTGAGTGTGTGTTTGAATCTCTGTGTAGCCCTGTTTGTGTGCTCATCTGTGTTTTGTCCAATTAGCAGCGTGTGTGCCTGGCAGGCTGTCATGCAGACTTACCTGGCTGGAGGACACTGATGCCAAGCAGGTTTGAAGTGCGGTTGGCAACTCTGCTCCAGCTGTTGTCGTAGTTCCTCCTCCAAAGAGTGGCAGTACACTGGTACTTGCCAGCCTCACGACGCCCTGCCCGGGTCACCGACAGGCGGAAGTTGGTGTTGGAGTAAGAGCGGTCCACTGTGGTGCGGGTACCCAGCCCCAGCAGCTGCTCTCCCCACTGCAGAGTGCCCTCCCGGGTGAAAGTCACCAAGTCTTTAAACTCTCCTTGTTCCTTGTCATCAGATTCTGTGCCAGCCGGCATGAAGCGCCAGGTGACAGAAGTGGGGACACGAGGGTTGTGACGAGGCTTGACCAGGCACAGGAGGTCAAACGAGTCTCCGAAGGTTACTGATGGTGTACGTGAAGAGGCTGACACCATGAAGGAGGACTCTGGATGGTGGAAGAAGAGAAGAGAGGATGTTAGGATGACACATTGTCCCACATTAGCTTTCTTATTGACTAATGATGAACCCTTCAAACACAGAGTACTGCTGATTGCATGTAATAGCACAACACAGTCTGGGTCCATGATTGAATCTGCTCTTTAAAAGCCTGAAGCTCAACAAATGAGGTCGAGGTTCATAATCATATCCAGGAGGGAACTTTCTTTTTAAGCATAGCTACCCAGACTAGAAAAGCCTGCTGGAAGAGATACTGATAGTATTTACTTAAAGCACAGTGTATTATTGGTAAAGCAGTTCTCAGTCTCAGTATCTTAAAGCTTATGTACCTAAAGACAGCCATTGAGATTATGCTTGTATATGTACTGTATATACTATCTTGTGCTTGTGTGTAAGAATGAGTTTGTGTGCTGCTTGACTGTGAGAGTGTGCCTCAAAATTAATGGTGATGCAACAAAGAAAACCCAGGGGGGAGATTTCCTCTAAGCATCGATGTTCGATCTACGCCCAACTCCTTGCCAAGACTAAACTATCCTCATTAGGCTAAAAACTCCATATATTATTGCCAAGATACACCTACACTGGAAAGCAAGGGAGACACGAGAGACGAGAGAGAGAGAGAGAGAGAGAGAGAGAGAGAGAGAGAGAGAGAGAGAGAGAGAGAGAGAGAGAGAGAGAGAGAGAGAGAGAGAGAGAGAGAAAGAGAGAGAGAGAGAGAGAGAGACTAGATATGGCCCTTTAATAATCTGGCCCTGCTGTGCCTATTTCAGGGCAATTCAGTGAATGTTAATGACTGAGCATGAAGAAGAGAAGGACGGTCATACACAAATGAAAAAAAGAGAGATGCTGATGGAGTCTGATGTTGCTAGACCAGATCATTTATTTCTTTGAGACTTTGCAGATTTCTCCATTATGTTCTTGTCAACAGCCCGTCCCTCTCTCTCTGTCCCTAACCCTCTGTCTCGTCCTCCAACAGCCGTCGTCCCCGGTGTCCTTCAGGATGTGTAATCAATGGCTTTCTGTCCAGACTCGGCCACTGCTGGGACAGTCTCCTGGGGCTATAATTCCCTCAGAGACAATAACTCTCCCTTCTCATGCTATCGCTCATCTCCCTGCGCACCTCTTCCATCCATCCATTTCCCTCATTGTCTGCCTGATCTGTAACAGAAAAGAGGATTTCACACCAATCCCTTTCCCCATACAGTTCTGTCTTTTTGTTTGTTTGAATAAACATGAATGTGTCTGTTCCCTTCACTATACAATGTGTGTGTGGTTGAGTGGGAGAACGTCTCTGTGGGAATCTACTATATGTTGGCTTGCATGTGTATGTGTTTGTGTGTATAGTATTCTCACTTGTACACACTTGCTACCCTACACACCCTGAGGGACCATTAAGCCAACTGGCTGGAAAGAAGACTCTACCAAGCAAGTTTAGTAGAAACATTAGGCAGCCGGAGGACATCCCATCCCCTCCGGGTCTTGTCAGCACGCGGAGGAGATCCATAAAGGCGGAAGTTATGAACTAACTGAATGTACAGTGATCAGTAATGTCTTCAGCTTCAGTCTGTAGTTTGGTTCACTCAGAGGACAACTCAGTGTGATGCCCAATCTGAGCACAGGGGGAAACTAGAGCACAAGTTTTTTTTTTTTTTTTTTGATATATTATTAGGTGCAAAGACTAACAAAACAAGGGAAGAATGGTACAAGATGGGAAAGCTGAAACAGAAAAAAAACCACCAGCAAGTGCTGTACCTGTGTAGCAGGCCTATGTCCAATAACGCTGCAGTTGGAGGCTAAATTGAGAAAAATGTAGACCAAAACAAATCTGAGACAAAGTAAAACACACACACTGACCGTCACACAGGAGTGCACATTTAGAAAATCCTTTGATCAACAAGCACAGGGGAGCAGTAGAGATGTCGAGGACTGTAGCTTCAGAGAGACGAGAAGCTTTGGACCTATTTTGTCTGATTTACATAATGTGTCCCTTGGTCTTCAAACTAATATTTCTGTTGTTTCCCAAATTTAACAAATGGCCACTTAAAAACTGACATCTCTTCTTTGCAGCATGTTGCTGCAGGGAGCTAATCCTTTGGTCGTGCGTCTGTGTGTGTACATTGAACCCAGTGCTCCTGGCCTGCCAGCTCCTCACTGCTCCGCTCCAGTGGCTTTCTCAGTCTGTGCCGAGGATGTTCAGCTTAACTCAGCACTGACAGAGGGGACCCACAGACTGTGAAACACATGGCCACTACATTTCCATTCTAATAATTCAGGCTAATCCATATGGGTGTGTTTAAGTATGTGTGGGCATCTATGAAAGGTGTCACAGAAGCACTGCTCATGACATGTGGCAGGTGGCATAAGTGTTTGTGCTGATGTGTGTGTGTTTTTTTCCTACAGTGTAGGGACTGAAGCCTGTACTCACTCACATTGTGGGGACTCGGCTTCCTTGTGAGGACCAAAGCCTGGTCCCCACCATGTAAAATCACTGAATTTTAAAGTGATGACTTTAAAGTTAGGGTGAGGTGATGTTAGGTACGTAGTGGTTATGTTTAAAGTCTACAGCAAATCACAAACTGTATGCCTCTTTTTTACTTGGTGTGCTTGAATGCAGACACACTGACTTACTAGTCAGTGTTTTGATTTACTGACTTGAAGTCATTAGAATACTCACAATCTACAATAATGAGGTTAGATTAGGGTGCAATAACTCACCAACGGTCTTGACGGTGACTATCTTAATGGCTGACTTCTCTTCTATCTTCTCCCATTTTAGCTCCGGTTCGGTGGCGGTCTGAAGCCACTCACTGGCTGTGCAGCTGTACTGGCCCTCATCCCCAGGTAAGGCATTGTACAGGGACAGAGAAAATGTGTCAGCTCGCACCTTCTCCACACGTATCTCCCCATAACTGGAGCGCTCTCTGTAGGTGGGACTGGGCCATACTGTGCCATCTTGATCCATGGAGGCTACCTCCTGGGCCGGTCCTGTTCCCTGCTTGTCTGTCCACTGCCATACAACAGACAGTGGGCCTGTAGTGAACTGAACTGAACAGGTCAACTGGATCGCGTCACCTTCTCGGACCTCAGAGGAGTTGGTGGACAATGACACAGTGATGTTGCTCTCTGAGAGGAAAGAGAAAAGAGAGAGTTAGAAAAACTCAAAAGCTCAACTCCTTCTCATGCTGAGAAAACAGAAATCATTCTGTGTTAAAACATTCAAAGAGCACAGGAGGCCAGAGGAAATAAAACTAATCACTGACCCTGTTTGTGGGAGTATAACACAATCCTGTGCGTGTGTTTGCATGTTTGGCATGTTTGTGTGTACGTGAGATTGTGTTTGAAAGGACCTTAGGCCGTTACAGTGACCACCAGTGAAGAGGTCCTTGCGTGTTTGTGCATGTGGGTTCAGAGTCTCTTTTTGAACTTTGTGCAGCTTTATGACTGAGTCCACACAGGCATTGGAAAGAAGCCTGAGATCAGAGGGTTCAGCAGCACTTCAGAAGAGGAGGGGGATAAAAATCTTTACTGGCTGATTTGCTCTGTTTCTGCTTTATCTCGACTCTCGTTACCTACATGTCCATCCAACATTATGGAGCTCTGGTTGACCCAAAACATCCTTTAGCCCTGCAGGGCCACAGCTGCTGTGTCTTGGGGGTGTGGCCTAAGGTCCATCCTTTTTTCCCCCTCTCCTCAGGCAAAGCTATGCCAGCCCCACTAATGAGCATGAGCCCTCTGTGAATACGGAATAAATTCGCCTCTCACATCTGTCACACTAAAATGAACAAAAGGAGAACTCTTTATTCTATTCTTCCCCCTTTCTATCTTTCATTTTAACAGCTTCTATCATTTTTTACACTTGGAAGGTGAAGAGAGGATTGTTACACAGTTATTAAAGTCGATACATACAGTACATTCTCCTCCCCTTAAAACAATAAGTTTCAGGATGACTTTGTGCTTCCCTTTCCCTTCACTTTGAAAATTATTTTATACATTTTCACCCTTTCCCCACTAGCTGCTCTTACTTTGTTTTTGGAACAAAGATTTTTTTTCTCCTCTCTCCCTTTGTTTTAGTCCTTTCTGTACGATAGAAATTCACTGTGGCACGTAAGCTCTCTCTCTCCTTCTTATAGAAAAGGCAAACTCATCCATCAACACTGATTTGTGAGAAGTGTTTACCTCTGTTTTTCTTTGGCTGTCACCTCTGCCTGCTTCTGACTCATCAATTGTAACCCCTGTCGCACTGTATTACCAACTCTCAACCAAATCCACACAATTAAACTGATGAAAACTAGAGTTATAGACCAAACAAAAAAAGCTGACATCTTGAAACTGCGTGTGTGCAGGTAAGAGAAAATAGACATGGGAGGACAGTTTGAGCATGAAATACATGTCTACCTCTGTTTTATGAATGTTCTCCTCCAATAACCATGACTATTATCCTGTGTAAACCCTATAAACATCGTTTATAGGTCATCAAGGTCTTTTGCTGGAAAAACAAAACCTCCCATACTGAGAAGTTCCCTGGAGACTGTTGCAGGCTTGGGGTTTTTGTTTAGGCTGATTTACCAGAGGGTGCAGAGTAGTCAGGATAAGGTAGCATTGGCTACTTCAGAGAAGCTACTATTCTCTGGTTATTATGCTTTATTATAATAATAACAGCTGTCTGCATGCACTATTGCTATCCTAAGAGATATGGAAACCCAGAGAGAAGAGTGGATGGAGTGCATGTCCCAAAATGATGAAGGGACGGCTTGTGTCTGCCATCGACAGGAAGAAAATCTCAGGGACAGATGAGAGCACTGTGAGCAAGGTTTTAAAAGGCTGACTGTAAATTTACATCGATCAGCTGTAAGCCTGACACAGCCCCACCATCAAGCCCTGCTTAAACCAGCTGTAGAGCTCTGCCCCAGCAGGACACATTAATTTAGCCTGGGGAGCCACTTAGAGGGCTCTAGAGAGGCAGGCCCCTTTCTCTGCTTCTTTTCTTTCTCCACGCTTTCATTTCTTGGCTGTTAGCTCAGCCTCCTTGAGTCTGGACTCTTCTGCTTTCCATTATCCTACTATAGTGTTACCCTCCTCCCAGCTAAGCCAAGGAAATGGGAAGGACCATAATGCTGCATTTCCAATCCACTCAAACAGAAAATACATCAGGAGAGGAGCATTATCGTTTACCCTCTTACTCACAGCTAACAATAGAGGCTGTGTAGCTATCTGTTACAGGCCACAGTGGAGGGGTGAGGGTGGGGCTGGGAAGGAGAATAGAGGGTGCTGAAGAGGTTCAGCATGACATTACATGCTGCCTATATGAAGATAAAACTGTTATTATGAAAAGCCCATAATTCTTAGTGTAACTGACAACTAAGGACAGGATAACTAAGCCAGTGGCCTTGTGAACAGATTATTACTCACTGAGCGGCTGGACTGTGATCTGGACATTGCGAGACCTCTTGCTGCGATCAATGAAGTCTCCCGTGGGTGTCTTCTCCCGCTCTGTTACACGGCAGATATATTTCCCAGCATCTTCAAGGCGTAGGTGCTGCAGCTTGAGCAGGTGCACATTGGCGCTCTCTTTACGTACTGTCATGTGACCAGCTGCCTCACGGGCGACATAATCGGGGCCCAGGACAGGCACGGCACTGGGGCCCACCACGGCCACCGGTGAGCTGCTGAAGACCCACGACACCGAGAAGAAACGCTCAGGGACATTCTGGGCCTCAATGGTGCAGCGAAGCTCCAGCGGCTCACCGGCCGTGAAGGACCGTCGCTCCGTGCTCACCTGGATGCTAAAGTCGCGATCTGAGAAAAAAAAGGAGGAACTTTAGGTAAAAAAGAGTGTAGAACAGTCAAAAATGTAGTCAAGCAGCTGAAAAATAGAGTTGAAGATATAATGCTGTGATATTTGAAAGAAGATCCTTTTTGAATGTTGTACATAATTTGAGTTGGTCAGGGATGTGTGGGGGCAATAAACTAACACCAGTTAGTGCCTGAGATGACGAGAATTGAAACTAGAGAAGGTTGAGGTCAAACAGTGCATCGCTCCAGTAAAACGCTGATCTTTCAGAGAGCTCTGCCACCCCACCCATCCCACTCCCCCACCCTTGGTTTCACCTCTGCAATAAAAAACACATCTAATTAAAATTCTCTTCAGCAGTGTTAAACAGAGTCAGGCGCTCTCTCTTCCTCCTCCTGCAGAGTCTAAGACAGAACAGACAGAGTAAACACTGCTGGCGCTAACTCCTCCAGTTGCTCCAATTACACTTGTTGACTGCGCATGTGCTGTTGGGTTTGCATGTGTGTGTATGGCTACATGTTCAGTTTTATTTGGTGCATTCATTTCCAGATGATGAGCATGGTGTGTGTCAGACATGCTGCTTTGCCTCTCAGTGAGGTGGTAGCCCCGAGCAGTAATTTAAACAGACTTCCTAAGAAACACGCAAATGTAGAAAAATTCAATCTCTACTGTTGGTATAGAGCTCATTATGCAGGGTAACACTGTGATGGGAGATATTGTATTCACATACACAAACACATGTATGCTCACACATACTAAATAAGCCATACAAACTCAAAGTACATAGAGGTGTGGACTGGAATGTTGAGCATCTTGTATTACAAGACCACCAGCGAATAACCCACAGGGGTGGAGCTAGAAATGTTTTGTGCTGAACAGGAAATTCATTATTGAAACTTTATGTACAGTCTGTGTCAGTGATCTAATAAAAACACTCTCTGGTTGCAGTACCTCAACTGTGAGGAGTTTTCCCCCAGTTTTATATCATTAGAAACTGGATATCTTTGGATTTTGGACTTTTATTAAATGTTTTGACCTTTTACTGGCTAGACAAAAAGCTAATTCATCAAAAATAGTGGACAAACTAAAGAACCAATTTAAAAGCATTACTTGCAGTCCTGGTACACAGGTAAATACATATAGTTTGATAAGCTTTAGGTGAACAAAGAAAGAACTACCCTGCAAGACAGCAAGACACTGTATTATATGATCTGAATGGAATTAACTGTGAAGAAAGGGCAGCAAAGATAAAAGAGCCATGACCTGCTTTGACAGGAACTTGCCACCATTCAGCATGGAGATCTATTAGGGCCATGGTTTACAGGAAAAGTGAAAGGATGCGGACAGGGGGCTAGAAAACTGCCTCATAGCCTTGGCATCTGTGTTTAGAGCTAACTAAAAAAACAAAAAACAGTACACGGTACGTTTAGCAGAAGGAGTAAAGAGGAGGAAGTCGATGATGGAGAGAAATCAAAGGAGCAGAAAAAATGATAAGACACGGCTGCAGAAAATGAGAAGCGATCTCAGAGAGGAGAACAAGGGAGGGGTGAGAGGAAAGAGAAAGAAAGAGGTGGTAAAAACCGAGTGAAACGTACATTAGGATTCTGTCCGTCGCTCTTCTCTCTGATGCCGGCTGTGGGTGATTAGCTAGTGATGGGGCTGTCTTGAGATCCACTCCATCTTTTATAATAGGAGCCTAATGGAGGAGCAGCTCCCTCCCCTTTCTAAATTTCTCCCTCTGTCAAATATGCACTTGAACAGGTGCAACATCAAATGCAGAAGTTCAGCCTGAAGGTATGCAGGTTGTGTCTTCATCACATAATAAGTACACAAGAAGAAATTAAGATAAAGTTACACAAATACTAAGGTCTGAGCACACATCACAGCACAATTCTGCTGAATTCTCTTTGTCACCCAACAACACGTCCATCCATAATAGATTACACAGAAGACAGAGAGTGACGAAGTGTGCTGAGAGTGGGGCTCTTTGTGCCTTTTGTCTCCTCCCTGAAGTAGCAGGAGCTCATCTGACAAACCTGCTTTACATCTGAGTTCCCAATCTTCTTCTCATCCACCCAGCACTATCTGGGGCACCATCAACTTGTATTGGTCCAGAGCGGATCTGATGCTTAATGGGGGAAATGCAAAACGATTCCACTTTGAAGTGATTTACTGCCATGAGACACTCGCCACTGCATTCTGCCTTGGTAATTGAGCTAATGTCAAAGCAGTTTATAACCCATCTCTGTGGCCCTTTCTTGGACGCTTACAAAGACATTCTTAGTGTATGTGATGGGGTCATGTTGGGTCAGAGCTTATACATGGAAGTATATGTGAGAAATCCTAAAGGCGTCTTTGTTTCTGGTTCAAGTCTATATATTGACAGCTTCATCATTATCATATGTGATATATTTTTCCACCAGCCATCCCAACATACTCTTTGTTTCAGCTATAGACTTCTACCCCTTGTTACTTATTCAACTCCTTGTCTCTCTGCCACCCACTCCCTCCTTTGATTGGTAACTTCATTCCTTTCTTCCATTAGACTCTCCTTCAGAACTGGGAACTACACTAAACCAGCATGGTTTCTCCCACTAATGCACCCAGGCATAAACTAGACTGGTGTAGTTACTGGTGTGGAGTGATTGAAAACCGCATTTTTAGCTTCTAATGTCTGGGCCACTCGTTGCCTGGAGAGATTGTATATGTAGGAGATATAGGTCCCCTGTGTCAAACACCCACATTGTTTGGAGCTAGTTCAATTATTCTTGGATGTACTTGTGATGTTACCCATCAAACAGACACAAACACAAAAGTGGGGAGTCTATGGAGGTTTAGTTAAGCCCTTTTTAGTAAGCTAATGAGCTTAGTGTGAGATACTGATCAGCAATCAGAGGAAACTGCCCCACATGCATGTGTGCTTCTCAGTTGTACAGAGGGGACCCAAGAGTAGACGAACATCTATACCATCACAGAATTTCCTCCCTTTACTCACCAGTGGGCTGAATGCGGAGCTGGGTCTTTTCGCTTTGTTTGCGGGTCATGGCAAACCAGCTATCATCTGGGTCCTGAATCCACTCTGCCGCCTGGCAGTAGAGCAGGCCCTGGTCCATTGGCTGTAACTTGTGAATGGTCAGCCTGTAGGCTGTGGTGCTGGTTTTATCCAGCCTAAGGTCCCCTGCTGCCATCCTCTGCCGGTATGGTCCCCCAGAGCGCAGAACAAAGTCCCTAGACAAGGTGACAAGCTCCTGAGGTGGGGCAGCCGCATCCTCTGGCGACCGAAGAAACCAGCCCACAGACAAGTGAGTGTGCTGTAAAGTGGTCCGAGACACCTCACAGGTAAGCTGTAGTGTGTCGCCTTCCACCTTGGACAGGGTCTGGGCTGGAGCTGTAACCGTCAACGAGTCAGCGATGACTGCAAAAACAAAGAAAAGAAAGTAAAACTTAGCCCTTAGAGTCAGAATATGTGATGGTAAGGGTACATTAGAATAACTCATTTTGATTTTATGTGTTATGTGGTCCCTTATATATAAATATAAAAAACTATATTAAAACTCTTCAAATACCATGTAATTGTGTTCTTGCTAAGGGCAGAGGCTTGGCAATAATAAAACAGACTTGCTTTGGTTTACACCTGCTATTGTGAAAGTGAAAATGAACAGGCATTCTGCTGTAAATGGTTCAAAATCTGATTTATTCCCCAGTGTGAGAAAAACTTATTAATGCAACCAAGCTTTTGTTTTGAGGTGACTGCCCTCTATTTCCTCTTTCATACATGACTTTCACATGTCAGTGTGCGTTGATGGCATTTTCTCTATCTCACACAGCCAGATGCCTCCGGAGACCCCTCTGGCACTTTCAGACTGATTCTATCCCATATGGTTTGCTATAGAAAATATAAAATCTCCACAATGGCATCTTACAGCTGTGCTCCCTCTCACTAAACCTTCCAAACATTTTTGATCACACATACTAAATATACATACAGCAAGTTAAAATTGCTGTAATAAATTCAGCCCAGTCATGCCAGATGGTTGAGAGCAGAGATGAGAGAGGGGGGCAGTCAAATACAAGACAGAAACAGACACATCAAGTTGTGAACATTTCAGAAAAACAGAGCGCTGACAGAAATAAGCATGCATAGTTTAGCTAAAGAAGTATTTTTGGATATTTACACTAGGCTGACAGTCTCCGTGTGTGTGTGTGTGTGTGTGTGTGTGTGTGTGTGTGTGTGTGTGTGTGTGTGAGCACGTAAAAATGAAAGAACAAGACTAAGACCTAAGATTCCCAAACATAATCCATTAATAACAACAAAAAAAGAAAAGAGGTCCAGAAGTTCTTGTGTGCTGCTGTGCAAGGATGCCCTCCTGTCGGTCTGTCCCCATATCATCTACACAATTCATAACTTAACATTAGATGAGACTATATATGTGGATTGCATAGACACGCACAGATATCTGCTCATTAGCACACAATGGCTAAGAGAATGCACACAATGGCTAAGAGAATGCATAGAATATGCAAAGACAGTGTTCACAATGGACAGAAGCGGAGTATTTATGCTAGGCTGGGATAAAAGGAATTGGTAAATAATGTTTTGAGCAGCTTTCTTGCATTGCCATATGGTGACTGAGAGCCCTCCTAAGAAACCAGAAAAAGGGAAGTGCTTTGTGTGGGTTTATGGTAGTTGAGTGCTTTGTCAAGATGTTTGGCTATTCAGGCTCTTAAGAGATTTTGACTGTGAAGGCTATACATCAGCATGTTTTTGATCTGTGCTTCCCATCAACTCACCTGCTAGTGCTAAACATAGATGCTAGAAAAAGCTTTACTCCTGCATTAAAAAAAAATGTTTTCAAGTACATACTACGTGCATGCAAACAAAGTAAATATATCTCTGCGTCTGTATGTTGGGAAAATAAAATGGGGAGTGCAAGAGCAGAGACACCAATAATGAAACAAACAGGGGGAACAAAGGAAGAGAGATCAGAGACAGAAGATAGAGGAGGCGGAGAAAAAAGGCTTGACATCTGGTTACTGGAGTTTAACAAGACTCTCAAAGGAAGAAACGATAAATCAAAAATGGCATGAAAATAAAGTGAGTAATCAGGTGGGTCAGACATAGTGCAGCTCTAATGAGATGCTGCATTCTGTAGATATATACAGTAAGTCCAGATTTAAAAAAAAACACTTTCCTGTGATAGTTTGGAGTAATTGTGAAAATACTGATAAGGTCTGACTGATAAACAGTCTAGCAGCAGGGGAGGCAAATTGTAGTCATGGGCCTCGATAAAACTATTCTGCTGATATATTTGCTGGTTGCATGGCAAAATAACTAACCTGGGAACCATTGAGGGCTAGTATTAGTGTTTATATTGAGATGCATTATTTATAACGGGTTAAGGCTGAGTACACTGCCTCTCCTAATGGCTGTAACTGTTGAGCGATGATTCCTCAATATTATCATTTACTAACTTTCAGTGGAGTCATATTGTGATGATATTATCTTATGTTACTGTTGCCTAAATTTGTGTTTTGAGAATGAATCATTCAGAGTAATTACTGTGTTAGAGTTTAACCATATTGCCAAGGCCTTTGTTGAGGATGTTACTCTTAACATTATCACCTAATATTTCCCTTATACCACCAGGGCTTTTGACTGAAGAAAGTAACATCAAATAAAAACATTTTTTTTATTATTATAGAGGCATCACTGAAGTCTGATCCTGGTCCTAAAGCCCCTGGTGTTGCAAAGTTCTCTCACTCTCACTCTCTAATCAACACTGAGTGAACGGCAGCCTTGCATAGACATACTGTTACCACAACAACACACCTACGCTACAACTTGCCATTGCCATAGCAACCCTCCCACATGATGCTGAGGGCCTCTGAAAACAGCCGAGAGTTACTATAGTAACTAAAGTAACAGCACCCCTCCAATCCCAACGCAATTCTGAAAGTGAACAGTGAGACCACACCTGGGCAACAGAGTGGAAGCACGAACAGCTGAGGCTTCATGTTGCTTAACCTGCTTCTAATGGAGATATTTAATACTTCTTCTCAAATCCGCTGGACCAATCAGATCTGTAGACACAGATATATTTGAGAAACAGAACCAATCAGACAGCACCAACCAATCTCAGCAGTTCCAAGGGTCAGGGTGAGGTTGTAAACACACCAAGATCCTCTAATAGCCTTACTGACCTCAATCTGGGAAGGATTAAGAACAGCATGAGCTGGCATTTTCGGACACACACACAAAAATGAGTGTGTGCGCAAACATCCATTCTTGTCACTTGCGTGGATGCTGTTTTTACTTATTTTACCTTAACACGCACCGATATTCAGTAGCTGAAGAATGCAGCTCTTTTTTATTATAAATACATAAATGAGCCACACCATACAATTACATGTTTCTTCATCACTCTTTACCCCTGTTTGAGTACAAAAAACTATAGGACACTTGATAGCTGCTTTAGGAAATTACTATTTTGAAAAAATAAAGTATACATTCATGACCTGTTTCTAAAACTTGTACTTTATATAAGAAAAAAAAAAACTGCTGAAGTGAATGTTAATGTTTCATTTCAGTGCATTTTTAACATATTCAAAACATAATATTTAGCCACTTTACAACTGCAAAAATGTGCATGTGTTCACTGCAACACGTGTATATTTTATTACCATAAAATAACCCATTTGAGGATTAAGGACTAATTGTTCTTATTTATATTAAGACTGGAATTTCTTAGTACCAGGGATTAATTTTTAATTTTTTTTTTGTCAAACATGGATCTGGTAATTTTTCACATTTTGAGATAGAAAAAAAAAATCAAGTCTGTGTTATTCCACTTTTTTGAGTGGCACAGAAGCTGTCAATCCTTTATAAATCTTTAAACCTACTCTCTTCCTGCTCTACCTCATCTGCAATTTTTGCTTTCATCTCTCTCCATTCCCGATCTTCCCGTACTCTCTCAGCCCTCTGAAGTGAGTGACGGTTGTCATCCCTCAAGCTGGCCTTTTAAGTCCAGTCACACAGGGATAGAAATGTGGGGGACATGAGGACACAAAAACGCAGGAAAAGAGATTTCACAAAGACGACACAAGAAGTGAAAAAGGATGATAATTTATGAACTCCGATCTGTACATTTTGCATGCACCCAAACTTAACATTTCTCTGAAGTGTGTGAGGTGACTATTGAAGTTGTACAAGCAGAAAAGATTCCTAACATAGAAAATAGGAGCATGAAATCAAATAACAGTGACTGCTTGGGTGTTTAATGTTTTCACACATGAGCAACATGTTTTTCAACATGGATCAATATCAGCAGACAGTGAAAATCCAATATCCAATCCCATGACATGATGTGCTGTGGTCTAGTCATGAGAGAAGATGATTGCACCAGTAGGCTACCTGAAGAGACTAACAAATCTCCCTGTTTGCATAATCATATGTCCTCCCCTTTCATGCACCCACGCAGATGTAATTTTATTGTATTTCACTGCAGATGTTTGTGTATATGTGTGTTTGCATGTCTGTTTAAATGCCCAAATGTTAAGTGTAAAGGCAGCAAGTTTCAGGCTTTGTTGTTCATTTCCTTTTGGAGCTTTGAATCAGTTCGGAAATGTCAAATGTTTGCCACTGGCAACTGGCCAATGAAATTGAATAAGTACCTACCAAAGGTGTGTGACAATGGCAACAACCATGAGGTTATGAGAAGCTTTTCACTGACCGGCCAATACTGCAGTGAACTCTCTGGTGAGGTATCCAACAGACTCTCTCCTGAGAGCAGGTGGGCCGACCCTACTAGCGACACTACATGGCCAAACATATTTAGAACAAAGTATCAATATGTGTTTATTCTATATCTCACTCCAAAACCACCGTCTTTAATCTGCTGATATAAAACCATTTGCTTTCTGGAAAGGTGTTACATGGTATTTTGGGGGGGGGGGATGCTATGTTGGGTTGCGCCTATTCATGCACAAATGAAGTAGTTTAATTGGGCAGTAATGTCTAGTGGTGTTGAGGTTAGAGCTCTGTGGAGCAAGTCAAGTGACATAATAATTATTATAATTTGTGCTGAGATTCATTGTCTTATTGTTGTTGTCTGATGTTGTTTATACAGCTGGCTGTATACCAAATTACCCTCCGGGGATAATAAAGTTACCATGAACCTTGAAATACTCCCAAAACAAACACAGAATCCCCTTCTTTTGGGATGCACATTTTGTGCAGGGACACTGTCATGTCAAACCAGAAAAGGCCTTCATCAAATTGTTTAAAAAAATACAAATTGAAAGCACATTAATGTTGAAAATATAATTGCATGTTGTACAATTAGGGTTTCCCTTAATATGGAAATAGGACTGATAAGCAGCTTTGATATATAAAACCTCACAAAAGTATGTGGATCACCATTACTGCAGATGTTCAGCCACAGCTGAAGTGGTTACCACTTTTCAGTGTGTAATGGCCTTAAGTGTTTGTCTGCGTATGTGTCTGTTGCTGCAAAGCAAATGGCCATTTGGCAAAGCCAGTAGGGTAATTACTGTTAATTACTCTGTGAAACTGAGAGTAGTGCTGAGAGGAAAACGGAGCAAGTGGGCGATCCTCAGCTCCACTTCATGTGTGGCCAGCCTCATCATTAAACAGACGTCACTCCTGACCCAGGATGCCTGCAACACATGGAGGCATCCTGGGTCAGGGAGCAATACAAAAAAAGCTATATTCAGAAACTGTGCCTACATCTGTCTTTCCTACACTTATTATTCACTATCCTGCCCATAACATCCTCCACTTCTTTGTTCTTCTCTGTGAGAGCTGTTGAGTTTGAATAAGGAATGATGTGTTTTAACTGGAAAATTGGAGAAGAGGAGGATATACAGGAGATAAGGTGAGGATAAAGGCATAAAGATGTATAACAGAGGGGGCAGTGCTATTTTTCTTCATACAACCCACGTCATGATTTCTGTGCTGCAAGGGGGAAAACTACTTCAGACAGATTATTAATATTATTATTATTCTGTTTGTAGCCTATATATAGATAGTGTACTTGTCACTCTTGCTTCAATACTCTAACTTCATTCATGCACAAATCTGGCAAACAGAGAGCAAGCGCTTTCTCAGGAGACAGGGAAATAAAACAGGTTTTCAAACAAAACACCCTGAGCAACCAGTAAAGCAAAATCTAAAAAAACTGAGGTATACAATCTATTCCCAGAAGCTTGTACTGATAATAAGGATGGGACATGGAGTAAATGAAGAGAAAAAGGGGCAGAGAAAGACCCACGCCTTCTTTACCAGAGAAGAAAAGGATGGCATAAAAAAGAAGGTCTGGGATCTGGGTCCACAGTAGGGGGTACATCTATAATACAACACGCACATGATCAGTTGGGCCCAGCACCTAATTGAGACCAAGCTACAAAACACTACTCTTTCACCTTTCTGTTTCAGTGATTTCACCTATATATGTTATATAATACAGGCATACAATATGTTATGCATTGCATGGAGGGAAATGATTATGTTTTTATTAATATAAAAATGTTATGTTTGTTTTTATGTGATTATGTTCTCTGAATTTTCGGCAATGCATTGTCACCATGCTTTCACTATAATAACTGTAATAATAGTAATGCCTTTTTTTTTTTTTTAATCCACAATGTACAGTATACAGGGCCTAAAAAAAAAGATACCATTCTTTCAAAATTATTGTATTTGCTTAAGGACCCATGTACAGTGCTCCTGCATGTGGAGAAAACCCAAAGCTTGACAGACCTGCCGTGCCAAGTGATAGTTGCTACGCTATTATCGGACAAGTGGGGGTTTAGCAGATGCTCGATTATATATAATTGAATTTTAATCCATTTTGTATCCATTTATAGAATTCAAAATAAATTCCAATAATTTGAGTGATTTTTTTTATCAATTTGTCACACACACAAATCCAGATATTGCTGAACACTTTAATATATCATGAAAATTTAATCACAGGGGTGTTGATGGTGCCTTGCCATGCCTTATTAATAAGGAAACACTGTGAGAAACAGCAGCACATTCATTAGTCTGTGCGTGGATGGTACAGTGGACTCACTTGTAATTATATGTAACTAGCCAACAGCTCTGAGTTTGGAAAACCATCAAATATTTGACGCTGACATGGCTGAGGTCTTGGTCAGAGACACTAATGATTTTAGTTGAATGCATTTTGGCATAATGAGTAAATGTTTTCATAACACATTCACCCTATCACATTCATCTATGTAACAAAAGCAACAAAACCCCAAATTATTTCCCTAACATATACCGTATCTGCAAAATGTGCAAAATCACATTATTTCTTAGCTCAAATATCTTAGAATCCTCAAGTAGTTGTCTTTAAAATACGTTAATAGTGTTTTCTCCTTGACCCCTGAGCCATGCAGAGGGGTCAAGTTGTGTACCAGAGGGCTGAAGCAGTTTTGATTTCAGCCCTGAGTCGCAAGTCAACACTTGCCTCTCTTTTTCCACAGAATAAGCCAGACACTTCGTATGACCCAACACTTTTATCAAAGTGGTACAAATTAAAACAATTTTGTCAATAATTTCATTTTTTAAATTAGACACTACAAATTGAATATTCTGTCTGGGAAAAAAGGCTTTCACAAAGCCCCATCATAACACACCACATCCAATATTCTACAAATGTGAAGAGAGATGAAATAGAAATAAAGGGGGATTGAGGAAAAGGGTGAGAGGATATGAGAGATCTTACAGATGCTGTTATGAGATTTTCAGTTAGGAGCTGTGAGGCTGTGCTAATGGTGCATCACTCTCGGCGAGTATGTGAGTGTGTGTCCTGTGCTATAACCCAGAGGTCACAGTGACTGAAAGGAAAAAGGCCACTTCATTTAATAAAGGGGGTCTCTGAAGCATTCGTTTCTGTCTCCTTACACCATCATTCTTCTTCACACTCTGTCCCATTTTTCTCCTAACAATTTTCTCCTCACTCAAGCTTTATTCCATCTATGCCCCCCTCTTCCACCCGTTCCCCAATCCACACCCCCCACCACTCTCTTCCACATTATCTGGTGAGTTTCCCTTTCGTTAGACAAGTTGCTTGTCAGCACCCAATTATCACTTATTCTGTTTTTCTCAGTCTCGTCCCTCCTCCAGCACAGTCTCTTCACGATGGTCTTAGAACACTGGCAAGCATATTTTATTGAATGCTGATCCCCCTTTAACCAGCTTGTACTTTATATGTCAGTCAGACAATGACCCTATTGAAAGTTCTTTTATCCTTGGGGGCAATAAAACTGGGAAATGTAGTAACATCTGCTCTGTGTGTGTGTGTTAGTGTGTCTGTGAGAGGGAGAAAGAAACAGAGCTATAGCCCCTGTGGGTATTACAGCTCATTATACCTAAAGGTAGAAGAAGAGGCACATAAAATTGGGCAGCCTCGCTTGCTCTCTCTCTCTCTCTTTCAAACACACACACACACACACACACACACACACACACGTATGCACACGCACGCACACGCACACAGTCAAGCCTGGGGGGACAACTGCTCTCTGACACACACA
Source organism: Mastacembelus armatus (assembly GCF_900324485.2). NCBI lineage: Eukaryota > Metazoa > Chordata > Actinopteri > Synbranchiformes > Mastacembelidae > Mastacembelus > Mastacembelus armatus. The sequence goes on along the minus strand of NC_046653.1, from coordinate 16,064,881 downwards.
GAGTAGTATAAGTGACTGAGGTACTCCCCTCTGCTCGCCCAAACATTTCCTCCAGAGCTGTGACTCAGCCATACTGGGTCACTGAATTACACACAGTCCTAAGGGGTGTGCTACTTATAAACATGACTTTTTAGAAGAACATACAGTTAGTTTTAAACAGACTCACTTACTGGCACCGGATTTTGAAAAGCATTTGCTGAGTAACAATATGCATTAATTTAGAAGGTTACTAATTCCATCGTTGGATTTAAATTGTAGTCTACATGTTTTGAAAGTTTTCCATGTAGATGTATCCTTTTTTACATACAAAACAGTTAATACTGCAAATAGGACATAAGGAGATATACAAGGATCCCTGAGTATTTTTTATCTGTTATTTCAACAAGGAAAATTGTATCTGATGAATTGGTCCATATAAGAAAAAAGTTGATCATATGAGAGGGCATATGAGATTAATACACCACACTAAGCAATATCCATCAACTCTACAAAACATTTAGGTGTTTTGTGGCGCATTGCTTTGTTTTTATGGGCAGTAAGTACTGGTTTTGTTTTGCTTTAAGTAGCCTCGTTTCCATCAGCATCTGACAGCTGATTTCAGCTAAAAGCTCAAATAAACTTGTTCTACTAAACTCTACCTGCCCAGCACCGAATGGCAAACAAAGATAGCAACTGGCTGGTAAACATAACTAGTGAAAAACTCCCTCGGAGTGAAAACAGGACCTTATAGGAGAGCAAAACATGGACTTGTATTCGCCAATTGGCCAGAGGCATGACTTTGAATGAATGTTAAATGTGTGCAGGAGACATAAATATGCAAATCTTTAATGGTACATTTACTGTATCAATTTTATAAAGTGATAATATGTCAATTTCGTATTTATAACTCATTGGGTTGCTCCCAGGTGGTCAATAAATGAATGAATGAAATAATAACGGCTGCTTTAATGATCATTTATCAGCTCTACCTTCTCTGGTTCCCTTATTATTGTATTACCAAATTGCACAGCCTTTTCAACATATGTCCTTTATTAATTAACAGGTACACACCAGCACTCTTCGAGAAAAAAAATACTTGGTTAATTTCAACAAACTGACAAGAAAATGAAGGCATATGTAAAATGATGCATTACCAATATGACAGTAAATTCATAAGAATTCATCTAAAGCACTTTTTAAATCGCCCTTCAAGCTCCACCAGTTTGTTTGTTTTTTTTAGACTCATATGCATGTGTCGAGGTTTTGTCACTGGACAGCACCAGCAGTTAGGGAGAGGTATAACAAAAGGAGAAAGTGGGAGAAGAAAAGAAAAGAAAGATGGGCAGCAAGTGAAGGAGTGGGTTTTGTTATTGTAGCGGGAGAATGGTGACGTGGAGTAAAAGGCTGAATGTTGCGATAAGAGGGGGATCCGTGGTGAGAAGAAGCTTTCAAGTATGAGACGCCGCTTACACAAAGGCAGAAGAGGAGGATTTAACATAAACTAAAACACACATGGGCCAACACACACACACACACACACACACACACACACACACACACACACACACACACGCGCATTTACACAACATGACACTACCTCTTACTGAGGCCCAGCCAGGAAATGAGTGAGTTCGTTGGGAAGATGGAGAGTAAGGGGAAGATTAAAAGGCAAGTCGTGAGAGGAGGGGTAGTCTGAAGAGAGGAGGGAGTATGAAAGACAAATCTTCCTAAGAGCATTTGAGAAGAGCTGTGCGCAAAGCTATCGTTGACTGAAATCCTTTAGAGCATCAAAGATTTACTCATCATGCCTAAACACATGAAATATCCCCTCCAACATCCCCTCCACCCCTCCTACTCTTTTTTACACTACATTTCTCTTTACATCTTCACCAGCTTCAGACCCACCTTTTCGATCTGTCACACACTTTCTTTAGCATTTTCCGCCTTCCGTCTGCTCATGTAGCCAAATAACATGAATTACAGCAAACACTCTGTGCTGTGGAGGAGTGGAATATATCAGACACCAACCCTGTGTGTGTGTGTGTGTGTGTATGCGTGTTTGTGTTCTCAGTGGCTGCTGTCCTGAAGGTTGTTAGCACATGTGCAGGGTTTTGCTCCGTCTGCCAGCATCAGCACAAACACACACCCCAGAGTCATTACCATTTCCACACATACACACACACACACACACACACACACACACACATAACCTATCTACCTACAGGCACACGTGAATGCACACAGGTGCACGAACACACCATGTGCAATCCCTCGCATTGACGCACCTTCCTACTCGTACACTATAAACAGAATTTATCAAGTATATGATTCTAATATTACTGGAGGTGCAAGTATTAAAACTAATAAGCTCCATCCCTGAGCTGCACTTACTCGCTCTCTTTATTTCACTCTATACCCCTTACAGGAGCCCCCCCCCCAACCACCAATATCCCTTCATCCCTCCCTCCATCCGTCTCTCCAGCCCCAGATGGTAAAGCACTGTGACCAATTAAAGACTTCCCTGAGGATAGAACCAGTTATAGCCCCAGCCATCTGACCATTTCTGTGTGTATGTGTGTGTGTGTATATATAAACCTTACAAAACATACTGTGTTTTCATCAGTCTACAAAGCCTTGTTTTTTGGCCGGTTAAAGCATGCATTCTTCCTTAAAAAGGTACACTGTCATATGAGTCCAGTAATACAGACGGGCCTAAAGCCTTTTGTATTGTACTCAACACATGCTATGCCAAGATATAAAGAATCACGTCATTAGAGCACAGTGCAAGGCAGGGTTTGAGTTGAGCAGTGTGTGGAGGCTGGTCGGAGGTGTAGAGAATTAGCAGGTGTGCTGGTGTATGAGGAAACATGTTACTGAGGGAGGGAGTGGAAAAAAACAAGCAGAGTGCCACTAAGGGAGGTGGGCAGTGCTCAATGACCAGGCACCCATCCAGCAGGACAGCAGATGAGGGAGCAACTGTCTGTCTGAGCTGCCAGCACTGAGGAGAATCAGGCATATGCCAATGCCATTCCACCCCCCTAATACACACATATACACCCACACAAACATGCACACACATGTACTAACATCCCAACATAACCACCCTCGCACAGGTGACAGCATATGTCCGCTGTCTACCCTTAAGTCAAATGACTGACCTGGACATGACTGTTTATGTGTGTGTGTGCTGTACTTTACACTGAGTCAAAAGACCTTGCTAAAGCTTTTAGATACTTGTGAGTGTGTGTAGGTTACATTATTAGATTGTGTACTACATATTTAAGATAGTGTTGTGTCCCTGAGACAGAGCTCGAGGGTCATTGACTTGCTTGCCATGGTGCTGCTTCACTAAAATGACTTTAACCTCCAAGGCTTCTTTCCATTTTCCTTTTCACTTCTACACCAGCACTTAGCAACAGCCTGCAGCTGGCTGTACAGCCCACACTCAAATATGTAAGACATTTTAACTGAACCTGTTTTCCTTTGCAAATAATGAGGCTGTGATTAGCATGCTAATGAGGTGAGCGCTAAACTTTAAACTATATCAGCAGTACTTACCAATAGATCCATGCCAAGATCGGGACAAGTAATTAGCAACTTCTCTAAGAATAACAATGAAACTGTAGTTTCGGTGGGGGGACTGAAATTTTGTATTGAATAAAAGCACCTAACAACATATCTTTGTGGGATACAAGGTATATATGGTAAATCTCTGACTACACCCAGAATCAGAGCTCTGCAACAGTGTTGGTCTGAGACAAGTGGAGTCCATTTTGGTCCAATTTGGTACTTGCATTAGGTTTAAAAACAAACAACAACACTGTAAACAATACATACAGTACAAATAAGCACATATTTCACCATCGCTTGATGTGGTTAACTATAAATGAAAAAAATACCATATTGTCAAACCTGCTGCCCGCTCATCGGTAACTGAGGTTTCCCTGCCCTTGCCCCTATGTAATGATCAGCATACTGACACAGCCAAATGGGGTGGAGCTTCCATGACTGTGATCATAGCTGGCTGTGCTGCACAAACAGCTACACCACTGCCAACCAGGGTATAAATTACACAACGAACATATGGCCTTGACAATTATAGCCCTTACATTTGGCCTTGGAGTCCCTATATTTGTAACACTACTACAGTCATGGTGTCCTCATCAGATCAGACAAAGCTTTCTACTCTCTTCTCTATTAACGTAGTCAGTCCCAGCCCTGTAGATCTGCAGCTGCAGCGTTTTTATCCATCATTCACAGAATACCTTTAGACCAATCAGAAACCACATCAGTCCTGAACCCCATTTGTTGGAATCGCAAAACGACGCCTGCTGTCAAACATTCAGAGGGGGAGAACGGGGAATTTAACAGTGTTACTTTCAGTGAAGACTTGTGAATGGGCAGAAGCACCTCCACAGTTAGACTAAAAGGTAAGCAGTGTGCAAATCACGAAGGGGGTTGGCTCTGGGCTGAGGGACTTAGAGGGATGAAATTCCTAAATTTCTTAGGCCATAGTGAATTATAGTGTGGGTGCTGCTGTGACAGTGTAAATTTCACTGCTGTGGGACAAATAAAGGTTCTTCTTATCTTAATTACAGATTATAGAACTATACATTTTAGATGTTTATGTAGATGATGTTTATTTTGAAATCTTAAGTTCTTTTAAATTTTAATTAGACTTCACAGTGCAGTTATTTTCTGGAATTTGTTTAGACTTTATGTTTCCTTTTGTTCTTTATGAGTCTGCTTTTATTAGTCTGTTAAGTACTTCTTGACAATAAAACGTATGTCTTGCTGCCGGCCACTAGTTGTAGTTAATTTGCCTAGGTGCTGTGCCAGTTGTCTACCGTTCCACACGCAGGATATATCACAGAAAGGAGTATCTTTCCGCATCGCCTAAAGGTGCTTGCATAACATGCCACAGGGCATAAGAGCCAATATCTGTGTATGTTCTTGTATTTCCGAATGTGTGTAATAGATTCTATGTCTGTGACAAAAGTGGTTATCAGATGTATAGCTTGAAACAGGAAAAGCCCCCTGGCCACTTTGTGCTCAGATAAGGATACAGAGGGGCCGCCAACATCAAACAATGCAGCAAAAGCCTGAGTGTCCTGGACCACAAGCATGCTATTTTATTGCAACTTCCACTCGTTACACAGACATTTTAATGTCATCAGCACAAACACTCGTTAGCACATCCATTCACATCCATATTCATGCTGAATACATATTCATTCTGTGGCTGTGCTCTGTTAATCTCACAGAGAAGAGGCAGCGGGCCCCTGAGGGTTAGCGGTTAGCTAAGCTAATCAAATCAACTAGAGAAACATGGGCTCATCTTTAGCCTATTATATAAACATTTACAAACATACACGCACAACACACACTAACACATCTGCCCGTGCGCACATACACACGTCTATTTGTTAACCTATTAAATCTTCTCTCATTAGCCTACCTCAGTAGTGTGGGCGATGAGCTAAACACAGAGCATCTCTGACATCATTTATGTTTTCATAAGAGCAACAGTCAAAACTTGCAAAGCAGTGTATGCTTAAAAATGTGTGTCTGTAGGCTACCAGACCATTTAGGTTAATGTTTAATATCTATATCTTATTAATTGGCCCACCATACTCTTCATCAGCAATATTTGGAACAAGAGGAGGGGCTAAAACACTTTGCAGCCTCATCAAAATATCTCCACAACTCCAATAGGTTCCTAGTATCCAGAATCAGAATCAGAAACAGGTTTATTGCCAAATAAGTGAGGGGTTCCCATTAGGAATTTGTTTTGGTGAGATGGTGCATAGGACATAAGTACATAAGAGCATAGACATGAGGAGTAACATATAACATGTATTAAGTGACCTAAATAAGCAGCATAGGTAAAATAAAATGAAGTAAGGTGCAGTGAAATAAAAAATACTGTATGTATACTTTTCTTATTTACAAAATGAATTTACAAAATTAAGAGCTGAAGATCGAAGAGGTGATCTGAGCTCTACATGGGGCTGGGTCCAAATTATATACAGTTTAATTAGGTATGGGAGGGTCACATTGTGTTGCTATGGATTCTGGAAAAAAATGCCAGCAAATCACAGCTATCATACAATTATTCTTCAGAGTTGCAAAGAGCATTTTATAGGTCTGTTTGGAAAAATATAATTAGTACAATTTTCTATTTAGACAGGATCTAACTGTGCTCAGATCTCTTATTTTGAAAACACATTTATGGATGTGTGGTTCTGGTAGGTTTTCTATATCTCCATTCTGGGTCAGACCTGAAGTTTCATCTATGTTGTGCTCTTCTCCATTGGCTATATATACAGCCAATTTGTCCAATATCCAAGCTGCATTCTACCTGAATGTCTGTTCAGTGTTTCCATGTCATTGCAAGTGACAGGCAGTTGGCAAGACCCAAGAGCCACCTTAGAGTATCTGAGTATCTAGTATCAGGCAGTCAGATTTGATTTAGACCTATTCGTGATAGAATTACAAATCAAAAGACAAATTTAAATGTTTCTTTTCCAAAATGCTTCTCTTCTAATTTGATTGCAATTTTTATGTGATACACTGCCCCATCTTTGAGTGCAGCCTTTTACAATTGGTGTAACTATTTCAAACTTGAAATATAATTTATTTTCACAATCCACCCCCTAATGCTACAAATTACTTATGAGAAAGTTTTAGGCATTAAAAGTAAAGTGAAGATGCTTTCAAACATAATTCCATGGCTAGTTTGTATATATCAATTCACTTCATATAAAGTGCAGTAAAAAGAAAAATGAATCAATCAATATGATGAAATTCCTCTGCATTTAAACAACACTTTCCGAAAATCATCAAAGGTGCACATGTAAACAGATTTGTATGCAGCTTTTCATGCTATATTGCTCCCAGCGTCTTAGAGAACTCGAGGACTGCTTGTTCATCATTGACGACAGTCATAATTCTAAATGCATGTTTGGGGTTGTCATGCTGCAGAATGAATCTGGAATGATCAAATACCTCTATGTTGCTCTTTTGAGAAAGATAAGTGCTTCAAACGTTTGGATAGTACTGTACATACAATTTAGTACATCTTACTCTATAGAACTACACAATATCAGTGTGTCTAGATTGCCCTGTTTTAGCCTGTGCTACATACTCTATTCAGCAGCTGACTTGTCTACCATAGTGATCCACTGGGCTGTTAAAACCCTCTTCAGTGATGTTCAGTAGCAAGCATATGTACCGACGGGAGCACTACAGCACGGTCCCTCTCAGACTCAATTATGGGTGCGACATCTGTCCTGACTGACAGCTCGCTATGGAGCATAACTGTGACTGTATTTGTGCTTCCTCTGTGTGTATGCATGTGTCAGTGTATGGTGGGTCCAAGTTGTTATTCAGCAGAAAATCCTGTCTGGTAAAGTAGATGAGATGCACAAGGAAATGGCGAGCCAGAGATAGCGATAAAATCTCTTTCCATTTGGAGTCCTGCCTGGTCCGCAGCTTAGAGCCACTCTGTGCATATACACACACTGACACACAAAGTCCGAGAAGGGAATGTAATTGTAAATGAAACTGAGAGGTGATGGTAGGGCTAGAGAGAGGGGGTGCAGAAAAAACTAGAAGTGTCACTGCAAGGAGAGATGAGGGAGATAAAATGCTCCAGTCGTACACAGGCCTCTGCTTCCAATCAATACCAATAGACAGAGATACAACTTCCCTTGTCTATTCATCTGCACTTTCTCTACTTCACCTTTTCCTTCACTTCATCCTACTGTATCTTTCTATGTCAACACAAGGCTTTACCCATATATTTGTCTTCTCTAAAAAAGATTCCTATCTTCATCTTTTTTCCTCCTATTCTTCCTCCTCTGTCTTTATTCAATCACTGGCTCTCTCCACAATCTTATTCTGTGTGCTTCAATTTACCTCCTGCCTTTTTCTTGTGATAAAGCTCAAGGAGCTGCTGTATTGACAAAACCATACACCTGCATGACCAACACCAGCTGAGAGCCAAGGCAGGGACTAGACTGAATCGAATCTGTAGCTTTGGACTGATGGAGAGAGCCTGGAGAACGGGGAAGTGTGGGGTGGGGTCTCAGTGTCAGCCTGTGTAAAAGATAGAATGTGAGATGACATCTCCCCATTCAAGCTATCTCATTAGGTAGAAGTAGAGGAGTGCAACTTGGCAGTGCCAACTCCCTAGTGAAAACTAAGCTAGAGGAGACACACAAATCAGACACACACTTACAACGCTGAGCTCAGCAGAAGCATGATTCAGCCACTCTTCCTCTGTATGTATGTTTAGCAGTGCACAGGATCAGCTAAGCCAGGAAAAATCAACAACCCTGTTCTTTGCCCTCTTCACAAACACTCAAGCATAACGGCTGCACACACACAACCAAAGATAACTACATATTGACCTTGAGCAGGCACTGCTTCAAAGATTACAGATAGTTTACAGTAGGGCCACAGTTTCAGCAGGTGAAAGGATTCTTCTCCTCCACAGGAAATGGAAGAGAAGCAAATGTAGGTCATAAATATGAAAATGAGAAGTGTGACGTGTGAAATGTGGTATTTTGCTGCGGCTTGTTCTGAAAATGATTCGCACAACAGCTTTCGTTTTTGTTAATTGAAATTCCTAGCTCTCATCTGTAGCTTTTTCCTCCTCTTTCTCTTTCAGTCTCCTCAATTTGTTGCTGGCTAATTGCGTTTAGAACTTGTACAGCGGTTAGTAACTGCATTAACCTTAGGAGTCACATCAGACAGAAACTATTTAAAACGCACCCCTATAGCAGCAGTTGTATTGTGGGTAATGCCTTGGGGAGGTGTAACCAATCACATTGGAGTTGAGAGGAAGAGCTCATCATTTATTGGTCACACATTCTATTCAGCATCGCCCCACTAGCCATTTCTAATACTGCTGCTTCTCTCCCCATTCCTCTTATTTTTAATTTCCTCATCTCTGCCTTTTTGCACCATCCATCTAACTTTCTTTTCTTTAAAACCACTCAGTGCAGTACTTAATTTTTTTTTTACTGCCATATATCCAAAGATGGACGTTTTCTTCTTTTCTTTTGTCCAGTGAACTACAGACTGGAGCAAAAATGCTTCAGTGTCAGCAAATCTAACACGGCTGGGGTTCTGAGCTCTATTACTACATTACTACAGGAGTGGGAATGGGTGAAAACTGCCAAATGCGGAGGCTAGAATGTGTATATCTGCCAGCATGGTGACTCCTATGGTGCTTTCTATGACAGAGGGGGTATATGGGAGCTTCATAAGTAAGAGCAGTATGATACTTGTCTCGGCGAGGGCTTGTTGTTCTGCTAGTTGTTGGACACGCTCACACACAGGCTGGTGCGTAGGATGAGGACAACCATGATGGCCATGTCAGGCTGTTGTCCTTTTCTTTTGCAATCTGATGTGTAGGAGGAAGTCAAACACACACACACACAGGCAAAGGAGCACACTAAACACACACACTAAAATGCACAGATTGAGCTTAGTCAGTCGCAAAGATCAGAGAATGGAGGTGTGCACAGGGAAACAGCAGGTGAGCTTCACAACAGCCAGGTTAGATCCAAGCCTTACATTAGATTTAACCAGACAGTGATACACAACGTTAACAACAACAGCTGAAAGAACAAGATTTAAGTCTGAGAAATAATGGCTTGAGACAAAAAAACAAAAACAAAATGAAGCTATTTCAACTGAAACATATTCACTGAACAAGAGAGACACTGAGGAAAAGGTGCCACTGCAGGTAAAGATTAAATCCTGCTACTATGATTACTATAATCAAAACCTAGAAACAGAACAGCTAACTGTACCTGTCTGATTTTTGTTGCTTAGCAGGCAACTCACATGGGATCCATTTTAAAAAACTAAAAGTGTGGGTCTGTCGTCGCAAGATTTAACGCACAGGTGCTTAAACATTTCAACATCAGAGCTCTGACTGGACATTAGAAAATGCTCAGTCATGCTGTCTTCTGATCCAAACTCTTGGAAGGAAGATAAAAGAAAGCCAATCTTTATTTAACAAACTATTTTTTTCCATCTCTAGGTCTCTCTACAATTTAATAGACATAATCCAGTTTTTGTGTCTTGATGCCCAATTAGGCTTTTCACATGTGTAATATTACCACACTGCCTAAGGCATTATTGGCACTCAGGGGCTGAACAGAGCTACATTTTCATTTGATTAATCTATGCTTGTCATCACTGAGGATAGGAGATACACACTCTGCTCACTCCCTTCAAAAAAAGCATCTCGGACACAAAGAGAAGCAGGGATCATTTCACCAGGCAAATCAACCGCACACACAGTTGAGGTGGCCAATTCTATGCGACGATGAATGGGATGCATGGAAACCCGGCATCAAATTATCAGGGAGAACAATGTCCAGGTGCTCTGCCAAAACTGTTCTGCTCCTCAGGCATGAGGCGTGAGTTTCACATTAAAACCCTCCCCTGCTGTTTGTCCAGAAAGATGACAGTGGATGAAACACAACGGCGCTCAAGACACCGATTACTGCTTGGCCCTCTTCCCCTACAATTAACCCAACCACCCCACTGTCAGAGCCACACAGACACATCCCTTCTCTCTAGCTTTCCCCGTCTTATCCTTCCTCATCATATTTCCTCTGTAATACTCTCTGGCTTGCGTTTGTCCTTTGACATCACCCTTGAAAGACATATCCTCAAGGGCAGTATCTGCTAAGGACTTGAGCGAGACCAAATTAGAGAAAGAGGCCAGGGCTGATGAATGGAGACAGACAGATGACAGTATAAAAGATGGAAGAATGAGGGGGAGAGGAGGGAGGACAAAGAATTGTTTGTCCACAACGGCCAAAGGAGGCGTGCAGCTGCTGGGGGATCACAAAGGAACACAAGGAGCACGGCAGTGAAAAAACAGAAGAGGCCCTGCTGTGTACCCTTGACCTCTGAAACTAGGTTAAGAGGTTAGAAACACAGAGAGAGGCTCAGATAACAAAGTCCCTCAACACCTCCACTGACATACTCCATCTAGCTTTCTCTCTCACACAGATCTATAAATACAATGTGCTATCAGTAGTCTTGTTTTACTGCCCCCTGTGCCTGAGCCTTGCCCCACATTCAGATCATACTGCTCATACTAAAATATACAACTGCTGAGGTCCTAATAATAACACATTCAACAAAAACTATTGATCTGTTGAGCGCACAATAACTTTCGTTTCTGTAAGAAATGATTACCACAGTTCTCAGTTTCAAAGGTAATTAAGTACAACATTTGTTGTATTACAGCAAATAAGCATTTAGTTAGAACTCTGACCCTGCGAGGAAGGTCAGCCATGTTGGGAATAAAGATATGAAGTTATGAAGGGAATGGAATCCCTACTATGATAGCTGTGCCCTCAATGCGGTGGGCCTGCTGGGTGGATCTGTATGTAGCTCTGGTATGGGAAGGAGATGAAAAAGGAATCTCATGCTACTGTTTGAAACACACAGTATACCAAAACTGTGGGCGTCTTATTGATACCGCCCTGGGTAAGAAGAGAATAGGTGGGAGGGAGGTTCATCATTGTGCGTGCGTGAGTAAGATTGAGAAAGAGAAAGAGGCGACGGGAAAACTTTGACAACTTTGAGTTTGGATTTGTGTATCTATTTTGTACTTGTGTGTGTGCTGAGAGACTCACCAGTGAGGTTGGTGCGTGCACTGTAGGAGCCCAGGTACCGCCCATCTGTGTTTGGTGTGTAACATTCAAACAGACCCTGGTCGTTGGCCTGCACTTTAGTGATGTGCAGCACAGCTGAGTCGCGGCTCAGCCTTTCCACAGAGATCTCTTTACTATTCACCCTCTGGGCATATACGGCATAGGCATAGTTTGGTTGAGCCGTGCTCACAATGCGGATCTCCCGGTCCGGTGCTGATGGCAGGTACATGGACCACTCAAAATCCTGCACCACCCCTTCTTTATATCCAGTCACGTTGCACCAGATAGTCACGTGGGAGCCCTCGGTCCGTATCAGCGGCCCGCTCTGCACCGTTACCACTCTCTGAGCCACGGCAATACTGGCTACAAACAGAGGTGAGGAGAGAAGGGGGGTTAGAGAGAGGGGAGGGGGTGAAGGTAGGGAGAGAGGAAAGAGAGAACATGGATTACAAATCTGTGGTTTAAATATTTAGCTTTGGCAGAGTTTATGCACTTCACATCTCCCAGGAAATACAGAAACTGTGTGACATGTGCAGTTAAGCATTCCGGAAAGCACTTGCCAAGGTTAAGGTGTGTATATATAAACACACAAAACACACACACACACAGTTTTTGAACATCAATAACCACTTGAAAAACCCATCATCTAATCGTGCTCTCTGCTATTATAGGCACTCATATGTTAACCCTACACCACAAGGACAGCACTGCAGCTGGAGCACAGTGAGGTGACAGGAGCCCACTGGTAAAACACAAGTCACCAGGGCATGTGTGTGAAGGTGTACAGTGTTTCTAGATATCCACATACTAGACTGAGATATTTTATATTTGCATTGCGCTAATATATAGACATTGCATATATTATGAAAGAAAAATAAGATATTTCAGTACATAAACATACTGGATATTTGAAGTCATTTCGAAAAGGTGCTGCCAATGCATTCAAAGGGTTGTCCAGCACCAATCACTGACAGGTTCATTTTTCAATCCTAACTCAGTACATATGTTGTTCACAATTCTTTAAAGGACTATAATGAAAAATGTTTATGCACAAAAACAAACATCAGCCAATGTATCGTAACCATGAGTTATTAATGCATTTTCTACACTTCATTAGAAAACGCTTAGTCACAGTTTTATGAGGTCCTGCTTGCACCAAAACTGTTTTTCATTTTAAGAGTCTGAATTTTGCAAATGAAAACTACAGGAATCTAAGGACAAACTGTAAAAGACTGATCTTGCAGCTTTTGTGAAAGAATAAACAATGACACTACTGTCCATATCATTAGTGGACTGAATAATGGAGCATGTAATTGTTGTTGTAACTGACTGTAGCGTTGTGAAGACTGATTTTTCCTATGCTTTATGTTGCTTTGTAGCCTCCCTTTAGGCAGCCAACATATGTGAATCTTGCCTAAACCACTTGCAAGCACACACACACACCAAGCACACAAACAGTATTCATCATTCAATGAACAACTACAAACATCCCTCTCATTGGGGCCGGAAACAACAGAGCACTTACACATACCCCCCAACTCCAGACAGAGCGACAAGTATGCCGTTTCCTGCCTGCAAAAAGCAACTGGGGATTGCAGCTGTGTTTGTGTGCGTGCGCGTGCATGTGAGGAAAAAGTCTGCAAGAGGCTGTGTCTGTAGGCACAATGCTTGGCATTAATAATTCACCAGAACAGCTTTTTAACTTCAACATCCTCTTTTGCCTCATAGTAACGTTCTCTTACATTTCCATTACACCCCAACCTTTCATTCATTGTTATTAGTGTGAATCCATTTACACCCATGTATGTGTGTCCATGCGCAAACATGCATGAGTCTGTGCTACAATAAAAAGGTTATCTTGAAAAATGAAGTCACTTTTGCACATTGTGTCCACTCAGTTGGTAAAATGGGGTGTAAAGGGAGAAAGGGTCTACATTTATGAATGTGTGTGCATGTTTTGTTTTTCGTAAATGTGCATATCTTTTTTCCTTCCTGAATATGGAGCATCAAGTATTTTGTCCATTGCTTACTTTTCAAAAAACATCCTACTCATGAGCTGATAAAATCTTCTCAAATCTTTGATACACAGTCTCTTACTTGAACGGGATTTGAAAACGGTCACACTGGCATACCAAACTGATTAAACTATTCATTATTCATGGCTTGATTTCTCTGGGAGGATCCCCACAGGACTAATCAAGATGTACATTTTTAAAGTTTACTTATGAAAAAAATTAAACCTGGTGGCCATTTATGAAGAAAATAAAGGAAGAATGAAAATTTTAAAAAGAATGTAAAATACATATGATTCACTTTAATGTCACTGAACCACACCACATATGTCCCTATAGGAATGCTTAAAAATACAGATGAATCCAACTAGAGAACCAAATGTATTTATGAACAAGACTGTACCTGTTAATGTGCTTTCTCACATTTTTCACATGATCCCACTGACTAATATAAAGCATTCTCTGAGGGCACCATGCACACACAAATATAGACATGATCAATAACAAATTGCTTTGGTCTGTTTGCACATAGGAATTCAGCTAAATAAATAAGTCACATAAGAAACCCAGTTAAAAATATTGTGCTGTTTATCACAGGCCACTTAGTGTCAAACTGTAGACAGGGTATTTATTTTGAAACTCCTAATATTTTTCAAACCATTAGTATAAAACAGCATTTGTGGTGTAACCAATCAAAATTGTAGCGGCCAGAAACAATGCCAGACCAGACTATAGATGCCATAAACTAGAGATGGCTTCATTTGTGGATCAGTACACACCAGCAATGTATACTCAGATGCCTCTCTCCTTCCAGTTCTCTTTGAACACCTGCCTCCCCTTTAAGTTTGTCACATTTAGGACTATAGTTTCAAGTGGCTCCAAATGGAACAGTTTGAAGCAGGATTTCATGCCATCAGTCCAGGATTTGATATGCCTTGTCAGACCGGGTGTCATCCTGATAACATTCTCACCTCCAAATCTGTCTCTCAGCTCAGACATAGGTCGATCAGAGACAAATTCTCATTCTTCGACTGGAGGTTTACAGGCTCAGTAGGGCCCTGCTTCTTTTCACTTGATTGCTCCTCATTGTTTGGCAACTGTGGTGCTGACTAAATTAAAGATGGATAATGAAAGGAAGCTTTCTCTAACAGAGCCATAATATGGCTACAAAAGGCTGCAGGCACATTTCTGACTGGATAAAATTTAAATAAAACCTCTAAAATTTTAAATATTTTTGTTGTGCTCATGAGAATATCTTCAAACCTTTTGTCATATTAAATAAACTACAATCAATAAAATTCATACTGGTAATCCTTCCACAGTGAGCAAATTCCAAACATGTTGAACTTAAAAACTGAGCTTGACAGAAAGTCTATAGTGCAGTGCCTCGACTGAAACTGCATGAGCATGTTATGGGATCCATTAGGTAAGAGAGGCAGCCATCTATTCTGACTCAGACCATAGTTCCCCGTTTTGTTTGACTGTGATGTCAGTGTGCTAATCCGGCGGCACCCAGTCTACCCACATCCAGTTCAGATCAGCTCAAAGCTGTACCGCTGCATCACTGCTTCTCATGTTGCAGCTACTCATCTAGAACTGCTGGAAAAATATTACTCATGCATCCAAAAAACCCATACTACTCATGCTGTGTTGGCGCACTAAGAGCTTTCCTCCGCTCGCCTGTCTCTTGTCATCCTCCTGAAACAAGCTGCCTCCTTACTTCTGATTACTCTCACTCCCATCCTCCATGTTTCACCCATCATCAATCCTTCGTTTTGTGCTTCGTCTCTCTCTTTTTGTATATTCCTATCTGTTCTCTGTGCCTCGCAGTTCTCTGCGTCTTTTCAGGCAGGATTTAAACAGCTCTGCCAAACTTCAAAGTGCCCATCACTCTGCGGGCTGTTTAGAAAGACTGACAATGACATACCAAACCCTGCAGACCATCAACTGATCGCTTTATTCCACCGCCATTCCACAATAATCCTGTGCCCGCAACCTCCCCAACTTCTTCACCTCTGGCTGTGCTGCAATGAGTGCCCATATTTGTTCAACAAGGTCTTAGATTTTCTATTATTAACACCCATCCACGTCTCTGCAAACCACAGATGTCTTTCTACCCTTCTCTTCCTCCCACCCCAACTCTCTCTGAGCTCCCTCTCCGGTGGCTCATAATTTTCATATTTGCTCCCAGTTGCTTCCCACACAGCTTGTTGACAGGAAACCCGCGTCCCATGTCCGATAACAGTCAATGGCCACGGACAAGCTCTGTAACTGACCTTGCTGTTCCTCGGTTGGAGCATGCAGAGCAATGGGAGCAGATGACTTCAC
Source organism: Mastacembelus armatus (assembly GCF_900324485.2). NCBI lineage: Eukaryota > Metazoa > Chordata > Actinopteri > Synbranchiformes > Mastacembelidae > Mastacembelus > Mastacembelus armatus. The sequence continues at coordinate 16,048,872 of NC_046653.1, read as the reverse complement.
ATTAACACACACAAGCACAAGCACACACACACACACACACACACACACACACAAAGCTACAAAGAGGATTACGCTAAGTGAAGAGGGGGTTGTGGGGGGTTAAACACTAATCCAATCATTTGTGGCCAGTGTCTTATTCTCAGTGGAAACAGCAGCAAGGCCACTAGCATTCGTGCCTACTACTCTCATCATCACTCTTCTATGACACATGATAATTATACACCTTTCCAGGTGTATAATGAAAACACTGCAGGGTGTAAGTTATATGGAGAATGTGCTAATATGACCTGTCTGTCACTACGTCTGATATTACTTTCATTCTTAATTATACACGCGCGCACACACACGAACACACAAAAATGAAGAAACCTGGCAATGGAAGACCTATCACCAAGGGTAAAATTTACTAGTGACTAGAGCAGAATAGATATGTAAAAAGTGGGTTGGGCTCATTTAGCCACAGAAGGGATGAAGGACTGTTTGCTTTAACCACACCCACAATCCCATTAAGCCAATTGTTCCAAACTGTACATTATCATTTATTTAGTCATTCATATTTAATAATGTTGTGGAATATTTAAGATCTGAAACCAAGTTATTCTTTGCCTAGTTTCCTTATAGCCAATCGACTGTATATTAAGACTCAGACCAAACTCACACCATAAGCCTGTGGTTCTGTGGCTGTGGTATTCCTTTGCTTGCAGCCACATGTGGTGCTTATGTCTACCCCTAATGGTGCAAATGAACAGCAACTCTTCACTGAAAAACTTTTCTGCAAAAACTTCCAGGGAAAGTTGAAGAGAGGCGGAACTTGAAGTAACTCTAGTCTGTGAAAGATGAATTAATTATGAACATGCTTGCTAGACATAAAAAAATGGACCTAGTCAATGTCCCATCTCCCCAAGGGAGGTTCAGACTCATCCCACAGATTTCTTGTGAAGATTTTCAAACAGGGAGGTAGCGATGAGCAGAGGAAAGGATTGCAGGATTTGTGAGAAGAGGAGGAAAAAAAAAAAGACGAACAGAGAGGAAGCTAAAGAGAAAAATACAGCTGCCTCCAGGGTTCTGAACACCACAAACGTGGACAGAACTAAGCGAATATACTGTATGTACTGCTGACTTACAGTATGTGGTCCACATATAAGTGTGACACAGAGACTTGAGCACTAGACAGATATGAAGAACATACGAGTATTTTCCTCTTTACATTTTCCAACACTTGGCTCCAAAATCACTCTGCATGTTTCCCCCTGTAGGCTCCTGAAAGCGTTTGACCCTGTTAACATCATTACCAGGGAGAGCACGAGTGCGAGAAAAGCAGAGAGATTCCAAGATGAGGGAAAACTAGAGGGAAAGATGAAAGCAGAAGAAAGAAGAGACATGTAACGTTAACATTTAGAGAGGATATAGGGATGGTACATAAATGCTTTCTTGCTTTCTTGTGCAGCCCTATAAAATAAACCAATGTGCATTTCATTACATTGCAGCCTGCAAGATCACAATTGCCTTTTGTTTCATTTATTGTCATCTTCTTCGTCTAAATTTGACACAACTGATTTTGTGCCTCCACTGGTGTGATGTGCAAAAATGAGTGTAAAAATTCTCACACTGTCATCAAGCAAGAATATTTTGCTTCTCACTGGGTAATCATGTGGTCCTAATGTAAACCATGTTATGGATTAGTGATGCCCTCCACTCTTCCCTCCCCATAACTTTCTCAGCATGTATAATCTTTGATGGACGGACTCCACCAGGCAGCATTGAATATTTTTATTTATTTCATTACGCGCTTCATCCTCTTGCTCTTTTTCCGCTCCATGTGCTTCCTGCGGTGATAATCATCATCTGCATCAGAATGCAGAAATCAGTGGAGCAGGACTGTCATTAAGAACCTCTGACCCTTTTGCCCTTTTTCAAAACCTTCAACAAATCCCATATCCAGTATCGAATTTATTAACTTGAATGTTTTAGAAACGGATGGAGGGTGGTGTTTTTGTGTGTTCTGAGTGTGTGCGTGCACGTGCATGGTGGGGGGGGGGGTGTATTTTTCTTCCCTACCACTGAGAAAGCTCAATTATTTTCAGTGATCACACGAACAAAGATTCTAGCTGTTGGGAGCCTGTCAACTGGGAAACAGGTGTGACAGTGTGAGTGTGTGTTGTGACATTGATAAATACAGAAAAAAAAAGAGAGACTAAGTGTTCTAACTTCCATTAGAGGGCCAGTTAGGCCAGCAGGCTGCCCAAACAGCTGACAAACAGTTACAACAACTGCCCATTACACCCACACAGCTCTAATCAGAGCAAGAACATGAGAACAGGAGCATTTGGAGAGTAGCAGTTGAAGTGGACATACTGTTGAAGTAAAGAGAGGTAGGTGGTGTTAGTGGCACACATACAAGGATTACAAGATGAGGACAGATACACGGAGGGAATTCACTGAGGGAGTTTTTGCAAGCCTGCAGTGCTAAGGCGGGCTCGCCATCAAAACGCCTTAGAAAATAGAAACCTAGAGGGCAAAGAGACAACAGGCACATTCAGGCAGAGATGCAATGGTGTGCATATGTAGGTATAGGATGTATACCCATCTCTGTGCAGGGGAACAAATGTATACCTACTGCACATGTTACAGACTAGAGTTACTATCTGACATGTAAACTCAACTGGGGTGTTTACTGCATACAGGTGGAAGATTTGTTCCCTGACTTTACTCTTTAGGACAGTGACTGCACAGTCAACATAAGTACCCAGTTAAATCTGCAACAAGCCTTGAGAGAACCGATGCCTGAAAGATAAACGTGAGGAACAAATGATTCGCTCGATGATGGCTCCGTATCATCCAAGCTCCTCAGCTCACACAGAAACAAATACGAAACGAACAACTACGAAATGCTGATTTCACGCATGAAAGTGAGGAGCTGGAAGGGGAAGCTTCTACAGTGGGAGAATATGGAGTCAAGCCACTCAAATCCAAGACTTAAGTCTATGGACATGTTGCCCTGACTTTCTAATCTTAATTTATGAGCCCTGTGGGCTACAACAGTCATGACCCCGCCTGTGCTGTATACACAACAGCTGGTGAGACCAGCATGAAAACATAAAAAAACAGAAGGGGGGGGGGTCCAATTAATTCACAATTCTGTATCAGTACATTATTGTACACTGCACAGTAGGGGTCTGTGACTACTAGACTGATATAACTACATATGGGGCTATCCATGCTTAGCAGAAATGTTATTTCCCTATGTGAGCTGATTCATATTATCTACTTTCCGCTTACTGTGCCTGTAGTATTTGTTGATAGTGTCAACAACACAGAGCAGATCCCAATCTATCCTCTGCTGAACAGCTGCCTCTTCAGTCTCCCTCCTACACCCTCATCTGCTTTGCCTTACTGCTGGACCACAATGGAGAATACCTTTTAGCGCTTATCGTTTCACCCTAAGTGATTATTTGAAACAGATAATCAGCACACAGTAATTTCTCTGATCTTTTTAAATAACATTTTGATCAATCATTTTCAATCACAATTCTCATCAGTGATGCCAGGCACATTGTTTTCCACCTCCGCATCTTGCAAAACCGCTGTTTCTCAGATGCTATGTGCTGCTTTTTCCCTCTGTCCCTCAACATCAAGATGAGGGAATGTAAACATGATTAGTTAGGGATTTTATTAGAGAATGATTACATGACTCATTCTCTACATAGCTTTGCAGCAGTGCAGCAGCAAGCAGTCAACAGGGAGCGCTGTGCAGAGCTATAACTCAGTTACTCCACCATCATCACATATGGCATTGCTACAGCAACATCTTGAGGGTGGAAATATGATTAAGTCTAAAAATTGCAGGTGGGCAATAGTGACTGTCTCTATTTGCTGAGACTCAATCTATTTGCTGCTGTCCAAATGGGCTCAGTAAAATTAAATAAATAAATAAATAAAATAATGTTGGCGATCAACTCACTGGACCAACTTCTATAGTGGCAGGCTGAGCCATGCCAAGCGCAATCAAGTTATACTCTCACTGAAATGACAACGGAGCAATTTTCAAACCTATACTACACAACTCTACTTCTCAACAACATCTGGACACAATCAAGTTATGACATGGACAAAATACAAATTAAAAATGCAATGATGTGGCCAATGTGGTCGATTGCAAAGTAAATGCAGCCTTGTCAAGTACATGTTAGTACACATGCACAGTGTGACTGATGGTTATAGTTACTCTATAGGTGATGAACAGGCTGGATCACATGGAAGGGTTTAGGCTAGTATTTAGGGTGACAGCCATAGAAAATATTACCCTTATCCAATACTGTTTATAACAATGGGGGACAGGTTAAAATAAGGGGCAGAGACCATGCACACACACGTGCAGACACACACACACAACCCCCCACCCACATTAAGTGCATCCATCTCTTCCCCTCAGCAAATCCATTAACTCTGTATGGACACCTGCTACCCCACTAGCCTCATTTTTCCCCAACCCAGGCCTAACCAACCTGACCCCCCCCCCCCGAAACACATGCACCTCCCACTGTCTTGCTGACAAAGGACTGTGGACTCTCAAACCTACCCCAAACAAAACTTTCACACAGTCAGAGATAAGATAAAACAAGCTGAACCTATTACATCCTGTCATGAGCAATGGTTACTGCAGAGTCGACTGAGCGCTGTAAAAGAAAGTGAGGCTATTAAAAACACTCCACTATCTTCTGTCGTTATCCATCTTGTACTTGTGCACAATTAAGCCTGACAGCTGTATCTACTTTATGTACAGTGGTTATTTTTTGTATGACTGGCAGCTTGCTATCAATTCCCACGTTTGTGCATTAGGCTGCAGATTGCAAAAGAACCTAATTAACTATTAATTAGTCTACTTCAAACAGACTTTTTCTGCCATTGTCAGTCATTTTGCCTTTCAAACAGAAAAAAAAAGACATGCACTTGTAAATTCATGCATTTATGCAAAAGCAATTAGACAAACACACACGCATCTCGTTGGTTTTAGGTGTAAAGTGGGAAAGAAGCACATTAAATGAATATAATGACAAAGTGAGTGAAGTACTCTTCATCATTACGTAAGATTTTGCATCCATATAGACATTTATGCATGGGCGCACATGCATCTTTGAACATGCACACACCCACTGAATATGGATCAGCTGTGTGCAGGTGGGGAGCAGTCACCATAGTTACAGGGCCTCGTGTGTATCCCATCAGTGTGGGATCTGCTCGGGTGGAGGATCAAGCCGGCAGCATGGGAGTATAGCTGCACTGAAGGACAGCAGCTCTGAGCACTATGGGTGCTTCTCTCTCTATACAGAGAGAGAGAAAAAGAGCGTGTGCGTGTGTGTGTGTGTGTGTGTGTGTGTGTGTGTGTGTGTGGGGGACTAAAGTAGAATCCTCTTGCTGACCAGTCTTCGTCAATCCCAAGGGGAAGGGGGCTGAGTTGGTCTTTTAAATGGTCAAGAAAGGTAGAAACCATGCAAGATAGATGTGGCTCTTAAAGACAGAAACAGACTTCTTGTTTTACACTGTGTACGAGAGATGAAAATATCTGGTTTGAATCACTTGAGGGCAGTTTCTAATTAGTACTCTTTGAAGAGGTGGTGGGCTGGGCATTGTATTGTTTAGAACAGAGTGGGGGAGGCAGGTCAGGGGCTATTCACTAGAGAAGGGGGAGGAGGAGGCAGCTGGAGTAGTTTTTAAATGTGAGCGAGGCGAACCAAAGATCCATGCAAATCAGCCCAAAATAACACTTACAGTAGTTTACAAACTGAATGGCTAAAGGCTTGCTGTTGGGTTGTTATATATAAAAAAAACATGATATACAATCTTGGGTGTGAAGAGATACGTAGGCGCAGCCATGTGATCCTGACAAAGAGTGTGATATGGGAGAGTCCTGTCTGTTCTCCAGGGCTGCTGCTGCAGAGTCAAAATCAGACACAAAGCAGATGCTGCCTCTGTGCTGTCTCCAGCTACAGCCACTTTCCTGATTCACTGGCAGCCAGGAAGTTTCCCTCAAGAACTTTGTTTCACTTCACACAGTCACTCCCCCCCCATGTGAACTGGAGAGAGACTATAGCTCAGATCTGGGGCACTGGGGAGGACTGTCATTTAAAAAAAAGGAGAGGAGTAGCTGAGATTATTCACAACCAACTTTAGTTTGGAAGTTATTGCTATAATTAAAATCAGTCATTTCCATCTCAAATGTTTTCAGCCCTTCTATGATCTCTTCTAAAACCTGATAGTGGAACTGTAGTAAAACTGCAGCAGTAGGTGGGTGTGAGTTTCAGTAGCTGACTGTGAAGTCTGCATTACAGGGTAATTACTTGCCCTGTGGGTAGTACACAGTACCAGCCTGACTTGTCCACAAGCACAAAAACACACTTCCACGGCAGCACGATCGCACGATCACCCCCACCCCCCACCCCGTCATCCAGATCTATTGATCCATGACTAATAAGGCATCTTAGTCCTCAGCAAACAGCAGAACACTGACCTACGAATGGCCTGTGTTTTCATTATGCATCCTAAATTTAATGAATATTTACTGGAAGCTTACCACACAGATGGTGGATGATAGCCAAGTTGACAGTTTTGTTTCTGCTTTTCTGGTGTTTGTTTTTTCGGAGTTGAGTCAACAATGTTGTGATAAGAAAAAACAATGACACAAAAGGCGCCTTGTCATGGGTATACACGGAGATGTGGGTCTAGTGCCTATAATGCAAGCAAGCTTGTGTGCAACTAAAGAGGAGAGCATGCACAGAAAATTAAAATCACCGGATTCAGACAGCTGTGCAAACCCGTATGTCCCTGAACAGAAAGAAGTAGTTGCTCCAATTCGGGTGTCAGCAACAGGAAAAATAACAAGTGACAAAACTTGGGATAATCACATGTAGATGCAGTAAACTTTACCTTAGCATATATGTCCCCAGAATACAAGTATTTGGACAGTTTATTGGACATTTATTGCTCTATAAGCTCTAGTCACATTCAGTTTGAAATGAAGCAATGGATACTACATTAGATTGTAAAGTCTTAGCTTTGAATAGGTTTAGGCCAATTCAGAAAGAACTGTGTGTGAGATAGGCGTTGTAACAGATCATAGGACAGCTGTACAAACTGCTAAACAGTGAGTTAATGTATTTTGATCACTGTCTAGACAGCGCTCTCTCTCTCTCTCGCTCTCTCTCTCGTGTCAGCTGAGGCTTACAAACACATGGAAAGTGTGTTTCCAGTGTGACAACAGCTGACTCATGATGCACTGCATAATGATGAAGAACACACACTACTTGTAATCCCTGTCATTCTAGGGTGGGAGCTTCCAGTTATGTGTTCTTAAGTGGGACAGAGAAGAGGCTGGGCGGGTCTCCGGGAGTGGCACAGCAAACTTTACAATCTGACAAGGTTTAAGATGCTCCTGAGAAGACCACCACATGCCCATGAACAATGAAAAAGAGTGAACAAAAAGAATTATGCCACATGGATCTAATTTATTTTAAATTGCCTGTTTTCTTCATCAACATCAATTTAATTAAAACACATTTTGTTAATATCTTCTATGATTTTTTAAAATATCTTGTATGATCTTAAGAGGGATCCTACTTTTCCTTAAACCTACATGATAATATATTAAAAAAAACTAGACAGATGTTAATGAAGTGCTGTATGGTTGTCTAGATGAGTCAATTTCATGTGGCTGATGTAGATTTCACTTGTAAATGTGGGGTTTTTTTCACATTATGGTGTGTACACACTTTAATGATTATGTCTGAAATGAAAAATGAGCTGATTCAATCACATTGAAGCATTTGTGAAAACTGTCACAGCACATGAATAATCAAATCTCTATTTAAGTGGCAATAAGTGATGCTCTTCCTACGTTGGACAAAAGTTTGGACCAAAAAAAACAATGACACAGCAGTTATGCCTAAAATGGAAATAGGTTCTTAAGTACCTTTACATGGTTTGACTGAGACAATTACACAGGACTGGCTTTATACTCTGTATGCTGATGAGAACTTTTGATTGTGGTACTACTACTATTTAAAACCTCTCTCTTTTCAATCAGTGACAATGTAGTAAGAAAATAACATCAGGCTATTCTTTTACCTTCTCTTCTGACTTGACACAGCTGATCAAAAATAGCATCAATAATCTCACTAAATGATACAGAAACAAGAAAACGTCTTCCATGCATAGTGAGAGTAAAACAAAATGGTGGCGGATGAAGGAGAAATAAGTTTTATTTGTTTGGCTAAAAAAAAAAGCATATATTGTATATTTTATATTGCCACTGACCACTATCTATTTATGTTGTTCCAACTTTTTGAATGCAGCTGCCTTACATTCCAGGTAGTCACTGGTTTTCATGTATTTCTATATTTATGGCGTCTTGATTTGTGTATTCCCTCACAGTGAACATGGCATTTTTAAAGTCTGCCAATATATTTTCATACCCTACAAATATAAATGCAGAGCAGGAAGGAAGGAAAAATAAAACAGTCTGAAATACAACACAGCACAGTCTGTTCATGGCTTGTATGAAATTTGCAAAACATGCTAAATTGCCTTAAGCATCTGATGGCATCTACTGGACATTTAGACAAAAGATGCCTCTGTCAGAGTTATGTAGGTATACTGGTTAGGTTCAGCTTTGAACATGAGGCCCCACCCTACTTTTAGCCAAATTGTTTAAAAACTCTATTACTTTATTCCCTTCAGCTCTCTCATGTAGGTCTGTGTAAATTCATTCATTAAAAAATACAGAGTTGGCAGAGATAATCACGATATATTATTTAGAATAAAACCTCACATTATGAGATGTGAATAGCTGCAAGTGGCAGACACAAGTTTAGGGTTTTTCATCTGTACAATGTGAAGCTGTTCTGAGACCAGCTGATAAACTGAAGCAGTGGCAGCTCATTAGAACCTGTTCGACTGCAGGCTGCTCTCCTGTCAGTCTGGCAAATGGAAACCACCCAGGCATTTCACAGTTAAAATCAGCCAGGCTCACACATTTTCCACTCTCAGTGTAGTTATATAAACTGGGACATCTTAGCTGCTTTAGGTTTCTCCAGCCGTTTTTAAACACACTCTTAAACAAACAAAAGCACAACCCAAGAAAGCACACGATGTTACAGCAAACCAAACGCATGACATCTTCTCACTCTCTGTAGGGGAGAAAGAAGACATCCTGTTTGTTAACCCTAATAAACATTCGTTCCTCCCGGCAATTCTTCATATGCCTTATGTCATATATCTTGGTGCCACAAATAAACATGCAAACTCACTCACTCCTGGTTGCAAACAGCAGCATAAATAACCCCAATATAACATTTGCCTGCAAAAAAAAGTGTAAATGGGGCCTTTGGCTTTAATAATGCCAGATACACTTGCCATAACACAGCTGTCCCCCACTTTTATTGTATTCATTTTTACAAAGAAAGGCAACCGCAAACCCGTGTGTCGGCTGACACACTGGGCAAAATAAGACAGCTGATCATACACTAAAGACACACACAAACACATCTCACCTAACACAGACTTGTACCTGTGCATGCTCCTAGAAGAGGGCTAAATCACTGATATGGAAATGTACTGACATCAATTTTGTTCTGATGCATTATGAATACACTACATCCACTACTGCATTACTGGAGCTGATATGATATCACGATGGTTTTCGACATACTAAGATGGCACGTGTAGTCATGTTGCTGTGATCTAAATATAAAATATGGATTTAGATTCATGTTAGGTTGCACATAATTCCGTTTGTATAACATTTTAAACTTTGTAATCTATTGAATAAAAACAAAGTAATTATTTCTTAGGTTTAAAAAAATCTTATTTTAGAAATGTGTTAGAAATGTGTTTTCTTTATTTCGTAGTGAGCAATTATAATAACAAAAGATATTTCAGTTTAGTTTCAACACTCAGAAAAACAGAGAATATTGATATTTAAGAGACTAAAGTCCACAGACTTTTTGCCTTTTTGTTCTTTTACTTAAAGGCAACTTATAAATGATTATCGCAACTGAGGCAGATTTTCCGTCAAACTACACATTTTTCAGCACTGGAGGATTTGTTTGCAGCATATCTCAAACTGAAGAACTGCCGACATCATATCACCAACAACAACCACATATCATATTAGCATTAGAAAATATGACGAGTCTCACTGTGATTTGTGCCAGTGATCCACACAGATGCACAACACATAAAACAAAACCTTCTCTTTCTTAACACCTGAAATACTCTTCACCACATCCAGGCACCTGATTCACGATTATTATATAATATTAAAAAAAAACCTTGTTATCCAACCTACACTGTAGAAAAGATCTCCGATGTGAGTTTGTGCAGTCTTCTCTACTGTTTAGTTAACAATACATGTCACATATTCATTGGGAAAACTCATTTACGGTGCTCATCCCAGAGAAAGTGGTCGATGTGCTGATAGGCGACCTGAAGCAAGGCACAGACTGGTAATCACCTCGGGCCAAGCGGGGGCCCCCAGTGGGCTGACTTGCACTCCCTTGCACTCCCACTCACGCCCACCCCCCTTTACACCCCCTCCCCCTTCTGTCCTCTCAGCAGCACTGACAGGCCTCCTCATCCAGGACCAGAAAAGCCATCTGGTGTTTGTTTGGGACAGTTCACAAGCAGGATGTACTTTATACATTCATGTGTCAGCATATGATGCCTGTATGAATGTTTGCATGTGTCACTGAGCATCACTCAGTGTGCATGCTAGAACCTGCATTTCTAACATCCAATAAAACGGAGGTTAGGTGACAAACTGAGCACAGTCATTTGAAGGGGCTGCCTTACTGTATTACAAAGCCGGTATTAGGTGTCTTCACACCCACTGGATGACTTCATACCCTGGGTTCTCTGTGACCCAGGTGTGTCTCTCATGTGGGTCTACCAATTTGTGTATTTATAGGTGTGTGTGGGTTTAGACAACATCAAGCTACACTATCATGGCTTGAACACAGGAGGTCAGACTGTATAGGGTTAATCTGTGACTGAAGTCCAAATATCACATTAACCTAGTTCAACACACACACATATACACACATACACTCACACCCAGCTGTTCCCAGGCATCTGTTATTATTGCAGTGATTATCGATGTAGCCTACTCTACTTCCTGATTCATGATGACTGGAAGGTGCTTTCCCAACTAACCCGTTATATGATCAACGCCTCATACAGGTGTGCCGTGACTGGGACACGCCAGCTGATAATGTTCATAGCTCTTTTAAAAGGACATGGAAAATGTGAGGCAGACACGCAGCTTCTTCAGATGACTTACCAAGCAGCGCACAAGCAAGAAGGAGCGCACCGGTTGCCATTGTATGCTGCCCCGCAGATTCACTTCCAGTGTTCCCAGTAGATGAGGAGGCGGTGTCTGGTCGGGTTTGACCGCTGGTCCTGAATCAGAAAGAAGAACAGGGTCTGCGAATCCCGGGAGACAAAAGCAGGCGGGGGGTGTGTGGGGTGGGGGGTTGTCTTGTGAGGCAAATCCACAGCCGGCGAGTCCGGCGGTTTGCCAGTGTCCGACTCACCTCTCCGGCGTCTCTCTGTTGGCGAAGCCTCGGGTATCGCTCCCCCTCGTTTTCACCCTAACCTATCTGCTTTTATCGCTGAGGACGTGTGCGTATGCCCGGCTCCTAGGCGACCCAACCCACTCTCCGTTTACGCATCCGAGACTGCGGAGGTGATTCACACTCGCAGCCTCCTCGGTAAAAGACAAAAGTCCAGCGTGACTTAACGCGTATTAGGATAGGTTACCTATAAAACAAGAGAGTGCATGTGCAGCCTACAGGGGATCTGCAAGTACTTGCGGCACGGATTCAGACTGGAATAAGTCGGTCCCTTTTCTCTCCCCGTCACTGATGGGAGAGCAGGCTCTGGCTTTCTCCACGGCAAATCCCAGCGACTACAATCAATCTCCCTCTATCACTCCACAGAAAGCCCAATGGGCGGGCGCTCAGATGAAGCAGACGAGGCTTTGTGCTCTGACACAATAAAACTGATTAATCAATGGAAACTGTAAACACCAAACTCTGCGTTACAATAATTCTACCGATACACCTGTGCCTGTATGTCCCAATGTATGGATCTAAAATACGCACGTAGTTTGACGAAGACACTGATTAATAGTCAAAAAGCTTCTTTAGTCATCTGAAACTGGCTGTTTAAATAGAACATATCTGACGCGTACTGTAATCTAGTCCCAGGGAGAACCTGGATTCCTCTTCCAACGCTACTTCCCTGTTTTCCTGCTTGGCAAACCACTTGTGTTTGTCCGGGTAGTTTGAAAACTTACCAGCGTGCTGCCTGCCCCCACCCTTTATCAGAGACCACGCCCCGGCCTGTGGGGACCCCATCCGCAATATGGGAGAAACCAAATTTGCATTTCTTAATTTAAATTCCAAGTCAGGGCGTTGATGGTTTCAATAGGTTAAGCGCAATGGAGGGTTAAAATTCTACAGCTACCAATTTTCTCAGCTTTTTTAAGGTGTAACCACCTTGTGAGGTTGACATGAATTATTATGGCGCAGAATCACCTCGTGTTGCATATTAAGTACATAATAAGATCTTCTAAAGGGAAAAGAAACAAATCCTTATTTGAAACATTAGGCTTTTCATTCAATGCGCTTTAATCTACCCTGCAGTCTCTCTGTTGTAGGCAGAAATTTTATATTACCCCCAATTTTTCCTTACCCAACACAGTTATACACACTATGGGCAATCATCATAATGAGGTGCCACTGTGCCTGAGAACTGTAGGAAAAATCAGAACAAACACATTTTTTTTTTCCCTGACACGTTACAGTTCACCTTTCAGAGACTGCAAATTGCAAATTTCATCACAGTTCTGTTCAGATAATAAGTATCAAACCCAGGGATTGGTTTGACATATGCACAGATTTATTGATTTGCACAACTCTGAATTATTAGGAGGTTCTCAAAATAGACAGAGGGATTGTGAGCATGCTGAGGAACAGAAAATAGCACAATGACATAATGCTGCTTTGGTGTAAAACTGTGAAAAGAGTGTTGTTTCTGGGAGAGGACAGAAATATAGAATCCAAAAAGCTTCAACTTAGTGAAACTCATAGCTCCATTCTTCCTATGTGTAAATCCATAAATAAATTAGCAGGCCTTTGCATGTGCATACAAAAAGAGTGATTGCAATAGACCCATCTGCTATTCTCTTTCACAACTGGGAATTACGAAGTTCCAAACACTGCCCGAATGCAACATGAAGATTTTTTTTTTCTCCCTTTTCTCCCTTTGCTGTGCTCATGGATTTCAGTTCAGATAAAACTTCCTTAACCACCGGTGAAATAGGTCTGGGCCCTGAGGCGCCAAGAGAAATGTTTACAGAAAACCTTACGTTAATAAACTGACACATGAATAACTGTTAACCAAACGGTTTAGTGAAGGGGGGAAGGATGTTTGTCCCTCCTTCTGTCAAAAACTGTGTCATGGTATTAACAGAAAAGAGAGACAGCTTTTAGGATGTTTATATAGAGACAACAAGAGCTTTAGCAGACGGTGCTGCCAACAAAAACTAAGTCAGAATGGGATTAGACTTTGGTATGAAGCATATGAACTATTGCTTCAGCTTCTCCAAAAGTCTATCCAGGTCCAACACTACTGAATTAACTCACAGCCAAACAGAGTTAGCTAGGTAGGGCATGTGCATTGCACCTGGTCTACATATTACTGCACCTAAAATTAGCTCCCTTCTCCACACACTCCTTATTGCGTGGCTGATTGATGACACAGTTTGCACAGGCAGTCAGCGAGAAGGCAGGTGTAACATTATTTGAATTCTGCATCACGTTGGCACTAAAGATGAAATCACCTTTCACCCCTCACATGGGTTTTGGAAACTATCCACAAAGTGTGTTTGCTTAAAGGAGAAAAAAAAGGCTTCAGAGGAATGTTTGCAAGTAGTGGGTGCAGGGGATCACAATAGATCTCCATGGAAACAGAGGAGTCTGCATTGTGTGCACTTTATTACAGGGTCCATCACCTAGAAAAAGTCTTGATCGCAACAGCGTTCTTACGAGTGTCCTTCATGATTGTCGAGCACTGTATGTGACTCATACAGGCCTGTTTATTAAAAATAATAATTTAATGCCCTTATAGCACTATCTGTTTAACTGGTGTGCGTAAGGTTTCAACTGATAGCTGAGAAAGGCACAATGTGGAGAATGAAAGCGATTTATTCAATTATTTCATCATAAACACATTTTCATAGTATGTCCCACGATGATATGAATGATTTATTTAATTTCTCTGTAAATTTTTTTTCTTCTCTAGCCTCATAAATATGTCAGTATTACACAGTAGTTGTATACTTTCAATTCACAAACACATGAATATACATGTATACATTCATACATTAAAGCAAACCTCAAATTACAAGGGGAAAGTGCCTCATTGAGACAGTTAATTTACATGTGAAAACATATAGTCTCAACCAATATGAGCTGCGATTGCCTCCTGCCCTCTGGGACCCTGTGCAGAATGAGAGGTATGGATGGATGGAAAACATGTATGACACATCAATGAAATCAAATACGCACTCACTTTGTTGATAAATCCTGATTTTAAACTGGGCTGCACATAGGATACTCTGAGCGCTCTTACATAAATGAGCTCTGAAACAAATGAGGAAATTATAAATAAGTAAACAAAAGCTTTTTATTCTGATGGAGTGAAAAAGCAAATGGGGGGAAAAAACTTTTGAAACTACTTCTGGTCATATTTATTCTAAGAGGTTTCTCTATAAAGAGACATACCAGAGACGGAAAGCAAGGATGAGAGGGATACAAAAATACTCCAGATGGCCTAAGATGGGGGTAAGATAAACAGAGGAAAAGAGGAATTGTTACATTTCATTGTCAAACAAAAATCATGTTGCAATATGTGTCCTGTCTGAATTAGTACAAGTGATGCTGTAAAGTAAAAATGACTGAGCATTGCTTCTGGGGAGAACATCTACTCTGCAAAGTCCATTCAGAACTATGGTCACAGTCACAAGCCAAACCAACATTACTCTTATTTGTACATGTAGTACATACCCTGGTTCTATGTATCCTTTATTGCGGAGCTACAGATACATGTAGAATGTGTAGTAACAGGTACCTAACTGACATATTGTATGTACTGTGGGTTTTGACACTCAGCAGACTGACTGACAGCAGGCAGAAGGCAGCACTCCAGCTGAGACCGACCAGATTCAAGAGTGCCACTCTTCTATGGAGCATTTAATGTGAGCTGAGTCACCACACTGTCAAAGTAATACAGTTCAATTTTTCACGCCACACTTCACATTGGTTTGGTAGATTACGCGCTGCATTGTCAGTTAGCCTCTAATTATGTACAGCTAAGGCTGATACAGTCAAAGATGCAATTTTGCCTTTATGTTATGATCCAAATGTCACACACGAGCTGTTTTTTTTTTTAAAAAAAATTAAAATCAAGCTCAGTTATCCAAGCATACACCACTACACAGCAAACTTATGCTGTTTATATTCAAAGCAACATTCGCAAGGGTTTATTTTACATTGCATTAGCCTGCCAGGAGCGCAAGTCACTACATTTTCCAGCAGATTAATTATTCATCATAGGGGCTCTTAATGTAGGGTATTAATATGAAATGACTGTCAGGCTACCTTTTTTCTTTTTCTTTTTTTTTTTTTTTTGCCTTCTTACTGTCCGTGTCTCCTTCTCCATCCTTCAGCTGATAGCCTTTTTCTCTCCTTTACATTGTCATTTCTGTGCTACATGTTACTCAGATTTTCATTACTACTTAATATCTGTATGCAGATCAGAATGTCAGATTGTTTTCACTTTTGCACTGAGTTTGCACTGTATGTTTTTTTCACTGTAGAGAATGTTACTTTGCATTAAAAGTCTGTTCTTATGCCTAAGACCGTAAGTGGCTTGTACCTTTGTGGGTGGTTATTATGACATTAATATATGGACATTAATATATGTTTAGTTAAATCACCTTTGTTTTTAAATTATAGTAGTGCTGATGCTGCAATAAGATCCAAACACCACATGTAATTTTTCTAATCATTAGCTGACAGGTGGTTGCAGGAAATATCCTGTATTTATTTCACTGCATATGATTACTCTGCCTGAGTCTTACAATTAAAGGCTTTTTCAGTGAAGTGAACAAATACTTGAACATTTGAACAATAGATCCTTTCACTTAGCCTGGCTAGGATTAGGTATTATTACACCCATTATTACACACACTGTTACACCAGGTGTTCATATACACATACTGTCGGCATAGAGCCACCAGGCCACACCAAATAACAGAACAAGTCAGAATTTCTGGCAGCAATGTGGATAAAAATGCTCCTGTGTCATGAAGCAGGACAGCTGTGTACACTTGTTCCTTGGTTGCACGCAGCAGAACTAATTTTCTAGGATCTTCATTAAAATAATTTTAGTTAGGTTCATGCATTCATGCTGCATTCATGTCTTCTCTTCTCTCTGTCGTTCTGTCTTTGTCTTTCTATCTCATTCTTGATTATGTGGGTGTTGCCCGTTGTGTAAACACAGCTGAATGGCATGCATTATTCATTTGTAGTGTTCTGGACACACACATGACACACACAAGCACACGCAGGCGAGATATTCTCAGGGAATGGCTCATGACATCAAGGGCACAGAGGTGATCTTAGACACCTTGTGCAGATTGTTTGACTTCACGCCCCAAAACACCAACCACATTACAAGGCACACTCACATTTCATCATCATCCCCCTGCAGGTACAGACTTGTCCTCTTTTCTGTTCGGTAGCAGCAACAAAGCAGATGTTCTCTATCAACAGAACATGAAAATTTTAACTGGAGCTTTGTGTGTGCAGAACGAGGTAACTCATTTTAGCCATACGTCCTAAGTAAAGCTAAAATGACTCATTTCAGGAAGAGAAAATATGTGGGCAAAAAAGTCTTCTGGAGGCACAGGTAACACACTAATACATTAAAAAAATACAGTATAACTACATTATTCAAGTTGGTTATATTGTATGCGATCATGGGGGTCTCAGATTAGCTGCCAGGAACATGTCTGCTAATCCATCTTCAGACCAACAAAACATACCCACACAACATCTACCTGTTTATCCAATCTGGGTTTAACATCCTGCTCTTGACTGGTATTGAACACAGGTCTGACAGTAATTCACTTATTAAACAATAATTAGAGGATTACCATGCACTGTTATTATCGTATTACCTAAACCACAAAGGTAGATTTTAGTGTCAATTTCTGGTCCTATAAATTGGTGTTTTGCTGCTGCTGTCAGGAGCATTATTATAGGTTGTTGCATTAGAATAAGATGATCAAAAGATATTTAAAAATAAATAAGTAAATAAAAGTTGAATCCTATCATGGTGCAACAACCAGTTTTAATAAACTACAAGTTCATGGCTCTGTTGATGCAAACAGTATATCGAAAATATCACTCATAGCTATAAATATTGTCTAGTAGATTTAAAAACTTTAGAAATATTATTTTAAATAGGTGGATTCTGGGAACTGGCTTATGCTGTATTCGAACACAACAATGCTGTATGTAACCCTGAATGTCAGAAAGGAGTAGTTGTTGCTCTAATCAAACATCACTTCTATCCAAATGTACCTGAGCAAGTTCCTAAGCCGTTGAAAATCAGAAAAAAAAAAATGCAAAAATTGCAAAGTCAAGATTGTGCCTGTATTTGCACTGAGAAAACAATGTGACATCATCACTGATGGTGAAATCTGAGTGTGCCACAGTTTCTAGGACACAAGGATTAAATCCTATTAAAGGTCACATTGAGTTATTGATGGCACTGATGCACAGTAAGTCACACAATAAACCTGTTCAGTGAGTGACTCAGATAAGGGTTGGTTAATGCAAAAGCTTGTAGTAGCTGTGGCAATGTCACTCAGTGTTACTAGTTCAGCAGTTCTACATGTACAAAATAAATACTCTTTGACACACACACACATATTGATATATTGATATATTGTATTTGTTTTACTGGATTTAACAAATAAGTTGAAAATATATTATAATATTGCAATGTTTCATGTTGAAACATTCATGTTGAATATTATAAAACATGTTTTTTACTCAGATAAAGACAATCTGTACTCTGATTCGTAATCACATCAGTCAAATGGAAATTAAGACCTCACATATAGTGATTTCTGAGTTAGGTGTATGTTGTTTGTCAGAGGTAGAGCTCATGGCTTTTTAAGTGATCAGGTTGGTGCAATCTTATATCTGCTGCCTGCCAAGCAGAAGAAACATGAGCTGCCTGCCTACTGTGGGCTGAGTCATGTACTCCACTCTCTTAAACAAACACACTTGCATATTCATCCATGTGGACACACACAAATCGACCCACACACACACACACACACACACACACACACACATACACACATACACCTGCTTTGAAAAACATGTCATCTGATGCAAAAATTATCTCATGCTAGGGCTGCTATGCAAAATACTTTCTCTAACTTACCTTTCAGTCTGCTTCCCCTTTTTCATCTCACCTGCATTCATCAGTCATGTTCATATGTTGTTTTCTTCTGTAGAGAGGGAGAGAAGCTGCAAAATATCATATTTCACACAAGCTTCATACAAAGGCAATGATTGTGCACAAAATCCAATCTTGCCAAAACAAATTTTGATAGACTTAAGTTTAAACAGGTATTTTGGGATTTGGCACTGAAATTACAGTTTCTTGATTTACTATAATGTGGGGGAAATTATTTTATTAGCACAAAATATCATCATTTTAAATCAAAAGGATATTTGGAACTAACAGGATCAAATCATGTGATATTAGTTCAAGCATATTAAATGTTTCAGTCATTATTAGTTTCAGGACTTGTAAATGTTACGGGAAGTTCAGGGAATGAATTAATCAGAATTTTTGAATTTTGAAGGTTTGACTTGAACGAGCAGCACAAAGATCCAAAACAATGAAAAGTGGACTAAGACTTTATATTTATAAACTCACCAATTCACTTTTCTCTTTTAGGTGATGTCAGAAAGAAACACTGTGGATTGGAGTTTTCCCCTGTGGCAACAACAAGCTGAACATGTAATAAATTCTTAACATTGCAAATATACTCATGAATAAGTTAAATTCATATCTGCCAAAAAAAGAAAGACAACACACTGTAGAGGCTCAGCTGGCCCATGCCGTATGTATAGATGCATTACTGTAAGCAGCACAGCAATCAGGGTAGCATTGCAGCAAAAATAACATTAGAACCAAACTATCTGAATCCAGGACTTAGTCTCACTTCCTCAGGACTCTTCTTAGACCACATTCCTTAAATGACTGAGTGAAATCAAAACAGCTTATTAAAATTACCACATCAAAGGGGCAACCACCCTCTTGCCATTTGTATAAATTGAGCCCCCAATTTTGATGATACACAGCATTTTTAAAAAATGTTAATTTATGGACTTCCCTTGAGCTGTGTTAGGGTCACCTCGCTGCAGTGTTCAAAATATGCAACAGCTATTAGGCTTTTGGGGGAAGAGACTGTTGCTTCATGCTTATCATACACAGAAAGGTGGAAGTGATGCATTTATACACCATAACAAGATGCAAAAAGCAAATAAACCATATCTCTCCCAACAAACTGTATGAATACATTTTGTTGGTAAAGCATAGGAGTTTGTTCCTCCTTGAAGGTGTTTATCTGAGTGATGTGTCACTCACTGTACAGGTTCAGTCATGTGTTCTCTGCAGCTCTGATATCAGACAGTCTCCAGCACAGCATGAGGCTCAGCTCTGGGATAAAGAAGCTGCTTACCAACAGAAATGCCAATTACTGCACACTGCATTATGACGCCTAATGGGCCTGCTGTGGCAGAGAGATGCTGAGGATGAAAGACTTGTACGTTCTCTAACGGTAAAACCTGTATCTGAGTCTTTGCAGCTTGTTTTGAGACCACTACCAGTACAGTTTGAAGAACCTAAGGCTGACACTTGGTTAGGATTAAACCCCGTCATTGTATAGCTTTCCCTATTCAACTCAAATATAATGCATACAGGTTCACTGACAGCATCTGTTGTAAAGCGACCGTAAACCAAGATCTAAACTCACACACCGTAAGGCTCATTGCTGGTACACTTCCACACAGAAAAGCGAGACTAAGCGTGACAAACTTATCGGGCTACACACTTTTCTCCTGCTTGAGGTTTGCCAGGGGGTAACCTTTCATGGTAGATGTGTCGGCAGCAGATTTGGCTCCTTCTGTTGTAAACAGGTTATTAAATGCTAAGAAATTTTGTACAGTACTTGCAGCATCAGTGAGTTATAATCTTTAAATACCTGAATTGCTTGTCAAAGAATTTATTCCAGTATGAAAAAAAAAGGACGGTTAGGACACATTTCCTGGGTGATCTTAAAGAATGAAACTGAATTAACCAACACTGAATTACACAGATTAGCTGATGCGGGCAGGGAATACTAATTTACATTAATGTTACCGTTACCGTTACAGTAAACAACACAAATAAACTGTGCACATCGTGCTTGTGTCTGTCGGATCACTGTCTTGTTCAAGTCTCCAAATTATAAACGAAATAAAAAAGAGCAGCAGTACAGATGTTTACATCTGCACTGTAGTGTAATTGGGCAGAGACTGGCAGACAGTGAATTAAAGAAAACCATAAAAGTATCACAGGACCTGTCATTACCTCCACTATGACTTTGAACTGGGTCGTGCTGTGCACTAGAAAAAAATCAGATATCTCCATGTGGATGTGGACCAGATCACCCCTCTGCCCTGAAGACCTACTATGTCACACCATGAGACCCTGATAATGTGTGACAGGCCGGCCTAAGATCACATCAAGCAGCTGAGCAGAAAGCAAAACTGAGAAAGAGAAAGAGAAAGAGAGAGAAAACTAAAGTCCTTTAGCCTCATATTTCCCTATATACTTACCTGATTTGACCAGCTGGCCACGATGTGTCACAGAAAATGCACTAATAAGGATCATGAATTAAATATACAAGAGTTTAATGTCATTTATAATTGGTTCCTTTACACTATAAAAACTTTCCCCATCTTTAATGTCAAGGAGTTGGTTACAGTGGTAACCACAGAGTTATTTAAGAGTGGGGATGGTAGCTAAAGACATTTTTTTTTCAAATTATAGTGTACACATTATGAGTTCAGAAAATACAGAGAAATGTTAGAACCAATTTCAGCATTTTTTTTTACAAATAATGTAGTGACTCAATTTATGTTCAGTATGGAAGAAAATGGTATGTTGAGTGAAAATGTGTCAAAATATGTACTTTTTATTGCTGTATGTTTGTGACCGTGTGTATTTGTGTGTGTCCTTGCAGATGTATACAAACGTGCCAGCGAACTGTACAGCATTTGTCAGTGAATTGGCGACATGAATCAGTGCAAGAGCACTTGGGGGATCGCCTCACATGCAGAGAAGGACTGATGGGAGCTGATGGGCGCAGCAGAGCGTCATTGCTGGTGAATGAAAAAGAAAGGGGGGAGGCAGGGGTGACAGCATCTAAACCACTACTAATGAATACACCAGCTCACTAGCATACAGGAGCTCTCTCAGTCACAGGCAAGACAGCTGTCAAAACTGGCATTATTATGGTGTGAATGAAAAGCTCAGACGGCCCAGAAGAATTGTCACATGTACAAACGGCAGTGGAGAGAACAAAAATATTTGTGCTGGAGAACACACTGACTCCAGGAGGGATGGTGGTGTCCTGGAGGCATTGAACAGCTAGTCAAATGTACACAACTGAATTAAAGGAAATGGCAAACACTATCAGATTGACTCTGTTTATTCGTTGGATCTGTTTGATATGAGCTGTACTTCGTCTACACTAATTCACAAAGTCTGGAATAGACTGCCTTAAAGCAACAAAGGCAACTGAATTTTTTTTAAAATTAATTTTACTTCAGTTTGCTCTCATTGTGCTAATGATGTTACCATGACAATCTGAAGGATACAGCTTTGGAAAAAGAACATAGATCTTCATTAAATGAACTCCACAGGCTTTCACAGTGATAGGCATAATGGTAGAAAATAATCGTACATGGGTAAAAAAAAAGTGTGGTGGATGCCTAAAACCTCTAAGTAAATATAAGTGCAAGATTGACAACAGAGATATATATATATGTATGTATCATATATATATATATATATATATATATATATATATATATAAAAATAATAAGTTGAGATAATTGGATGAAAGCAAAACCATGGAGACAGAGCGTGGAGGAAGATGCAAAGACATGGTCTTACTATTAGTCTTACTATTAGCTTTTAGATAAGAGCAAAACTCTCAGCAATCTCTTTCCTGGTTTTATTGGCCCCTCACACAGTGTGGAGCAACAAGGTGAAATGTGGTTAAAGTCAGACTAACCATGACATTTCTTCCCTCACTGGCTTCCAGGAAAACATTTTGGATGTGAAACTTCGATGGGCACTGGGTGTGAGAAAAGCCTCAAGTGCCAGCGGATGATGTATTGGCTGATTAGAGGCTTGGCTGGCCTCTGCTGATAGAGTTCCCTGCTAGCTGCAGAGCTATATTTGTTACTCTGCTCTGAGATACCAATGAACAAATGTTTTGGAAACAGCTGACATTTTCCACCTCTCTCATTCCTAAGAGGTCTCTTCTCTGCAGCAGCTCTGTCACTATCAAAATCAGATAACGTCAAGCTCTACATAGACATCGTCGAAACAGCTTAGCTGTTGTTTTCCCATTTTCTCACCCAGGAAAGTTCACATCAACAACTTTAGTCAGAAATGAGCCCATAAGATTAAAAAGTCCTGCTCTGGCTGACATCTCAGACTTCATACCTCTGCCTCCTTGGTGAACCTTGTTTCAGATTGCCTTTGGCAGCACATTATCTGCAAGCCAAAAAAGATGCATGGCAACTCACACTATGCATGTTGCATATGTGATCAGTTATCCACATTGGGCACATGTTGCTGTCACTGATATTTCTTTGATTTAAACATCTAATACTCATCATCATTCAGGGGGTATGTTGCCATTACTTAAAGGTGCAATGTGTAAAATGTAAAAGATTTAGTGGCATCAAGTGGTGAGATTGAAGAATGCACCTTCTGAGCACCGCCTCACATAAAAAAAAAAAAAAACACGATTACCTGTCCAGTGCTTAGTTTGTCCATTCTGGGCTACTGTAGAAATATGGCACCACAATATGAATGCCTCAGTGAAAGGAGATCTGCTTTCTATGCCAAATAAAAAGACTCATTCTAAGATAAAGAAAATGCAACAGTTGGCATTTTTGGTTACTAAACACTAATGACAACATATTTAGAAATACAGTATTTAATTTCTGATAATAGAGCCCTCTAAATATTACACATTGAACTTTTAATTAAGTGCTTTGTCAGCGAACTGGCGATATGAATCAGTGCAAGAGCTGTTGGGGGATCGCCTCACATGCTTTGCTGGATAAAGATAGTCAAACTTAAAATTCCAAAATAATTCTAATGGTAAACACTAGTAATTGTAAAGTGTAACTTTTTTTGCAGTTTTTTTTTTTAATCTTGATGAAATCATTTATGTGACTGTGTTCCTGAGTTTTCCTGAGTCTAACATTCACACCTAATTAACCTGCTCAGAAAAAGTTAACATGAACAGTGCACACAGGTAACGGGCATTTTATAAATACACTGAAGTTAATTTCACTCTCAAACTCTTTCTTATCCGAAGTGATATTTTTGTGCAAAGCGTAGACCATATGACTTTTCTAGAACTTGAGCTACAACTTCAAACAATGCTAAAATGGATTGTAACTAAGAATATTTAGAGAAACCAATTCCATACATGGTATTTGACCTGTATGCTGTGTTCTGTATTTTTATGGTTTAATAAATATTAAATCTTATTCCCTCCCTCATTTTTAAGCAGTTAATCAGAGAAGCTGTAAAGACAGATAACATTTACACATTAACATGAACATCTGGTGAAACAGGTTGTGTTTGACGTTTTGATGTTGATGTTTCAGGGTACTCTTCTATGATGCAGGGGAGGAGATGCAGTGTGACGCGTTATAGACATGTTTTGAGGTACAATAATCAGCTTAAATTATGTTTTGTGAAAGCCTAATTTGCTATTTCACTGACAAAGTTGAACTTACTGAATAACGGTGAGGACTTCAGAACAAAAAACACTCGAAGCTCACATCTTTGTTGATCCAAAGCACTGGTTTGAATGAATGATTTATCAAAGAGTTTCCGAATGATTCTGCTATAAATGACGGCAGTTATGATAACGACGGAGACGCGTGCCACAAGAAGGCGGCCATCTCACGGTAAAAGCCCCTGCAGCTCTATGAAGAAGCACCAACAGTGTGTTTGTTATCATTTTATCAGCTCTGGAAAGTATGTTTCATCTAATCCCAAAACAAAACAAAACAAAATCTATTACTTGTTTGTCAGTGGGATGGAAATGTCTTTGCTCTCTTGTTAAATGGAGTGGTCTGTGGAGAATAGGAGAGAAGGCATGACAAAGAAGAAATGTGCTCAATCAAGAGTCAGTTATGATTCATATTTTATTCATGTGTCTACTGACACAAAAAAAGGATTGATTTCATTTTGACACATGAATCAATACACTCTCGGTGGTGCTTTTACAATAACTTTTGTCTTTCTCTCCAGAGACCCAGAATTCTGCAATTCTGATTAAAGGTATTGCAGCGACAGTGTATGCACATACACATGCAGACCAACAAGCAAACAGACATGGGGGAGAAAAATGCATACAGTACATATCGGTGAGTTGTACTATCACACCAGGAGGCACACAGATAAAGCAGCTTAGGAGTGTTCATCTGTGCGGTTCTAGTACATGAGAGAGAGAGAGAGAGAGAGAGAGAGAGAGAGAGAGAGAGAGAGAGAGAGAGAAAAAAATGGGAGCTCGGAGTTTGTTGAGAGCTCCCTTGACAGCGAGCAGAACAGGCTATTACTTCATATTGCACCATTTAAGCTGTTTTTATTTTGGACTCTCCAGCTCCTTCTGCCAGCCGGCACCGTCTCTTGGGATAACAATCAGGCCTCAACAAGAGAAGGCAGACAGCTCCTAACAGTTTAGGGAGTTGTGTGTCTATATATTTCTGTGTTGGGTTGGGACTGTATAAATGAGGTAATTTTCTCTCTCTGTGTTTGCATGAAGAGACTGTGGCTGTCACTCACCTCACAGTTTGCTTCAACTTTTCTCAAATGCTGCTATTCTAGGTGACAATGTGCAGTCTAAGATGTCACAATCGCACCCTCACCTCCTGTGAGACGTCAAGCTGACTTCCAGCCCCTTCAGCCGTCTCTTTCCAACTTTTTATGCCTCTATTCCGCCACACGTACAAATCACCACTTGCACAAAAAGCTCTGAGGTCAGAGAGACCTAATTTCAACAGGTGAAGCCTGAAAAAGAAATCTATAGTTCCAAAGACTACGATTCTCAGATCTGGTGCTGCGATGACAAGCTCTGAAGCACTTTGACTCAGCCTTCTCTGTGTCAACCTGCTGACTGTTGTATGTCTCTGCCCTTCTGGGTATCTAGCTCTCCCTAGTGCTGACAGATGATAAGACTGAGAGACAGCGAAGAGAGAGAGTGAGAGTAAAACCATGTAGTTTTTGGTTTGGACAAGGAACAGAAGGCATTTCTGTCAAGAGTGTGTCCTTTCCTTGTGAGAAAAAGAAATATCAAAGGCAAGATTGGGTCATGAGGGAGTAGAAAGGAGCTGAGGGTATAAGCAAAGAGAGTCGAGGTGAGAGGAGGCAAAAAAAAAAAAAAAAACCGCTTCAGAGAAGATTTTCAGATTTCAGGAGAGGTGTTATGTAATTCATGCAGATGATCATTTAGAGTGCTTCTCTCTCCTCGTGTCATCCCTATCTCTGCCAGGACACATTATCCTCTTGTTCAGGAGGTGTTTTAGGGCTATCTTTGATCACTTGTGCTGTTTACTGTGTTGTTTTTCCATGTGTGTGTATGTGTGAGACGCCATTTACAGCACAGTGTTAAATGCACACAGAAACTACATACACAGCCACAGGGAGTCATTGATTTCAGATAACAGTAAAAAATGCAGGCTGCATATTCGACCACAACAGACCCTACTTGCTTAAGATATTTTTATTTCTCGCAACAAAAACACTGCAGGGTTGGCTGCTAACATGCCCATGTGGACTATACTGGTATTGTAGCAAATATGTCCATCATGTTCATCATCTTAGTTCAGTTTTTAGCATACTGACATCTGCTATTCAGCAATGATGGAAATGTCTTTTCTTGCAAGTATTTGGTCATGAACAAAAGCAAATATTTCAAGTTTCAATAGATGAAGGCACAAATTCTAAAGTTAAGCTATGAATGTCTGTACCAAAGATCACAGCAAATCAATATTATTGACTTGTCACTCTGCACAATGATTGTCAACCACATGGTGGCACTAGAAGATAAGTCCAGGGATCACAAAAGGTGGTGGATCTGCTTCCTGACAAACCACAAATGTCTGTACATAATGTGCAGACATTCGTGGTAAATGAACCAATGAATGAAACTTTGGTGGCACTAAATGAAAAGTCAGGTGACCACCCAGGGTAAAAGTGAAACTATTAGCACTTTGCCATGTAGGTATGTCACTAAACCAGTTATTAACTGAAAGACAAATGTCACATATGCAAATCAATGTTTCTTTTGCTTTTAAATGAGTAACCTGCCGTTTACTTTCACTACCAATAAACAATGAGCTGTTATGCAAACCACAGATATGTTTCAATATTATTACAATCAATGGTGGCATAACTGTAGTACTAGTGTTTGTACAGTGAGCCATGCGTCTGTAGTTCAGTGCACTGTAGTTTTAAAATGTTTTCGAACAATAGTTACACAGTTTTCAGAAATCGAAGTCGAACTGATGCCAGATCAGATCTGGAATCAGATCATAGTATTAGAGATAACCAGCTTAAAGCACTGGGCTGTATGTTGGCAAACTGGGAACCAAAACTTCTTTGAACACATACAAGTTTTAGAAGGGATTATCGATGTAGTTTTAAATCCTGCTTGTTACAGTGTAGTGCATGCTACAGCATCACTGTCAAAACAACAACAAAAAAGCAACTTGTGATTTAACTGTTTAATATGTTCATGTTCAGGCTTTATTAAGGCAAAAAGCATAAGGGAATTCCACCTTACTGCTGCTGTACACTCTAGTTTGTCCCCACCACATCTAGTCTTTGCTGCATAGACACAAGCCTCACAAATTCATTTTTTCTTTGTTTACTTGGACAAGCATTACCATGGAAACACAAGTCTACATTAAAGTTAAAGAGGGCGGCTGTGAGAGGAAACTAGTCCCCCAGACTGTGCAGGGCTCATATAATTCAAGACCAAAGACACCATCAAGGGCTGAGAGAACTACACTATACTTTATACTTCCTCAGTGTACTTTTAGTCTCATAGTTTTCAGGAACTCGCTGCTTGTTTCACCTTAAGTTGTACATAACTGGTATGCACGCACAGAACAAGAGCATTTCTCTGGCTGGGATAGTCTGGTGTCTAGGCCTGTTTCCTCAGAAATGAAAGCAAGGAATGGGTTCTATTCTTGCCTCTTACACAGATGGGGTGTAAAACATTGATAGCAGCTGATGCAGGGAGAAATGGAGAGACTGGGGAGAAAGTGAGACAGAAAGATACAACTTTCTTCTTCAGTTTTGATTTGATTACTCTGCAGCTTCGTTGAGCAGAAACATCTGTTAAAATGCAGCAGCTGCATTATGGCAGATTTAAAAACCTCACATTCACATGCAAATATATACACACACAATGTAGCCTGTGCAGGATTTGGACAGTGGCGTGTTTTGATGCTTGGGCTCAGTGGTATTTCTAAAACTCAGTTATTAAAAATTAATAAATTAGTAGGCATTTGGTATCTGCAGTCAAGTCAACTGCGTGCTTGTTTGGGTGGATTTTACCTTCAGTCTGGCCTTCAAGAAGAGAGACACACTCAGCTGAACTGAGGTTCTGGACTTATTAATGACAAACTATGGATGCAGGATCGCATGTAAAATGAAATATGCTCATCGTTTAAAACAACGTGTAACCTTTAGCAAGACAAATGCATAATGTCAGCAAAAAATGTGACTGTATTAGCAGATTTGAATTTACCTTATATTGATATAGCCTCTTTAATGATACTGTGACACTGTTTGCAAAATACAGCTCCCAATCAGCAAATTTGTTGACCACAGTCATCCTGTGCACTCGCTAAACCACAAACCATTTCCTGATTGTTTCATCTGTCTGACTTGAAGAGGAAAGTCTCAAATCTTGCCACATTTTGTCAGCTGTTCCTTCAGACATTCTGAGGTCTGACTTATTCCCATCAAAGACGCAGAAACATTAAGCCACCTGTTATGTTGCATCATTAAAAGGAATCTGTCAGTTGGAGTATGTTGCTTTGTGGGTGTACTGTAAAAGTTGATCTGCCGCCTGGCTCAACTGTCCATTTAAAGATTTTAGCTGTAAAATGAAAACTGTCTGTTTAATTTTAATGATTCAAAGAAATTCATAAAGTTATGAAATCAAACTTATTCCCAGCTACAGATAGTACAACATTAAAACTACTTTTTTGGAAAACATCAACAGATTGAATGTCATATTGCTGATCTACAGTTACTGGCCCCACCAACCTGCAGTGTCTATTTGTTCTTTATTGTTGCTGTTCTTTTCTCTCTCCTCTATCCACTCACCCCAACCGGTCGAGGCAGTGGCCGCCCAAACTGAGCCCAGTTCTGCTGGAGGTTTTTTCTTCCATTAAAGGGAGTTTTTCCTCTCCACTGTCGCCAAGTGCTTGTTCATAAGGGATTTGTTGGGTTTTTTAAATTTTTTGTTGTTTGTGAAGTGCCTTGAGATGATTGTGTTATGATTTGGCGCTATGCAAATAAAACTGAATTGAATTTAATTAAACAAGATTTACTGATCTTTTACTAAAAAGTGAATAAAAAATACATACACAACATTAAGACGTGCTCTTCTTTGCACTTTGAATCTATGAGGTTCAATCCTCTGCACTGGGTTTTTTATTTAGAGGGAGTTCATCTACCCACAAAGAGTTTTCTGCCTTCTTTCTTTCTGAGACTCTGCTCCGGCATAGCTTCAGCACCAGTAGGAATATGACCAACAGTAAGCAGAGGACAACAGCTGCAAGAATCCCTATCCAGGTACTCGAACTGTATTGTGGTTCACCTGCAAAGAAGTCAAGAAACCCATTATTTGTGTTCACATACATGCATGATTTCCCATAAATCTAGTTTTATTTGCTGAAATAAACTGGCTAAGCACATACATTTACCTTCTGTAATGACATTAACAGTCAAATATCCTGACTTTTCCACTGCAACCTTCCTCCACCCATGAGAAAGAGATGGGAGCCACTCTTCGACCTCACAGTAATACAGGCCACTATTTTTAGGATCTGGTTTTAAAACTGTAAGAGTGAAATGGCTGGATAGAGGATGGCCAAATTTGAGTTGTGCACCCTCCCCAAACCTGTCTTGTAGGGTGGAATTTCGGTAAACTGTGAATATGGGGCGTTGTTTTGTTCCTGTCTTTTCCTGCCAAAACCATGTGACCTGGAACTCAGATTCACTGCTTGACTGCCTGGTAATTTGACAGGGGATAATGAAGTCTCCGCTCACATTTAACTCCACCTCATTCCTTTCAACAGACAGGTTTTTTTCTGTGAAAGAGCACACAGATAAAGAGGACACATTTTATTCAACTTTAGTTTAAGCAAGCAAAGCAATCAATGAGACGCTTAAATTAAATTCCAAGGTACACAGACAGACAAGGGTGAGGTTGGGGAAAGGAGACAAAAGGGAGATGAAGAGGCTTTGCAAAGGGCAGAAAGAGAAAATAAAATATTTCAATAATAGCAAAAAAGGAGGCAGTGAAGAAAAAGTAAGACAGATGTACCTAACAAAGATAAGGCATAAAGCCACCAACAGCAGGACCCAGGTAAAACATACCAGCAGCAATTGCGCAGCACACGCAACTAAAATGCATGAGACAAACATATACAACCCCATATGACACTGGACATACTGGTAAACTCACATGATCGTACAGTGAATGTGTAGCTATGCCAAGCTTAATACTGACACCCATCAATAAGACATACTGTGTTCTCATCTAGCTCTTGGTTAGAAACTAAATAAGCTTTTCTTATGGTTTAAAAATATCAGATTATTCCTTTAAACACCCAGACACAATTATGAAGCTGTATATATTGCGCTCCAAATGACTTCACTGCTTACCTGCAACATTTACTATCAATGTGATTGGGCCAGCTGTGTTGGAGGACTTTTGCTGCCAGTGACCTTCATAATCCAGCTGGTATTGCTCCACCAGGCACTGGTACGTCCCACTATCCCCCTCACAGGCCCTCTGAATTCCTAGGTAAAAGCTGCTCTGAGTGGGCCTGGAAAGACGAAGTCGCCCCTGCAGGCCTCTGACCACCTGGTTCTCTGGGTACCTCAGCAGGCCTGTGTGATCAAGCTCCAGCAGGGAGACATTCATGGCTGAAGAATCGTGTCCAGTGTAAAGCCAAATGACTTTGTAGAACAAAGAAGGACTAGATGCCCCAGAGATGATGTTACACTTGAGCTCTACCTCCCCTCCCTCCATGGTAGTCAAATGCTGCTGTTTCGCATCTAAATGCAGGTCATTGGCTAGAGAATGGAAAGAGGACGAGAAGAAAAAAGTAGATCAAGATATTATATTTGCGTAATTGCATAATTTTTGCCAGTTGGTTATGTTACATGCCTAACGAAATTTAAAGTACTTTCAGTGAGCTAATTAAACATGAACTTACCAGGTTCAGTTAATGTTAAGACTGTGGTTGTGGACACTGGTGAGAGAGAATACCAATGGCCACCAGGATCTTGCCGCCACTCCACCACCTCACATGTGTATGAGCCATTGTCTGAGATTCGTGCTTGCTGAATAGTCATCTCAAAACTAGGGCCTCTAGTGCGTCTCATGCTGATACGTCGTTTCTGCTCCAGCTCTACCTGCGGCCCAAATGTTACTAGGGCATCCAGATCTGAGCTTACAATTAGCTTCTTTTCTGTCTGTTGCTGGAACAGCCAGTTGACAGCATAGCGAGAGGACAAAGAGGGTTCCGAGACCACAGAGCATTTCATTTCTATGTCAGTGCTGACGCTTCTTGTCAAGGTGGTGGGGGAGGACAACCTGAGCTTGCTCACTAGGAAAGGAAGACAAAAGACAAGTCACATATGTTCAGAATCAAAGAGAAACATAATGCACAGTGCAGTTTTCATCCTAAATTGCTCCAAAGAATGCATGTAGCCATACAAATCTCAGCAGTACCTGGATTTAGCACCAATACAGCCAGCTGGTTAGATGGAGGCAGCTTCTTGTGCTCATTCTGCAGGACGACAGACACCCTGCACTGGTAGTTTCCTGCCTCCCTATGGCTTGCACTGTTGATAAGCAGAGAATGAATGACTTGACTCTGTTGGTTCTCTACTTTCAACTGGTACCGGTGTTGGTCTCCAGACCAGCTGATTGCACCATCAAAGTACAGTGTCATGATATTATCTATAGATAAGGCATCACGCTGCAGGCTCCAAGTCACTGTCATTGGCAGGCGTGGCCCTCTGACCCGGCACATCAACTCCACATTTTCTCCAATAGTCACTCTGTTGTTGCGGCTTATCAGGTTCACCTTCACAAATGAATCTATGACACAAAACCCAAATAGTCAGCATTAACGAGTAAGAAAAGAGAAGCTGGTGATAAGACAATCGTCATGCAATCATGAGTATTGCATAAAACAAATATATGGGTAAGATGTGAGTAAGTTATATTTCCAAACTACTGTCTGCCTCTTCTCTGCGTTATGCTGCACATCGTTTCTCAATATAATTATTTTTAAACAGGAAAAGGTCAACCCATAAACATCGACATATATTAAAAACTATAGTTCATCCATTTAAAGTCAAGTATTTCTTTGTCATCATATTTGTAAAACATAGAGGATTAAGATGTCAGAAAATCAGCTTTTCTTCATATACAAATATTTGCGGTGAATCACTCCAAAGTCTACACTTTTGTGATCATTTAATGAATGCACAATTCTAATTCTCCGTAAGTGATATATATTCATTAGAGCTACAACACCAAGAATATGGGACCAGAATTATAAATATCCTGCCAATTTAGTTATTTTCCTAGGACTCAGGCTAAAAGTGCAAGGTTTTGTTGAGTTTAATTAAAATTAAAAACAATTTTCCTTTTGGAAGCATGATTATCCAAATGTCATGTCAATCTGCCTGTTGGGGTTTCAAATTTCTTTTGTGAAAACATATGCACAAACAAGAGAGGAACCAATGTTGTGCTTAAAATGAAAAAGGATTCATTCATTTTTAAACATGAATTTTTTGTCTGTACACTGAAACCATGAATATCCAACTTATATTTCATGGCAATCTGGCCACCACTTGTCCAGTTATCTCAGTATGGACTAAACTGTTGGATGGATGGATGTACAGATGGCCAAATCAACTGTCAGGCTGACCAACACCCACATCCTTAGATTTGCCATTTGTTCTGTTAAAATGTCTTTTTAGTGTCATATATACATTTCAGATTTTGTGGCACTGACATGGGAGAGACATGTCTTACCTACAGGCTTCACTGTCACAGTTGTAGTTTGTGATTGGCTGTTGGTTTTGCTACTGCCTTTCCATTCCGACACAGTACACTGGTAGGCACCAGAGTCAGACGGTCTGACCTCATCAAACTCCAGGGTGAAGCTGTCAGCTGTTGGACGCAATGCCCTTACTTTGCGGTTCATTAACGCTCCGTCCTTCTCCATAACACCCTCCTGACTTAGGGTGATGATACTGGTAAACAGAGCTGTTGATGGAGATGTTGATTTGTGCTGCCAGGTGACGGACAGTTGACCATTAAACCCATGCACATTACAGGTGAGCTTCAGCCGGTCTCCTTCATTAACAGTTGCAGTGCCTTGAATTTCGACTGAAAGCCCACTTACTGTTAGGAGACAATGCAATAAGGCTTAACAAGAGATAATAATCAACATTTACAAGTTTTCTTTAAAAAATAAAGTGTATGTGTGTTAATGTGAGCTCATTTGCTGAATGACCTGAGGCTGAGATGCTGACCAGCAGTGAGCTAGAGTCCGTGGCTGCTCCCTGAGTAAAGACACCATCCGAGCCTCTGTCCTGAGGCCATGCCTTACAGACATACTCTCCCTGGTCCCCAGTTCTGACAGGCCGCAATATGAGACGGTATTCTACGTCTCCGATCCGAGCAGCCCTGAGCTCTCCTTCTTTCTCTCGGACACTGTACTCAGGCCCCACAGACAGAATACCCGTAGGGCCGATGCGGGCCAATTCATCCCTTCCCCGGAGCCAGGCTATGGAGAAGAACCTTTCCTCCAGGTTCTGTGTGTCTACATTGCAGGATAGGGACAGTTCCTGTCCCTCCTGCAGAGTTGTCTGCTGTGCTGAGATCTTCACTACCAGAGACGACATGTCTGGCACCACTTCTAGTCAAGGTAAAAAATAAGCAGTGAGAAAAATGCGGTATACAAACATGCACATCCTGTCAGAAAGCCACAGTGACTGTGCAGAGAAATGGATGAACTCAAATCAAGATGTGCTATTTAACAGGAAATATGAAATAAATGACAGCTGCTTCTAACCTCTTGCTTTGACATTCACAACATTTTCCTCTGCATCCATTTTTATGAGAGAGTACCAGGAGCCGTCAGGGTCTTGGATCCACTCTTGAGCCTGGCAGTAGATCCTACCTTGGTCTGACAGCTGTAGCTGAGCCATCTTTAGCCTGTATGTGGCCTCTCCCATTTTATCTAACCTTATGTGTCCAGCTTGGTAACGCTCCTCAAACCCCGGGCCTGGCACGAGAGTGAACTCTCTGTCCAGAGAAATAATAACCTGAGCATCGTCTTTGCCGTCTTTATGGAGATACCAGGCAAAAGACAGATGGGTGTGCTGGATGGTGTTGCTGGAGGCCTGGCATGTTAAAGTGAGAGCATCACCCTCGTTATAGCTCAGTAAAGTGGAGGCAGATGATGAAACAGTTAGGGAGTTGTCAATCACTGGTGTCACAGAGACAAAGATATGACATTTTACATTTTTTACAACACAGCTATGAAATTAGACTGAAAAGCAGACCCTTAAACTGTAGTAACACAGTGACCGATTACCTTTAACTGTTGTCGAAACACTGTAGATTCCATTGTAAAGAGCTTCTAAGTTGACAACGGAGCAGTCATATTCTCCCTCATCGTTTTTCTGTAGGCTTTGTATCTCAAAGAGGACTGAGTTTGGAGACACGTGTTTCAGAGTAATAGTGTTGCTCCTCACACGACCTTGATATATGGAGTAGGTAAAACCTTGGGATTGGGTGCTTATGATGTTGATCTCAGATGTTGGATTTTTAGGCTTCCTAATGCGGAATTCAAATTCTTTTTCCATATTGCTATTGGCAAAGCCACTCACGTTGCAGGAGATGAAGAGCGGAGTGTTGACCACACGATAAAGAGGCCCAGCCTGTATTTCAGTGAGCACGCTTGCTTCTCCTGGTGTGGGGTACAGAAATAAAAACATAGATGCTGAAGTCAGTCCAAAACTGCAAGTTTAAAGTCAGATCCAGAGTCTCAGTTTTATATGGACATAAAGTATAAAGCAAAAAGTTAAAAGACTCACTGTACAAGAATCTTTTACAATATGCAGTGTTATCTTATTATGCATTCATTGAAATTTCCTTGAGGTTAACTGCTTTAAAATAATGGCAAAAAGTAAAACAAGTACTTCTTTGGAGAAAGTAATTCATTTCCTGACATGAATTAAGTTGTTACTTAAGAAGATGGAGAGAATAACATATCATAACCATTCATTATGAACAACAGAGGTCTGCTAAATGCGATTCTATGAAATCATAATGAATAAAGTTTCCAAGAGCGTAGTCACAATTTTAGATCTACTTGATATACTTATATAGCAGCTTAATATACACATGAATCGGTGAATGCATTTCATATTTATTAGTGGACCCAGAGTAACGACAGATGCACAAATACAGTCTGATCCACTCAACAGCACCAAGGTTCCTAGCTATGGATTTTACCTCCTTATTTTGAAATGATTTTATATTCTGCTCATTTTATAACCACATGTATAAACCACATATATTTCCCAAATTAAGTGGCTGTTTTGCCATATTTACTCTCAGCATCATCGCTACCCAGACAATTCAATTCAGTAGCACAAATTCAAAGAATTACTCACCACAGTGCATAAGCAGACCCAGACAGAAAAATAAACTGGGCCCCAAAAAGGAGTACAGGGGACCCTTCATTCTGGATCAGCTTCAGAAATAACTCAGTGCTGTGACCATGCTCTGTCAGAGGCTTGTGTTTTCTCAAGAGGAAGTCTACAACATTTCCTGCTACCAGCCATATACCTCCTGAAGCTACTAGCACGTTACCACATTTTGGTCGATTTCTCAAAAATGTAGCTACATGTGGTGGAGTTTTAGAAAAAAAGAAAAAAGACCACAAAACGGCTCTGTTCCTTTTCACCTACACACGATAAGAGTCATGTTAGATACAGTCGTGGGACCGGACTCACGTAACTAGTTAGTTCTTATATCACATGGTCTGGCAGCCTCATCAGAGGTAACACGAAATTACTTGGAGAATAATCAGCACATGAACAAACTTATTTATCCCTCGCTCATACCTTAAGTAAAGTGACGCTCACTGAAGACACATACTGGAGACACATGATGTCAAGTCCATGTCCCTCTTTATTAGTATTGTTTGTTTTTTTCAGCAACAAATATGTGCAACTTCCGGGTTCTCCGAACTCGATTAATTATTTAAAATGAATAGGTTTCATAAATCCTGCCATAATCAGATAGATAATCGATCTGGATCAATCAGGACAAACGACTGCAGATAAAGAGCCCGCGGTTAAGTCACAGCGTTGCTAGGAAACAGCCGGGGGCCAAGTTTGAAGCACTTGGCTGTGAGAGGAAGTTCAGTTTAGACCCGTTTAGAGAGAAGTGGCTGAAGTTGTGTTGTTGAGCAGTGAGACAATGGCGCCACCTAGTGGACAACATAAAACATAGGGTTTTCTCTGTGGCTCTGTGGCTTTTCACGTTTCTGTTTCTAGACTGAGCATGGCGGTGAACAAATAAATAAATAAATAAATAAGTTATTAAACAGTGATTACTATTCTAATTCAACAAATATATTAAAGATATTATTGAAAATTTTACGTTAGACTACAAAATAAAATCTTCTTTCTCTGGCAGCCATGATGTGTGAACTATGATTATGCATATTTATATGTAAGTATGCAGAGTCTAATAAAAACAACATAATGATAACAAATCATGTTGCAGTAGACTATGCGTAGCATACACACACAGTATTGTATGATGTAATTAAATATATACACTCTATCGACTGTTTAAATGTGAATAATACCACAATATAGCATATCATGTCAAAACACAATAAATATTTTATACTAATATTATTATATGTGCACATAGGTAATACAGTGTAATGTAATCTTTAATTTGTATGGGACTATGTACAATTTTAAATAGAAATCCTGAATTCAGGGATGAATAAATATCTTTCTCTTGGCACATCACATTATAAAGCCAGTTACCAATTACAACACCAAACAAAAATACAATACAACTCAAAAATCATATTACAGATGTGTAGTAGTATATGTAGTAAGTACCACAGTGGTGATAATGAGGAGGGGTAAAAGCTGCTCTTACGGTGTCCCCTGGAGGCTTCATGATCAGTTAGGTCTGTCCCACATGCTGGCGCAGAATGACCAGCTGATGTCGGCCAGTCAAACAAGCAGTGAGTTCTTGTTGGTAACGTAAGGACATGCAGTAAATAAAACTGTATTTGAGATAAAACACTCCTAATCAAGTTAACATGCTGAGTGTTTTTTTTTTATTTCTGTTTGGCAAGCTCTGGTGGGGGGAGACCTGACGTGTGTTTCTGAAAACAAAAGGAAAATTGTGTAAGTTAGGGGAAATTTATTCAGCAGAAGAGGAAGTGTCTAGAATTGAGCATTGCAACACACACATGTTCCTCACACAGCAGGAATAGGAAGTATGAAGAGGACAGGAAAAAACAAATCCACATCTCACAACAGAACTGCTGCGAGCACAAACCACAAGCGTTTATTTTAGCCTGCAAATGCAGGTGCACCTAAAGTAGCTGAACGCTTTCTTCGGTGGAGGGCGAGCTTCTGAAGAACTTCTGTTGTGAAAGATGAGTGACTCATTGGAGAAGACTACAGACTACCCTTTGCCGCTTTTTGGGGACGAATCCAGTCCAGATGAGGAGAAAGAAAACTTGTCAGGTGAAAGTGATTTACACTGGGAAGATGGAGGTCTACCTGTCGAGCTGCAGAAAGGGATGGAGACACTACGAGTGAACAGAGAACTGACCGATGTGATACTGCGTGTTCAGGGAAATGACTTCCCTTGTCATAGAGCCATACTTGCTGCTGCTAGTCAGTACTTCAGGTAAAAACATTTTAGTGTTAAGTGTTTTTTAATTGTGATGGGGCTGGTGGTCTTACTAAATGAAATGTTTTTTTCTGTGTAGGGCGATGTTTTGCAGTGGTCTGAAGGAGAGTCATGAGGAATGTGTGGAAATAAAGGGGTTGGACAGCGGGACAATGCATTTGCTTCTGGAGTACACCTACACCAGCCGAGCCTTTCTTACAAACTCAAATGTCCAGAGAATACTAGAGGCTGCCAGTCAATTTCAGGTAAAATGACAATTACTTACAATATCATTTAAAAAAGATATTCAATGAGTTTACTTGGCACGAGAGTCCCTTGTAAATCTGGATTATCACCCCTGTTTATTAACTTTTTACATTACCAATTGATTACCACTGTACCCACTAATTTCTATAATATTAATTAAGACAGTAATTACCAAAGAAACTGCTTTTTGATGTGATGTAACCACGGCTTTTTTTGTAAAGACACCATTTTCAAAAATCAAATCCTAAACCAAAAACCTCCTAAAATCTAAACCATAAACCATAAATCATACGAATGAAAAAAATTATTTTATTTTATTTTTTTAACCTTCATCTAGTCGGATCCAAAAGGGTTTTATCTGCATGTTCTCATTCTGTGTAAGTGTGACCACACACTTGCACAAGTGTTAAGCCAAAAGTGACCATTTACAGTATACAGTGTAGTTAATATTCACTGTATTTCAACTGAGTGTAAGTCATTTAAATTGTAATTATCGATCAGTCATTATCAGCTGGCACGTGGGGCCACAAAGGCAGGTCAGAACCCACTATGATACTGAAATAGTGTCAGAAAGCATAAATGAAGAAAATCAATAATTCATTTACATTCAGGAACACAGATTCTAATATAGTTACATCTTTTATCGATATCATGGTGCTGCTGTGGTGTATTTGAAAGCCCCCAATTGTTCTTTTTCCTTCAGACAGTCTTTCTCCCATTCAGTCACAAACATCTTTTGACACAAGAGATGTGTCAGTCAAAGAGGGAAGTGAAAGTTGCCTAGTTGTTTACACTCAGGATCAGTTTTCCATACAGGCTTAAATTAACTACACAGCTGTGCCACATGACAAATGAGACAGATGTTCCTATGCTTCTATTTTTGCAACAAACAGAATGAGTTTTAGATCTCAAAGATTAAGAAAAAAGA
The DNA here is from genome assembly GCF_900324485.2 of Mastacembelus armatus. Taxonomy (NCBI): domain Eukaryota; kingdom Metazoa; phylum Chordata; class Actinopteri; order Synbranchiformes; family Mastacembelidae; genus Mastacembelus; species Mastacembelus armatus. The sequence continues at coordinate 16,009,957 of NC_046653.1, read as the reverse complement.
CCAAGTATTCTGGATTCTGTAAATTAGGGAACAATTTCAAGATGAGTATGTAATTGTGGTTATAGTTAAGTGTTGCTATGGGAAAGTTTTTAAATTTTCAATGGTCCATAATGCATTTTGGGGTTTCCCAGAACTTCATAATGTCTTTTCAGTTTTAGCATTGCATACTTTTGAAATCATAGCACGTTGTTTCAGAAAACCTTAATCTGCTTATTTAGCCCACAAGGTGTGTCTGTATGCATACTGAATAAAAAAGCAATAATAATACATGTGCTTGCCTTGTTTCTTGTAGTTCCTGCGAGTGGTAGATGCGTGTGCTGGCTTTCTGACCAAGTCTCTGTATCTGGAGAACTGTATCGAGATCCTGAATCTGGCTGAAAGTCATGCTCTACCAACCCTGAGGACCAGAGCCCAGGATTATATCACCTCTGAGTTCTCCCAGGTGATCCAGCAGCAGAGCTTTCTGGATCTACCAGCACAATCGCTGGCAGCTGTACTGCAAAAGGACGACCTTGATGTGAAGTCTGAGGAGTGTGTATTTGAGGCTCTCATGCAATGGGTGAGAGCCCGGCGAGATGAACGCTATCCTTTTCTGGGCAAGTTGTTGTCGCATGTGCGATTGCCATTGCTGGAGCCAGCATACTTTGTAGAAAGAGTGGAGTCGGATGAACTGATCCGCCGCTGCAGTGAGGCATTTCCCCTGTTGCAAGAGGCCCGCATCTTTTATCTCTCTGGCCGGGAGGTGGGTATACTATTCTGGAAACTATTGGAAACTGGAAAATGATTATTTTCTTCAGTATGTCTGAAACTGTATTAGAGCTCTAGAGATGTACATTTTTGCATACCAATGATAAAAGCTGATACCTTAAATATGTTCATATTTTAGTATTATAGTATATTTCTATGTTATTATAATAACCAATTTTTTGTAAGAATATACATTTTTCTGATAAAATCATTGCTCTATTTTAATGATTTATAGATTCAAGTGTTTTGGACATATATAACATGTTTACAGGTTGTGTCGGAACGAACCAAGCCCCGTGTGCAGCACTTTCTATCAGAGGTATTCTTGATCATCGGAGGCTGCACTAAAGATGAACGCTTCATTTCCACGGTCACCTGTTTAGACCCCCTCAGACGCAGTAGGCTGGAGGTGGCCAGGCTGCCAATCACAGAAATGGAGGATGAGTCCCAAAATAGAAAATGGGTTGAGTTTGCCTGCATCACTTTTCGGAATGAACTGTACATTTCTGGTGAGAAAAACCACACACTTACATTTTCATAGAAAGACTTAAGTTCCTGTAACAGGAACAGATGTTACAGTGCAGATGAAAGGGAAATTTCCAGCCTGTTTGCCTATGTCCAGTCACACATCATTATTATAATTATTATTTTTGTATGTATAAACAGATTGCTGTAAATATTTCTAGGCTTCTCTTACTTAAATGTCATGTTGCTGTAATCAGTGAATCCATAGTGTACAACTGAACAAAACAGGAAGATGTACACCATGTGCTGTAACAGTTGTGGTTGTAGGTGTTTCTAAACTCAAGAACTGACATTTTGACACAGACAGCTGTTCAGCAACACATACACTGTTAAAGTTCACAGTGTGTCTGTGTTCAGACTTGGACAGTATATCTTTAACCAGAGTGATAACTTTGTGACCCCATTGTAGTCTAGTCTGGAGCAAATTCAGTGACACGTTGTTTAAGGCTACTATCCAGGAAGTAGGTGACAGTTTTCTGTAATGCTCTTGTTGGTGCAGGAGGTAAAGAGACTCCACATAATGTTTGGAAATACAACGGTGCCCTGGATAAGTGGATTCAAGTTGAGCCGCTGGCAACCGGGCGCTGGAGACACAAGATGGCAGTACATGGGGGCAAGGTGTATGCAATTGGAGGATTTGACGGAGTTCAGAGACTTGCTAGTGTAGAGGCCTATGATCCCTTTCACAATCGCTGGACACAGGTACACAAGTTTTATATAATAGTTGGGATGTCAATGTTGCATTTGCTGTTGCCCTTAAATGCCAAAAAAAATAAATGAATATAATTTGCTCTGAGATCATATGACCCTCACCCAAAATGTTGTCTTCCACTAAACATTGCTGATGGTTATGTCCATACCCTCATACATTTTACTTAGTATTTTTGTGTACATTAGTTATCATTCGCACATCTGATGCTCCATATAACGTAACACTTTAGCCTTCATATCGTCCTTTCTATATCTCACCACATATTGTCACTTAGCAGCCCTTTTGACTGTGTTTATCGCAGGTGACACCTCTTGCATTAGGCGTGAGCTCTTTTGCTGCTGCAAGCTTTGATAGATGGATTTATGTGATTGGTGGTGGGCCGAATGGAAAGCTGGCCACAGACAATGTCCAGTGCTGGGAACCTGGGACAGACTGCTGGGAAATGCGGGCGCCCATTCCCATCGAAACCAAATGCACAAATGCTGTTACGTTCAAGAACTGCATTTATGTTGTTGGTAAGTTGTGGTGGAATATAATTTAATGTAACATTTGAGATATTTGAATACTTTATTTCATGGCCCTTTGTACTTCTACTCCACTTTACTTCAGAGAAATACCGTACAGTAGATCATATTATTAAATTAGCTCTATCTTGACCAGTTCAAACAGTGAAAACTTGCATATTAATAGCATAAAACATGCATAATAGCATGAGATTAACAGGAGGCATTGCTTAAGGACAATTTTATATTGCAATGCCACTACTTTTACCCATGTCAAGGATCTTAATACATCCATTTAAATTTGTGGCTTTATATTTAGCCCATACAGTAGGTTATTTATATGTCTTTCTAAGAGACACAGGCCAAAAATGCCGCAGAGATTAAGGACTTTGTGAGCACCTGCACAGTAATCTGACTGCTCATTCTGAAATTAGATTAGACTCAATGTCATCTGTTTCTGGTAGTTTATGAATGTGCTGTATTCCCTTTTATATGCTGATTTTTTAATCCCCTATCTGCCTCCAGGTGGCGCCATGCATGCCATGTACTGCTACTCCCCTTTGTCTGACTCATGGTCTCTTGTGACACGTCTGGGGGAGAGGGCAAGCTGCGCCATCGCTGCCTGTAACAACAAACTCTTCATCACTGGCGGACGAGATAACAAGAACCAAGTCATCTCCACAGTGATGTGCTGGGACGTTGCTCGAGGGGTTTTGACAGAGGAGTGTGTTTTACCAATAGGAGTGTCTCACCATGGCAGTGTGACACTCATGAAGTCCTACACACACATACACAGAGTAACACCTACTGCAGAGTGCCAATGACACAGGCTGCTGTGAACAAGACTTTGTGTTGCTGAGAATTGTAGCTAAATGTTGCATGAAAGTGAATTCTGTTTAAAATGGTAATTACATATTTTAGTATGCATTGCAATGGTCACTGCTGAGTAACCACTTGCAAATACTACAAATTAAATAGGCTAGAAGTTGGGTATTGTTTTTCATGGCCTACTTTTACAGAGCCAAAGAAATCACTGAAAATAGACTACTGATATTAAAGAGAGCACGTATCACAAAAGGGAAAGGGAGAGACCCTGTCTGGATATGAAGAGGGCTGGAACCCTCCATCAGATTTAGCCCAAACTCATTTGCTAGATGTTTGTTTTCTTAATGTTAGTATTTTTGTTTGATTATTAGGAAGCTTTTTTGTCCATTTTTTGAAGGACTTCAAAATGTTGATCATCTTCTTCTTAGTTTTTATTGTTACACAATTTTTACACTGTATAATTTAATAGATTGGCAATACAGCCATATGGAAGTTAATTATTATTCTTAATTAAACACACTTAATATAGCATTTTACAAGTCTGTGTGTTTGTGGAGTGTTTAGAACTAATGACTGAACACTTAGTAAATAGTCACTTGTGCATGCATGCGCGTGTGTGTATGTGTGTGTGTGGTATGTGGGTTGAAGGATAGTAAAAAAGGTCACTTATGGTGAGCTCATGAAAAACTACCAATTAGTATTAGAGCCAAAAATGAAACCATATTACATGGGAATGTAAACAGTACCATGTACAGTTCAATAAATAATTATTTGACAGACATTTAATTTGCTTGATTATAAATATGACAAAGTTTAGAAATGCCAGGTGAGCTCCTGAGGAAGTAATGAGGGATTACTAGGGAACTACTCAATATGATGTGTCGCTTTACACACTTTACAGTTCAGTTTAATTCAACTTTATTTATATAGGACCAAATCACCACAGACGCCATCTCAAAGCACCTAAAATAATATCAAGATCTTAGAGTATTATAGAGAAAACTCATCAGACCCCCTGAGTAACCCCTTTTCACCTTTAACAGAAGAAACCTCCAGTAGAACCAGATGGGCCTTTAACATCAGCCATGCTGTTCTGCAGTATCATTATCTACATAGTACTTGATTTGGAGTTATTTCTGTACTATCTATTACCTGTCAGGTAATATCAGATTTGTTCCCCAGTAACTACATGTTTTTGTGGACAATATTGTGAAGCGTTGCCTTCTATACACTGTAAATATGATTCCGCAAAAACCAGAAATATGGTTCCACAAAACCTGTCTGGCAGCTTATAAACAGCCACGTGAACTTTTCAAACTAAAAAATACAAAGTGCACAAGCAAATAAACAGATTAACTGTAGCCCTACATGAAAACGTCTTTAGAAAAGTTTTATATAAAGCACATGGACATGTTGTGCTAATGTTCAGGTTTCCAGGGCTCATTTTATAGCTTCTCTTACGTTAATGTTTCAGGGTTTCACGTTTATTGTGAAGGTGAGAGGAAGCCGCTGCCCACAATTACTTTCATTTTCGATCGCTCACCTGTTCAGCCCACCTTTTCTTCCACTAGCTGTGCTGTTTTACACCGTCGTAACAACGTATAAATGTCGTAAAGAGGGGCTACACTTACCCTGAAGTAAACTACCTGCAAGATAAAGTGACAGACGATGTGAAACGGCAGCTACGTAGCAGTTTTTCTAAAATGATTCACCTGTATATTCTGTTGTGTTGTATCTTCACCGCCGCGCAAGGTGAGTTTGTTTGTTGTTTCTGTCTTTGGTGTTTTTTAACTCAGCGTTAATAAAGTTATTTCTAGTCTTTTAGTTAGTATCCTGTTCAGATCAGCTCAACGTGTAGCAGGCCACAATAACACACTGTAAATATAACACTGACGCACAGAAACATTTAGACCAGGCAAACACAACAACTACACCTGGAACTGATTCCTGATTTTAGATGTCAGTCAGACTCAGCTCAGTTTTAAGAGTTTATGACAAAAATGTTTGCAATCACAGAGCAAGTGGACATTTACAAACACTGGCCGGCCAACACTTTATGTCTAAGTGCCCCTGTTGTCTGGCAGATCAAAGGTCTATAGAATTTGCCTTCTGCACTGTGGAGGCCAAAGTTCACCCACTGCTGCATTGTTTTACACACAGCACAGACAAACAGAATAAAACCAGATGCCTGTCATTCCAACTCCAGCAGAAAAGAAACAGTTATTTAGTGCTGGTATAAACAGCCAGGTGAACTCCTGCATATGTTCTGACTAAAACCTACAAAGCTAACTGTAATTCCAAATACTATGAGCATAGGCCACAATAGAGTTTACAGTCATGGGACTTTAACACATAGCTCTTCTCATCCTCCTCATACTTCTTATCTGCCTGAATCCCTTCTCTGGTCTGGGTTCTCTGATTTTTTTTGATTGTCTGGTTACAACATAGTTTTTTAGATCAGTTATGACTTGTCTCAAGTGTAAGAAAAACATTTTTCTCACCGTCATTCTGGAGGCCTTCTTTATAAAGCAATGTCACTGTCACACCTATGTTACTATATTAACATATTACTATTCACACTTTATCTTTCATATTGTTGAAATTATTGTCTAATTTACAGCAGTACAGTATTATTTCAGATTACTAAAGAGATAGATGACACTTGATATTTTTATTGAATTTATGACAAACCTTTTAAATGGTTTATTCTGACTTAGATCAGGTAGGCCCATAGGATTTTCATCTTTGCCCCAGATGTGCTGGTGTCATTTTCCAGAAGAGAAGCGGGAACTGGGGAGCTCTCTTTAATAAAACAAAGAGCTAAAAGGACAAACCAAAGTGACATTCAAGAGTGGGATTTTTCACAGTCTAGAAACCCCAAAGTTGTTCTTGCTAACAGCTTATATGTGGTCTTACCTGGTCATCAGTAAAAGACGTTTTCATGCAGATGGCACAATTATCATGTTATTTAATGTTTAAAATACACTATGCTCTTTCACACATCATTATACTGCATGTTTCTTACACCTCTCCATTCTGTGTCTAGTTTCAGGTCAATCTTCAATATACGCACTGAAAGGGCAGAGTGTCACGTTGAGGCCAGAAGTATCTGGACAGCCTGAGCAGCTTCTTTGGAAACACAAAGGAAACAAAGTGGTAGAGTTTGATGGGAGTGAGCAACAGGTGTACAGCCCATTTGATAACAGGATCACTCTTGACTGGCATTCTGCAGAGCTGGATGTCAAAGACCTGAGATATGAAGACAGTGGAGAATATGAATTGGAAGTATACATGAACAAAATGTTGCATCGTTCACAATACAATGTGAAGGTCATAGGTAGGTTTTTACTAACTTCTTAATAAATCAGCTACGTCAAATACGTCCTTGTGTTAAACATTCATATCTCTATTCTCATGGACTTGGTATCAATGGAGAAAACTTTTCTCCAAGAAATATCTACTCACCCCAACCGGTTGAGGCAGTGGCCGCCCAAACTGAGTCTGGTTCTGCTGGAGGATTTTTCTTCCGTTAAACTGAGTTTTTCCTCTCACTGCCAAGTGCTTGCTGATAAGAGATATGTTGGGTTTTTTTGTTTTTTGTAAAGTGTCTTGAGATGATTGTATTGTGATTTGGCCCTATACAAATAAAACTGAATTGAACTGAATTGAAAATATTGGTTGTTTTCAAAAAACCAATATATAGCAGTAGTTAATGTTTACCTCCTTTCATCATGACACTTGGTCCCTACCAGTAATTAAAAGTGATCTAACCTCAAACACTGGTGCAGCAGAACATGAACTTATTTTGTCTTTTGTGAATAACTACAATGTAACACTTTCTTACTGATATGTCTATACCACAGTTGAAGCGTTGATTCATAATGGAGGTATGTTTTCATTGATGTATTTATAAAGACAGGGTGCCCAAACCCACCATATCCTGTGAGACTCACAATGGCAGCAGCTCTAACACAGATGGAGCCCAGGCAACACTGATGTGCTCTGTAGAGTCCAAAGAACCTCAGTCCTTAATGAAGTTTGAGTGGATCTCACGTGGAAATGTGCAGCCTGGCCCAGAGTTAACAATACATCTGAAGGATAAACATGATGATGAAGAATACAGCTGTAGAGTGAGCAACCCTCTGACTCTGGAAACATCTACATTCATAGCAAAGGATTGCTACCCTGGTAAGATCATGTCATTTCAAGCAAATGTTCTTTGAGAGACAAATTTGCGAAGAATATTCTGTTAAGAAGTTGCTGTTTAAATTTTGACTTTTGTGTTTTTGTGCAGACGAAACTTCCTCTGTAGGAGTGGCTGTCGGTATCGGCCTGACCATCCTCCTAACAGTTATAGTCATTGCATCCATTTGTTTCTGCAAACAACGCCATAAAGGTTCACTTAAAAAAACTAAATGCTTTTTCCAGGTCTACCGTCTGTATGTCCTTTTATAGAAAGCTCATTGTTCATATTCATCCAATAAGATTGGTCTGACCTTATCCTCTACGTATTCTGCACTGCTATTTATGCACTTCTGGTTAGATGCAAACTCTATCTTATTGCCTTGACCTGTAACATGTGCAATTATAATAAAGTTGAATGTTATCTAATTTTGTGCAGTAATACTGAACAGAAACTATGGCTGTTACTGACTTTTATCTACACAATAAGTGATGTACATACTGTTACTTCAGCTTCTGTTCTCTTGCTCTTTTTTCCAGCATGTTTTGCACAAAGAATGCAAAGTGACTTGGAAGGACATGAGTCCCCAGCTAGAGCAAAAGGTATGGACACAAGATGAGATGCCACAAAAAGGTTACATTAACAATTATATTACATTAACAGTTATTCATAAGCAGTGATACAGTATTTAGGCTGCTAACATGAATTTTGTTGGTTCTGACAAATTGCAGGGCTTGTTCAAATCCGTATAGAACAATTTGAGACAAACAGTGGAGGCCAGAATTTACCTCCAGCCTCACCACCAGGTAATTATTGTTTCTTACTGTATTGATAATCAGTCACACCAGTGAAATACATTGATGATAGTCAATAATTCTAAAATTACAGGCTCGGGTAAGAAGACATCTCAGAATGATGAGGATAAGCCCCTTCTTCAGGAACCATGCTTCTCTCAGCAACTTGACCAAAGTAATACGGATCTAAATCCTGATGACCCTGATGGAAATTACTGCAATGACACAAACACACATTCAGAACATGGAATGCAGACACAAGCTGAGACGCCACGAAAAGGTCACTGAGCAGCACACTGTAGTGTCCTCATATTTTGTTTTTTCTTCCCCCCTTTATTTATTTCTTTTTTCTTCTTATAAATTTAACAGGGTTAGATGATAACCAGGTGTCAGTACCAAATGAAACAGGAGACTTTGCATTGATGTGCTTGTAGTACTTGTACTGCTAAAACTAAAGATTGTAGCAGCTTCTTTTGACTGACGTTTTGAAAAAAAACACACACTTCTTTAAATGAAACCAAATGAAAAGTAATAAACCCAGTTGTGATTATCACAATGTGGTCTAAACATATTGTATGCATACATATGACAGATAAGAAAAACCTATTGTACCTTGCAATGTTAAGAAACCCCTGCTCAAACCTGAATTAGTCAGTGTTTAGTCACTTTACATATATTACAGTATTTAATTACATTGAAATATGGATGATGGACTAAAACATGACTCAGCCACTTTTAAATCTTTTTGTGTTTTGATTTATTTGATAGTCAGTTCAAAATTATGCAAATCATTCTCTTCTTCAGTCTTCAACACTCCTCAACAACTTAACCTTGTTGGTAAAAAACATAGGAATGCTTATTGAACATGGTATGGAGACACAAGATGAGATGTCACAAAAAGTTTACCTTAGCAAAGATAGTATTTATCGCAGATACAATTTTTACAGGCTGCTAACATGAGTTTTGTTGGTTCTTTGCAGGGTGTGTCAAAAAACTTAGAAGCCACTTTGAGCAAAACAGTGGAGACCAGAATTTACCTCCAGCCTCACCACCAGGTAATTCTTGTGTCTTACTGTGTCAATAATTAATCACACCAGTGAAATACATTGATAATAGTCAATAATTCTAAAATGGTGTTTGATAAATTACTGTTTATTCAGTTACTGTATCATTGTTGTCATATAAATGTTGATACAGACCAGAGGATCAAATGAAAAATTGTGTAAAAAACAGGATTAGAATGTGACTAACTAAGACTGTCTTTAATTAACCAGTCTGTGCAGCTTTCACACTAATTTCTTTGCTGTTTTTGCTCTCTGTTGTAATGTCAGGCAAGGCTGAAGATAAGGATGAGGAAACAGAGTCTCCTCCTGCTGCTCAGCCAAGTTTGCCTTTGTCTCAAAAATCCTCAGGTTTGGAAACTAACGAAACTACAGGTGAACACATGGAAGGTGCTGACCCAGACCAGGTCACTGGAGAATCTGCAGAGGAGAATGTCCAGAAATCTGAGTCATCAGATTTAGAAAGAAGAAATGGACCAACCAACTTCACCAGTCCCAAAGAGGAAGGCCCAGAAACAACACTACATGAGCAAGAGTCAAACCTGCCACAGGAAGAAACATCCAGTCAAGAAGATAAATGTCAAGAAAAATCTGAATCTGGTAATGAGCAAGAAGACCTGCCTTTAGACAACTCTCAGCAGCCACAGAGCCCTACAACACCTGACAACACTAATGATACTGTTCAAGCGCCTCTGAACGCTGCACAGGTAGACACAGATAATGACAAAGAGGGCAAGACCAGGCACGATTCATGTGAGTCTGAGGGGCAGCCAGATAGCAGCTTGGCAGAGGCAGATGAAGATGAAGATAAAGGTGAAAATATTGAAAATGAGGACCAGTGTGATCCAGGAATCAAGAAACCTGAGTGAGGACAAAAAAGTTATCAAGTATATATTTATACCAACTGAAAAGAGAGAAAGGAAGGAGGAAGGATAACTGAAGCAAATGAAAAGTAATAAACCCAGTTGTGATTATCACAATGTGGTCTAAACATATTGTATGCATACATATGACAGATAAGAAAAACCTATTGTACCTTGCAATGTTAAGAAACCCCTGCTCAAACCTGAATTAGTCAGTGTTTAGTCACTTTACATAAATTACAGTATTTAATTACATTGAAATATGGATGATGGACTAAAACATGACTCAGCCACTTTTAAATCTTTTTGTGTGTTGATTTATTTGATAGTCAGTTCAAAATTATGCAAATCATTCTCTTCTTCAGTCTTCAACACTCCTCAACAACTTAACCTTGTTGGTAAAAAACATAGGAATGCTTATTGAACATGGTATGGAGACACAAGATGAGATGTCACAAAAAGTTTACCTTAGCAAAGATAGTATTTATCGCAGATACAATTTTTACAGGCTGCTAACATGAGTTTTGTTGGTTCTTTGCAGGGTGTGTCAAAAAACTTAGAAGCCACTTTGAGCAAAACAGTGGAGACCAGAATTTACCTCCAGCCTCACCACCAGGTAATTATTGTTTCTTACTGTATTGATAATCAGTCACACCAGTGAAATACATTGATGATAGTCGATAATTCTAAAATTACAGGCTCGGGTAAGAAGACATCTCAGAATGATGAAGATAAGCCCCTTCTGCAGAAACCATGCTTCTCTCAGCAACATGACCAAAGTAATACGGATCTGAATCCCGATGACCCTGATGGAAATTACTACAATGCCTCAGACAAACATCCAGTACATGCAATGGAGACACAAGATGAGACGCCACGAAAAGGTTACATTAACAAAAATGTTATTGATCACTGATGCAAAGTTTACCAGCTGGTGAAATGAGTTTTGCTGGTTCTGACAAATTGCAGGGCTTGTTCAAATCCGAATAGACCAATTTGAGCCAAACACTGAAGACCAGATTTTATCTCCAGCCTCACCACCATTTAATTCTTGTGTCTTACTGTGTCAATAATTAATCACACCAGTGAAATACATTGATAATAGTCAATAATTCTAAAATGGTGTTTGATAAATTACTGTTTATTCAGTTACTGTATCATTGTTGTCATATAAATGTTGATACAGACCAGAGGATCAAATGAAAAATTGTGTAAAAAACAGGATTAGAATGTGACTAACTAAGACTGTCTTTAATTAACCAGTCTGTGCAGCTTTCACACTAATTTCTTTGCTGTTTTTGCTCTCTGTTGTAATGTCAGGCAAGGCTGAAGATAAGGATGAGGAAACAGAGTCTCCTCCTGCTGCTCAGCCAAGTTTGCCTTTGTCTCAAAAATCCTCAGGTTTGGAAACTAACGAAACTACAGGTGAACACATGGAAGGTGCTGACCCAGACCAGGTCACTGGAGAATCTGCAGAGGAGAATGTCCAGAAATCTGAGTCATCAGATTTAGAAAGAAGAAATGGACCAACCAACTTCACCAGTCCCAAAGAGGAAGGCCCAGAAACAACACTACATGAGCAAGAGTCAAACCTGCCACAGGAAGAAACATCCAGTGAAGAAGATAAATGTCAAGAAAAATCTGAATCTGGTAATGAGCAAGAAGACCTGCCTTTAGACAACTCTCAGCAGCCACAGAGCCCTACAACACCTGACAACACTAATGATACTGTTCAAGCGCCTCTGAACGCTGCACAGGTAGACACAGATAATGACAAAGAGGGTAAGACCAGGCACGATTCATGTGAGTCTGAGGGGCAGCCAGATAGCAGCTTGGCAGAGGCAGATGAAGATGAAGATAAAGGTGAAAATATTGAAAATGAGGACCAGTGTGATCCAGGTATCAAGAAACCTGAGTGAGGACAAAAAAGTTATCAAGTATATATTTATACCAACTGAAAAGAGAGAAAGGAAGGAGGAAGGATAACTGAAGCAAAGTTGCAAATATAACTGAGCAGAGACTGGCATACAGTAAGAACATAGAAGAACAGAGATTGCAGCCTATGTGACACTACAGTAGTGACTCCTTCCAGTCTGTGTCGATGTAACTGCCAGGGGGGCAGATCTTAAACTTCAGAAAGTATCACTTTCATTTACACTTGTTTTACACTTCTGTTAAGATTTTAGAGGCCCTTTGACAATTTAACTATGCATCATGCTTTTAAGATATATAATATATAATGTTTGATTAACAGCTTCAGTTAATTTCATTTTTTTGTTGGTGCTATGTAGAAGCAGCTATATATTGAACTTTATACATTTCAAAGTACTAATCTTTTAATTGCTATGACCTTTTATTTATATATAAGAAATATGCTACACTATAAAAGACAGCACTGCTACTCCTATTAATAACATATAAATAAGGATAAGGACAGGAAGTGCTATTGTTATTGTAATTTATACAACAAAATTAAGATTGTGCTCTCTTAGAAACAAAACCCACCCAATTAAAAAACACAAGACAAAAGAACAATGTAAGGCACTGCAAAAGGCCTATAGGGGAGCAAACTAATGTTGCACAAAGTATAGATTTTTGTCTATAAATTGTTTAAATAAAGATTGTAAGAGGACTGTGACAATGGCATTGAAAGGTTTACATCTAGAAGAAGTTTACAAGAAGCCTATGTAGCTGGGGAAAATGGATGTTATGTACAATACATATTTAATATACTAATATTCTTGTAATGAAATAAGAAAAAATAAAATAATGAACTAATACTATGTTTGGCAGCCTAAGACTGTAAATCTTTTACCTACACACACACACACACACTGCATCAGGTGATTTTGGAGCTAACTGTAAGAACATCTTTGTGTCAGTAGGGGGCAGTGTTTATCAGCCTTTACCTGTCTTCACAGTTGAAGGACATTTTTTTTGTAAAGGCAGGCATATCATATAGACAGCAGAAAAATACAATGGTGAAATGTGGCTTTACATTAATTTATTGCAGAAGATTTGTCTAAAGTCTGAAAGATTCATATTTATGATACTGCCATGAATTCTGGGTAGCGTCTTGATGAGGACTTATATAAATCCATTGTGTAGAAATGTGTGGGTGTGAGCTGCTTCAAGGATATAATTCAGATAAATTGTTAGTACAAAGCAACATCTTCCTGCACAGTTGCACACAGTTTGTTTCAGTAACTGAGGACCAGCACAATTTAGTGGAGGTCTACAGTGAATTCAGTGAGTAGCAACAGCACTCCTACAGTAAACTAGCAGTCAACTTAACCAATCAGCTCAGCGATGTGAACACACATGAAGCAGGTTCACCCACTACTAGATGACAAGATGGTATAGATTTCTCAGGGTACTGGCTGGGCCACGTGAGAAAGTCATGCATGATTAGTTTAACCTCTGTGTCACCAAAAAAAGTCTGTGATCTGCTACCACCTGACCTGTGGGTTCAGGGCACAAACAGAGAATGAACACTATCATATTTCTGTGGTCGCAACAAATACCAAAGGGGATATTGGAGTATTGAATTATTTGTGGGGATTGGGGCTCTGCCTCTTCAGATGAGGGTCACAGTGTGGTTCAGCTGAGACATTGTTGATGTGTTGATGGCAGCAGGGAAGCTAAGATCCTGGCTCAGAGTCTTTAGTGGAGCAATGCTTTGTTTCTCTGTGCCAACATTATATATGCTTCTCTGCTCTTGGATGATTGGTACAGTAGATTAAAAATGGCATGCAAGCTCTGCCCAGGGTGTGCCCTTTAACGTAAGAATAGATGTTTCCTTTCCCATATATGTAGTTATATTACACTGGAGTCCATGGTTCTTTTGTGTTCCTTTCCTCTTACATTGTTTAGGTCCTTTTTGGCCTTTTTGCAATAAGAGAAAAGGGGAAAAAAGAAGAATGGGCCACCCTCCAGAACTGCCTTTTATACCAGGGTGATTAGCATTCTGGGTTGTTTAAATTGCCTCCTGGAGGGCTGATTCGAAATTGAACAATATCCCCTGGCTTTAGAAACTAACCCCACAGCTTCTCATTTATTTTTATGCAGAGTTAGGACAGAGCCTTGGCAGTGTTCCATCGAGGAAGCAGAGCCTGGGGAGGTCAGGTCTGGGTAGGTCAGGACAAATCAATTAATATCAGCTCAATAAAAGTTCTTGGCACTTTCTGGGCCATACTTTACTGTTACAATGCAACCTGGGCACCCACCATAATTATGTGAATAAATTGTTAAGTGTGTTTGAGACATTATAATCGAATAATATCCCTTTCCTGTCTCTGTAAAACTTCTATTAAGGCTTGATTTCTCTTTGGACCCTGTTTTTACTGCATAAGGAGTAATGGCAGAGCATTGTTTGTCATTGTTATTATTATACTATATTAAACACGGTTTCCCTCTTGGGGGATGTTTATGACTGTATATTGAGGTCTAACTGAACCTCTATGCTGTTATTTTTCTGCTAACATTTAGTCATCATGTAAAATTCAAGTGTGCCCAAGGCAGATTATTATACCCAGGGCAGTAACCAACACAGTGGAAACACTGATAATTACACTTGTACACCTACGCTATAAATGCTACAATTGGGACAGATAAAATATGGTTAGGGAAGGGTAGATAATTGAAAGTTGTTTGACTGTCCTCTCTGAACCATCTGAATCAAGAATCAAGACTGCAGAGATTTATACAGCTCCTATAATAAGGACCCTAATTTGAGGATGTTGTCTGCTGTTTGGTTGTGTTTGAATAACACAGTGTGTATCAAGCACGTAACTGTCGCCATGTTCATAGTTGTTGAATTTAAACACTGGTTATTAGACCACTGGGCTAAATAAAGGTGTGCACAGTAGCAAATGTTTGCATGAGTCTCGGTGGATTTTTTCACATCAAGACAGTTTAAAGGTAATTACAGTCACTCAGACAAGTGTTTGTGCACTGTCTGGTTTGGAGATTGATCACATCCTTGCACCTGCACACTTTTTCTGTCACATCATTTCTATCTGAAACATCAGTATTAAAGTCAATAAGTAAATATTTACTTCAGGAAACCCCCAGGCATTTATATATCATATATAGGGCTTGACATTTGCGGTTTTAAGTGACTCATTTGCCTGATTTGATACATTCATATTACTGCTAGATATGTCATAATTTTGGTTACTTATAACATTTTTATCTAGTAGATTATGTAAAAATGTCTCCAGTACTTTGGTTGATCCATTAAACCTTGCAAAACTGCATTTTGTGCTCAGTACCCAAAAGCTCCAGCTCTCTTTGGGTGAAAGGCAGGGGTACACCCTGGACAGGTCACCAGTCCATCACAGGGCCACATAGAGACAAACAACCTCACACACTCGCACTCACTCCTATGGGCAATTTAGAGTCACCAATCAACCTGACATACATGTTTTTGGACTGTGGGAGGAAACCAGAGTACCTGGAGAAAACCCACACAAGCACAGGGAGAACATGCAAACTCCACACAGAAAGGTCCCTGATGGGTTTCAAACCAGGAACCTTCTTGCTGTGAGGCAACAGTCCTAATCACTAAGCCATGGTGCTGCGCAAATAGCATATGATAAATATTATGAAGAACATCAGCATGTTAGCATTTTTATTGTGAGCATGCTGATGTTAGCATTTAGCATGTTTCTTTAAGTAAAGCCATCCAACACTGCTAGCAACTCTTGTTGATCATATTTCTCTTATTTGTCAAGCAAATCAGTCATTTAAAATTGATAATGGTCTTGCAGAGAGTGAGCATCTCTTGATGAATAACACATTTGTTCTTTAACTTTCTTAGAACAAGCACTGCTCATCATCTGTTTCACCACTCTTTTGTCTCAAACAACCAACATCATATGATGCTATTTATCAAAGATAAGCTCCACACTAGTTGTTGAAAACTCTTGATTTTGCATATGGAAAACTGTCACAAAAGCTTATGTTTTCCATTTTTAAATATATATAAAGAATATAGGCCACATTTTTATACTGCTCTGTAACTATTTGTAATTAGCTTTGGAATTGAAAAAGTATGCACTGCCCTTTTCAACAATTTAAATTTATTCTTTCGGCACCGTTTCTGAGAACTAGCAGAGGGAATCACTTTGTTTTTGTTTTCTGTTGTCATGTGCATGCGTTTCTGTAAATACTTTTCTCCACAGTCGAATCACTCAGCTCCGAGCTCTGTCAGTGCTTTATTTGAACAAGCTGCCTGTCAATGTGCCACACTGACGTATCTGTGCCTGTGCACTTGCAGAACCTGACACAATTCTCTTGTGGCAAAATGAAAAACACTTGCAGCATACGCCTGCCTCATATTGTCTGATAGGGAGATTAAAGCCAATCCAAACAAAATTCAGCTCTGAGTTGGTCGACGGTGAGACCACCGGAGGGGAACAGCTCGCTCAGCTATGTCATCAGATCACATTATCATTGATCTCAGTCTCCTGCTATCCTCTGTCTGTCTTTGCCTTCCTGCATCTGCCCTGTGCTTTCAGTAACATTTCTCATGGCTCACTGTTGCCTCTCATCTCATGAGTGTGATATGAAATCCTGATGAGTTCGGCAGAATAACATCATGCACCAATATGCACTTTTATCTGTTTTTCTTCCAGGCATTGAATTTAATAAACTTTCATTGACTCTAATACCTAAAAACCTCAATTTATAAAGGAAAGAAATGATGTGTGACCCCATTTATTGTAACAGCAAGGATGATTGTTCACAACACTTTATAAATAAATTCTGACCAAAAAATCCAAAGCCTTCAAACCTAACCGCTGCTTTGAGGATACTGTATATGGAACTTTGCAATCAGAAAAACAGCAACAGTATAGCAGATACTAAGGTTTGAAATGAAGGTCACCCAGATTTAAACTGTGCCTAAGTTAATTGAATCATTACTAACTGACTAAAATCCTTATTGAGTAATTAAGATCCCACCCAATTCCATTTTGAACTGTCATTATACTGAGGGAAGTTATCCAAGTGATGTGTTTTTCAGCTAAACACACGTTCAAATGACAATAATTTGAGTCATAATGATTTTCAGTCCTGGAAATATGGAAAACAGTAAACGAGTCATGTGTTTCCTTTTGTAAAATAAATCCTGAATTTAGGGAACAGTTGTGGCTATTTAAGATTTTTATGAAAATGAGATGTTACCAAAATAAGAAGTACAACACTGTCTGTCTCTGTTGTGGTCAATGTGGAGTCTGAATATCTTCAAATGCTCTCCATATGTCTGGCAAGTCCACTGACCCGTCTTACTTAAACATGCCAGGGTGGTTGTATTCCACGCTCGGCCAATGCGCGGGGATGTTGTTGTTTTACTTTACAGGAGTATCACAGCAGTAAAAACGCAAGTGAAACCTAACAAGGGGAGCTAGATCTACTACTGTGTCGTGTCTAAATTTGGACTAGAGTAAGCTTTCCACTCATTCAAACGTTATTTCCAGCAGAGGAGGTTTATGTACTTCATAGTGATGTATAGGTGTGTGGAAAAAACCCTCCTGCTATTAAAGCTCAGTCTGTGAGACAGAGAGTTACTGTATAAGAAAGCGGGTGTTAAAGCCAAATGTTATAATTGTTTATTTGTGTCTGTTCAGCTTGATGGCGGTGTGTCACCTCTGTTTCCCGGATTTGTCTGTAAGGGAATGATTCATGTGGACAGCACCACAGATTGTGCTGGTGATTACCCAAAATAGCCCTGGCATGCACCATTGTGCAAGTTGTGGACATACATAGAGGAGTGCGTGTATTTCATTGTAATAAATGTTTGTCAATGTGTGTATGGTCTATGAGCACATCAAACATGTCTGCTTGTGTGCACACATTCTTGCATGTATGCAGACTGGGATCTGGCGAGTTTCTCTCCACCCATGGTGGGCCTCTCTCAGCCAGATGGATGGTCTCAGCCAGTGTCAGAGAGGTGACAGCTGGTTGGCTTGGCCTCTCATGGCTTTGGGTCTGGATCCTGTCCTCTGACAGCTCCTGACAGCTCCTGATGGGTGACACGTCTACCGCTCCCCCTCCCATGAGCTTGCATCATGGAAACTCCTAGTTTAGTGAGAAATCAGTGATGTTTCACAGCATGCTTTAGTGAAATGTAAATGATATGAGCCACACCCCAGCTAAATGACGTCTGAACATATAGGTGCTGTAAAGAAGTCAGTCCCCCTACTGATGATTGAATAATTAGGTCTTTTCAGTGGCTGTAAAACACGTGTTAGAGAGGAAAAGTGTAAGGGCTCTACTTTAGGCTGAAATAAGACAACAGGTCATACTTCAGACTGAAAAGCACTGAGAACTTATGTAAGATGTCAAAAACCTCATTAGGACCCTACACACTGTTACAGAATCTCTCATTACAGACAGAACTTTGACTAAGCTTCATTCACTTCACATAACATCCAACTCTCCGTATCTGGTTCTTGTTCTTTTCCTCTCAGACTTAAGTGGCCTCAACATTACAGTCAACTCATCAGAGAGGCTGGAGGTCTAAGCTGCAGCAAACTGGGGAGCAGTGCTGGAACTGGTGACTGTGTACAGGGGGTTTTGAAACGTGTGTGATCCATTATTTTCTGCTTCCATGCAGCGGGCTGCAGGCTTCAGCAGGACAGAGACGGGACTATGCTAAACCAAGCTGGTTGGGTTCTGTGTTAATGAGACAGCTCTGCGGGCATGAGAAGAACACACACAGAGCAACTCAGGAGACGTCTGCTGGCCTCCCAAAGGTAATTCCCTTAAATGAAAAGCAGACTGCATGCTAGTCATTGTTGCATCAAGGGGGTGAGGATGAATAGTGACGGGGTTGTATTTCAACACACCTCCTCATGCTCTTATTACGGGGCTGAGATGAGTGGAGGCAGAGTACCTTGTTGAGACACTCCCTGCTGATGTTCCCAATTATCCTCGACTAGAATGACTTGTGCAACACTGGTTGTGTCACGCAGCTTTGGAATGGATGCTTTAGCCTATCAAGGCCTTTTCATTTTTCAGATTAAGAGTTTCTCTTGCTTCCAGCCAAGGTCACCAACAGGACTGAAGCACTCTACATCTGGGAGATATTAAGGACACATGGAAGAGGCTAATTTAAGGTTCTTGTTAGCTCACCTGGCACTTTAGGTAGGACCATTAATATCAATCTACTTAAAATACAGTTCACATGTCTGTTTGATGAGAAAGACACAGTGTCCCTCAGTGTGCACCACCATGTTAATTCCAGGCTTGCATCAGCCATCGCTATCAAACTGGCTGGGGTTATGAGTGGAAGTTAATAGGCTTTCCAGATGTTCTCCATTGTATTTCATTGAATCCAACACCTCTGCAGGGCCACTGTCCAGTCATAAATCACAGGCTGCATGCTGCTTGAGGAAAATGAGGGGATGTGACTTGATGCATAAGTCACATGCTTGATTCATGAGCTCACCACGATTATCTTCAGGACACAAGCAAAACAATTAGCTGTTACCTTAACTCCAAGGCCACAACGTCTCTTAAAGGGGTTTAGTATCCCCTTTATATGGTCTGAAACCCCAGCTCAAAGCCATAGGGACAGCAGAGCTTTATAAGAATTATTTGGTTTTATGTGGTATTCTTGGATGGCCGTCCACCACAAGTCACTGCGCAGTGTTAGCAACAGTTCACGGCTTTATTTGGTTCTGTGAGCGAATTTTAGTTCCAGCTGTCTGAGATTAGTCAGGTTGAACAGATGTCTGATAAAATGATCTGCGCTCATCCATCTAATGTAAATGTACTGTGTGACCAAGGTTGTTATTAATCTCTGTAAAGCATCAGGCAATGTTTTCCTTCCAATAGCTGAGCCAAAATAGAGTTCTGGTAAGAATTACATCTATATCAGCATTCAACATGTGAGTCAAACATCTAACCATAAACACACATGCATCCATTCTTTTGTGCCTAATTAAATTTCCCAAGAATCAACAAATTTGTACAATTTGTTGATTCTTCTTAGTTATGCTATCTAATGAGAATCTTAACCTTGAGCACTTTTTATTGCATAAACTTTTTATTAAGAAATGTTATGAATTCATATTCAGAATGAATCACATACACTCAAAATAGTTACCATATATTCTCTGTCTCTTATCTAACTGCCTTTTGGTTACCAAGACATTTGCAAGTCATCTCATCCAACCATTTTTTTGGTTTTGTTTTTTTTTTTTTTTCATAATTTTCAGGTGCATCTTAAGACTTAGAATCTGCAATCCATCCATCCAAAATGAGCATATTCATAATCTGTACCTGCGCTGGCAAGGGGCTATGACATGGTGGCGATGATGATCGATCTGCTGTTTATCTTTCTAAGAGAATTTTGTTTGACTTAGATGTCCTGGGAGATTGATTGGGTGGAAAAAGACATTAAATGCTGTTTGCTTTCACTATCTTAAACTCTCCAATGTCATGAATCATCAAACATCAATAAAAGAAAAAAAAAATGCAGCTACAGACGCAAAGTTTTATGATGCGTTACTCGCACGCTGTTAGACATTTCCCAAATAGTTCCCCACCCTTAACATGTGATGGTGTTTGAATTTAAAGTCATGTAAATGTAAGTATTTTCACGCCCAGATTTTAACCCCGTGCAATAAAGAAACTCTGGCTTCATTCTAAATCTGCTAAAAAAAACATCTCCTTTCCAGACTCTCTTACTCTTGTGGCCACCAATCTAATACTAACTGAAGAAGTGTGGTAGTGGTATAGAGTATATAACATTTTTTAAAAGATATTAATAGTTTGACAATATTTACTTTTTGGAAGATTAATATCTCTCCTCCCTATGGCCCTGTGTGACTAAAGTCCACCAGTCTTTGTAAGTTTATGGGGTTTTTAGAGCTAGTACAGTACTAGACTATATGTCATTTTTAATGTAAAATCTGCAGCAGCTGACATAATGTTTGACCCAATGTGATCACATGACATCTTGTAAAATGAGATATGTCCATAGTTTGTAACATGTAAAATCTGTCCAGTTTACATCATTAAAGAGCATGTCATCAAGTGTGTTTAAAATATTCTTATATCATTTTCAACTTAAAGGTTGTAGTTATTGGGTATAAATGTTTAGTAATAGTTACTTTCTGTTGTTTGGGTGTTGCATTCTGTTACAGTGACATGCACATCTCAGTAAAAGCTTGCTTTAGTTACTGTGAGGTAAGTAAGTTTCAGCTTACACAGAGCTGTTGCAAAGGACTCCAGGTCTCCACGGTGACAGCTATAGCCTGGCACCATTGCCTCCTGAGAGCTGCCTTTTCTGAGCCAACAACAAAGCAGCTAGTGCAGCTGTACTGACTGTCATAAGATCATCCTGTTATTTATTCTACAAATTACTTGCATATGTTTGGCGCTGCCTTGCCCTCAAGGTTAAAACTGTCATCTGAGCTTGAGGAGGGATGTAGGGAGGACAGTTGGCAGAGCGATGGATCTACTCTCAGCTGTAGCCACTACAGTGTTGTCTCTCGTTTTCCATCCACACCTCGCAGCAAAGTCCAGACACTGGGAGAAATGAGTTCCAGAGATATCCATGAGCAAAGTCCTGCTGATTCATGGCCTGTTTGCGATCGCACCTTTACATTCAGATTAAAGTCAAATCAGAAGTAACTCAAGGTAGCACCTGCACAAGGCAAACAATTACAATCAATGTCATTTGTCTGAGCGGAGCTGCCTGGTGTGATGGGACTTGGAGAAGGTGATGAACTGTGGTGTTTCCATATCAAAGGAGTGGTCATGGTTTCAAGATTGCTGTACATCAATGGGATGCGATGAAGGGTCTGATTGATAAATGAGGAAACTAATTACAGGAAGTAGTCCTGTGGTGCTACAAGGCGGCATAAGCTTGAGGTGCGGATGTCTTGTCACCAGGTTTGCAACACGGACCTGTCAGAATGCTCTGTGGTTGGTGAACACGCTTGACGGGCTGATATTAAGCCCTACCAGGTCCCTCCATGCAGAAATGAAGCCTGCAATGGTTATTCACATTCATCACAGGCCTTGTAAATGTCAGCACAGGAACTGTTGTAGACATGACACGCAAATGAATGTGAATCTAAACAAAAGAGGTCATAACCTGGATTCCATTACAGTACATACATAGTGCAGCCTCCTGCCTCAGCTTTGTTCAGTAACTGGGCTGTTTCACCCAGTTGGTTAGCTTTGGCTACACTAAAAGACATATTTGTTACAGCTTATAGCTACCAAGGTCATTTGTAAGAAATAAATTCTAATCATAACTTTGGCTGGGTACCAATTCAATGGCACCATGAACAATAGCACTGACTCAGAACCAGCAATAACAAACACGATTCTATTTCACTTCCCAATTATTTTCCAGGAAAATTTTTTTATAACATTTCAGGTCGCTGGCACAGTTTGTTAGTGAACTTTTCAAACTGAATAAAATATATTAAAAGCAAAAGCCATTCAGGATAAAACATTGGAGTCCATTTCTCTTATAAAGCCTGGGCTGCTCCAGCGGGAATGGTACATCCACATGTTCCTTTACTTGACATTTTTCTTTGCTTATTAGCAAGCTTGCAGAGACACTTAGAGCCCCCTTCATCCATCCACACAATAAGTTTAATGCAGCTCTTCTGAACAGATTCTTAGAGGAAGAATCTTCTCCTCCTGCAAATTCAAATCAGACTAAAACAAAAATAAATCAAAAGGCATTCATCATATTATGTACAGTGACTTAAAAGTGATTCTGAAATTCCTACAAACTGGATCTAAACCAACTAACCATAAAAAAGCATGTTATTAAATGAATCAACTATCCACTAAATGGATGTTAATTCATATTCCAGTGTATCAAGAGTCACTAAATCCTAAAGTGTTCTTTCATGTTTTGAAGCTCATTTCTTTATTGTAACATAATTCATAAATTTCATCCGACTGCGATGTAATGATTAAGATAAACACTTTGATGGTTTGCTTTTGTTTTGAAATATGGATCTATTATAAATGGGCTCCTGACAAACAAACACATGCCTGGCTTTTACTAGACGTCCTCAGAGGATCACAAAGCTTAGAGAGAAACAATACCACAGTAATCATGAAAGAGAATAGCTAATCCTGTACATGTCATGTGCTCTCATCAAAACCATCAGCTTGAAAGGAGCTCTTTGCTGTGGGTGGACAACATATACATAGCCCTGGATTTGACATGGAATTATCTGAACCTCCGCTGGGGCATAAATCCACGCTATCCTAATCCTGCGGTAACTTGTCAACAGTCTACTGCTCGTATGTCATACCTCATACACACTCAAGTATTTTTTATCATCTTTCTTGTCTTACCGTATGTCATACTTTGAAAATTGCCTTCCACATAATTCCAATATAAGGTCACTGATTTTCTTCCTGTCGTCCTCCGGTGTTGTCATACTGTCTCTCAGAGCGGTGGTGCCACCTGACCCCTGAAGCAAAAACTTGCAAAGTGCAAAGTGACCAATTCACAAAACAAGATGCAAAATGAAAAAAAGAGGATATGATGAAAAAAAGATGCAAAATTACCAAACAGACTTAAAATGATCAATAAGAGATGACATAAAATAAAATGTTTTTAGTTGTTATTGTTGATGCTCTTTCCCTAAACCTAACCAACCCAACCAAGCTGTTGATGGCTAAACACCACTTAACCTAGATTTATATTGCCAAGAACCAGGGCTTTGAATTTGAGCCTTAGTTCTCATTTTATAAATGTGCCCACCTTCTTTAAAACTGTGCTCCAGTCTGACACTTTGATTAAAAAGTTTCTGGTATCTCACAAAAACATGTGTTCAGTGCTGCTTTGAGAGGTGACCACGCATGGTGCACAGTGCCCAGACTCCATGGTCCCAACCTTGGAGCCATTCATTTAAATCAGAAAGAGCTTTTTCAGTGGATGATGCTGTTGTCAGAGAAGCACTGAGCTCCACTCTTCTCACTCCATCCTTGGCCTGTAGAATAATACTGTACCAAGGGACAAATGGCCTTGTTTTTACTGCAAACCATATATAAGCTTGCTGTGGGATAAATTGCCTTCTTTCAAAAGTTAACAAATCTCTGACTTTTATGATTGGATCCAAAGCACATGTGGAGAAAACCTACAGTACGGCTATAAAGCCACAGCTGTAATGTGAACCAATGCGTGGTGTCACTTACTGAATTAATGTTGCATTCAACTAATAAATGTCGAATATCAAACATGCCCGTTGTTTGTAAATGACGAAAGCACAATGTCACTTCAGGCATGCACTTTCACGAGAGTCCAAGCCTCAGATCAGCTGCACTGCATGCTTCTTCCTCACTATACTGTAAAGGCGTCATAGCACAGGCCCCTAAGTCCTCATAAACACATCCAGAAGGGAGTGATATTTTCTCAAGATGTGGAGAACGAGGACTTGCCAGTTCATGCCTCTTTATGAGTGTTTTGGCATGAAGACGTGTTCCGCCTCACAGTGCTTTTGTTCCTCTTGTTAGAAGAGATGCTTATCCCAGCCACCCTGTGGGCCATGGGTCTCTGTCACCTTCAGCTCGGCAGCTGAGCTGAGAGAAACGGAGCTGTGGGTTTCTGTGTTTGTGTCTCCCTCTAATGAAATGCGCCATATCAAGTGTCCCCAAATTAGTAACAGTATTGCAGGTCATAAAACAGCATTTCCTTTAATCCAAAGTGACACAACCATGCCCGCATTCTCTCATATTGCAACATCAGGACTGCATTTTCATCTAATGTGGAGCTTCTCAGCCATGTTCGTGCATTTTTGAGGGGACCAATTTGTCCCCAGATTGTGAAATTTGAATATGTAATTAATCAGGATATTATGAGTGGTTGAAGTGTGGGCTTTGGAAAAGGATAAAAAAAAAAAAACACATATGCTCAGTCATAAGAAAGATTTTTCTTTTTCTTTTCTTGGAAATGATCTTTGAATAAATGCCAAGAAGCAAGTTTGTCATGAAAAAGTCGCAGATAAGCTGTGGTGAGTCAACGCTGAAAGCTCAACCTCATCTCACTCCATCTTTTACCATTCAAATCTTCATTTGCCAATTAAATCTAATTATCCCAATGCTTCCTAGGGAACGCAAAGAAAATGTCAAATCTTTTTGCAAAGTATTATGTTTGATTCCTCCACACGCACACCTCCAAATCAAATTATATTCAAATCTGAACGCTATCTGATCAAGATCATGTAATACCTACAGAATAGCTATCAAAATGGACGTAATTTTGGACTAACACTGAGGAATATAACACCCTCAGCTTAAAATCCAAGAGTGGTTTTTCTTTCATAAAACTGAAAACAAATATTGTCTGTGGGGTAAAAAAAAAAAAAAAATTAGTTTTAGGTGGTTTATTTCACTATGCATGTGAATGTTACTCAATATAATAAAGCCTCCACTGCGTCTCTTATGAGATTTGTGCTCTCACCCGCACTGAATATTGATCTCATCACTATCCTCAAAACACGGCTGATTGCTGAACACCTATCGTTTTAATTATATTGTAGAAAAACTACTGGCTCTTTTCCCAGACCAACACGAACAAAATCAGTCGCACAAGAAGTCACACAAGATCGGGCTTGGCAATGTTTATTTTCTCAAATACTAAATGGGACCCTGGGGATATTAGGCTTCATTTCACTTTGTTTCTCACTTCAAAGACACTGCTGGGAATCAACTGACATATTTTACTGAGCTAACTTTTGCTTTGAACAGAAAAGACTCAGAAAAGAACATTATATAATGATCTTTTTTAGCATTTTCTATCAGAAATGAAAGGAACAAATCCAAACCACCCAACAAGCAATAAAATCAATTTTTTTTTTTTTTTAAATCTTTAATCTCTTTGCATCAACACTAGCAAGAGTAGGTGTTGGCTTTATTACTGTAGAATGTGTGGACACATTTTGCACAATGGCAAAAACTTTAAAAAAAAGAAAAAAAAAAAGAAATGCACGCTGTGTATTTAGTATGCTGTCTAAGTCTGGGCCTGCGACATAGTTTACATTATTGTGCTGCTTCCCAGGACTCCTCAAACAAACCCTCACACTTGCTTAATTAAAACCTCAATTGAAAAATGTGTTTATGGAAAGAAAGGAGATATTCCATGCAGAAAACACTTTTGTAGGCAATTCATAGCCCTGTGTTTTCTCAAAGTGGGCTGCTCTCACTCCAACTCAGATTGTGTCTGTGTTTGTTGGCTTAAGACTGAGTGAATTTATTTCCAACAGGTTTTTTTTTTCTTCAGCTTTTTGTTTTTACACTGCTGTAAGCTGACAGTCAATAAGAGACCGAGGTTATACCCGCAATTAAAATACTTAAGGCATCCAATATCCCATACCTGACAATGATCTGGGATTTTATGACACTAATGAGGCTTCTTTCTTTTTTTTTTTTTTACCTCTGGTCAGGAGGTTTTTCCCTGGAAAGCTTGCATTCTTGGTTTGTTGACAGCTCTCAGCACCTCTAATGCTTCAAGTCTTCATGTTGTCTTAAAGTGCCAGAAGAAAGTTTAGAACTGCACAGCTGGTCAGTTTTACTGAATCTACTTGGAATGAAAAGCTCTGGTGTTTGCTAAATGTGCTACCTTAAAACGGCACCTCTGTTTTGCAGAACACCTGCTGGGCATTAGTGTCAGACCTCTTTCAAAATCATTCTTCACGTCTTTTTAGCAGGTTGCTTTATCTCTCTTAGTTTACATTTAGCTTTTGAGCAGCTGTTAATGTTTTGGGTGTCATCACATGCTAATACTGAGTAAAATAATTGGTTAAAAGAAAAAAAAAAAACACTTGACATGAAGTTAAAAGGCATTTCTTGTGTATAATCATAGTGGGGACTTGTTCCAAGCCACAGACCAAACCATGCATAATGCTAATTTCTTGCATATCCTTCATTGTTTGGGCTACTTTTGGCACGGCAAACCATGACAATCTGTGTTGTGGAGGCAAGAACTCTTTTGTGACTGACACATTTCAAGTGGGAGTTTTTGGAAATGAAAGACCATGAGTGCATTAGTAGTGGCGACAGCGCCAGAGGCAACACCTGGAACATGAGTTGTATGATTCAAATGAAGTAGCGTTACAGTCACTTTCAATCTGTTCTCTGTAAGAAAATGATGCATAGTGGCCAGTAAAGTCCAGAGAATCATAAATACACTTATTTTCCAATGTCTGGACCCATTCACATTTCTGGTGATATTTATCTACCAAAACTATAAGATGATGGGGAATTTTGTCTTTTCCTTCCATGCATATATGTTTGTCATCAGAGGCTGAGTAACCTCTGTTAGGTGGAGCCCGGCGTAGTGAAGAGAAGAAATGAAGGTAGTTCATTCTATGAGTGTTTTTACTGTAATGAGAAGCAGACAGAAGGAATTCTGAGCTGCTATTGTTGCTCACAGGTTTAGCTTTAGATTCCTGTCTCATCCCTGAAGGCTACAGACCCATGAATATTTAAATAGGAAAGGGACTTCCTCTAAACATCAATCAAAACCCTATCTATTCAATTATTGGCCTCAGATCTGAGATGTTCAACCAACAGCAGCTTCTGATGAGAAGAAATTGTGCTCGTGGCAATGCCTGTGAATATTTCAAACATGTGGACAATGAGTCAATTAAAAACAGCCCCTCGATGCCTGGCAGACCTTCAAGAGAGGAGAGTCACTGGATATTTTCTCAGTGACACTACACTTGGAAGAAATTCATAAGTTTTAGTCTCATGAAAGAGGATCAGAATACAGCAGAATAATCACAGTAAAGAAATATTATCTCTTTTGCTGGCGAAAAAAAAGTGTACCCAGTATGAAATTTTAACTCAATTCAATATTTTTTCATAAAGTATGATGAATAGGCTCAAATTCAAAAGACACTTTCCTTCTCTGAATACATTTCATATTTGATAAATGCCAGAGCCTAACACTATTTCTTTTTTATAGGAAAAGTGCTAGAGAAAGCAATAGGGAGCGTGTGTGTGGTTGTGTGTGAGAGTGTGGGAGGGGAGGACTGAGATGGGATCAGATACACAAAAACATAACATTAAAAAAAAATGATGTGAAAGAAAAAAAACAAAACAACAGCAGCTGAGGACACCTTCAAAGGCTGTCTATCAGCCAACATGACTCACTCCGGCAGAGGATCGGTTGATTAGAGGTGTGTCATTCAGCAACCCCTGACATCTCTGTCAATAAGCGATTCCACATAACAGTCCTGCAGTCTTTCTTAACCACAACAACAACAACACGGCTCAGCCCACAAAGAAGCTGTGCTTGTCACAAACCTGTCCTCAGCTAACAAGAGCCAGACACATCAGCCAGAGTGCTATTCTTGGCAGTCAACACTGGTCGTCTACAAAAGACAGATCATAGAGTGAGGCCAGAGGAGTACAAGAGGGATTTTACAGTGACCGCTACAATGATTGGTTTATATAATGTTTGCTTTTTGTGTTATCTTTACATATTGTGGTTTCCTGTTCTTGATTTGATCACACTAATTGAGTTCATCAAGGATTTCTGTTTTGTGCCCAGCAGCAAAATGGTTGATTTAGTTTTATGAACAGTAGAGAGTCTACAGAAAAACACCAAAGGGATGAATGACCAGAGAACCACAGCATTGATGAAACACTGTGATTAAAGAATTAGTTTGACGTTTTGAAAAGTGCATGTATCTGATTCTTTTTTTTTTTTTTTTTTTTTTTTGCCGAGAGCTGCTGCTGCTGATATGATCAATACCAAATAATGTATGAGGTTCGGTTTAATATGAAGAATCAGGAAATGGTTAGCCTAGTTTAGCATAAGTCTGAACAACTAAAATAACCTCTGTCCAAAAGTTAAAACAAAGAAGATGTTAATGTTTCGCAAAATATTTCCCAGAATGTCATGTGTTGATGTGGCCACAGCTTCACAAAATAACTACTTTGTTTGTAAATGTGTCTCCACAGCACTTAAAAATATAGTTCTAACATTATTTTTGTCATATTTGTAGTATTATTTTTCCACACGTGAGTATACGCAGTATGTTATTAAGTATCATGTTGACTTTGTTTGACACAAAGTGCCCGAGTTTACTTTTACATACAGATTAATTGAAAGGCGATACAGAAACCCACTAAAAAGATGATGGTAAAATACTGTCACAGCTGAAAAATAATCTGCAACGCATTAAGAGCCCTGCTCGGAGGAACAGATGAAAAGCGCTGCCCTCTCATTAAAAGAACTGCTGGGGAGGTGAAGGATTCTCCTTAGGAGAAATCAAAAACACTCTTTCTCCCACTGGCGCGCTGACAGTAACTCACCGGGATGTTGATTCATTTCAATCAAATTACTGTGGCGTTTCAAGCAATCTATTTTAAAACTGGCACAACATAAGTCTGAGAAATTGCTAGTTTCACATTATGCAACCTGTTTTCAATTGCATGTGCACAATATTTCATTGTCTTTGGATCCTTGCTTTAAAGGATTCTAAATATGAGAGAGGATGAGTCCAGAGATGAGCTGACTTCAGGGAGCTCTCTGGAAACATCGCACAGTCACAGATGTGAGAAGCGAGAGGTCTGATAGACACAGCACAAATCATAGCAATAAGTAAATTATTGCTGATTTGAAAAGAGGAAAGATGTTTGTTTGCTCAAGCATATATGGATCTTACATAAACAACTTGAGGTTTATCAGGAATGATTTCTCATGAGATATCTTGCTTCAGCCAAATCCGAGCCAATATTTCTTAGGGCAGAGTCTCTTAAATCCATTTTAAGAGTAAATATGTTTTAAGCAATTAAAAACCTCAAAAGATTGGTTTGCAGCCATCTGATATCAATAAGGAAAAGGGGTGGGGAATAAACTGAGCCCAGAAATACTCTCTAGGTTTCTTTCATAAGTGATGAGTCCTAAAAAGCCTCAGATAAGTAGCTGATAATGTCGTTTATCCCAAAGATGGGGTATGGTTTAACAGGCACTTACCATGAAAGGGAGGAAAAAGAGCTCATCCCTCGTTTGGAAGTGCTCTGGAAACCTTCCTAACATGTATACCATATGTCGTTGTCCTCCTGAGTGTCATAAACGTGTTACAGGCCGCGTGGGCACAGGGGTCTGTCCTGACACTGAATCACAGGATCCCCCCTGCTCACCTAAATCTCGGCTCCACTCAACACCTCAACGCAAACGGAACTGTTTATGTTGCAAACAGGCTCCAAAAGGCAAACTTGCAAAGGAGTATAGAGAAGGGATTTACAATCAGGATGTTACTGTTTTTTTATATTGCTGATCCACCCAGTGCAAGTTTAACAACGTCCCAAGGTATTTACACCTAATATCTATGAATACCCACTTTACTTTGATAATAATGTCCCTACTGTCTCTTCTGAAATCAGTCATTTATCAAAAATGAGACACTTACAAAGGCTTGAAATGGCGTGACTGTGGGATATCGCCATGAGCTGCTCTCTGCCGCCTTGACATAAATAAGAGCAAACTGTGCCTCCAAGCATGTTGAGGCACAGGAAACGGTCAGCCGTCACTGAGGTCATAAACTGAAGTCATGAAGGTTTTGGCTGTTGCTTGTACTCTGCACTTTTCACTAATAAGGCTTCCTTTATAAAGGTTTTACAAGTTGCAACTAATGTCTTTATGGTTAATATATAATTTACTAAAATACATAAAATAGTAATATATTAATAGACACTGACAGATTATTAGAAAGCAAAATACCAAGACCTTTTATGATAACCTATTAGTATTTGCAACTGTAAAATGTATGCTGAGTGAGTTATTCCACAACCAAAGTTCACTACAATTAGAATTAAAGAGCTAGATAAAAAACAAAGCACTACACAGAGGAACATAGTGCCAGCCGTAGGGATTTAATATTGATGTATTAGTGATTGATTAAGACTGAATATGGTGTTTATTAACTATCAATGAAGCTATTAGTCACAACTTCTAGAAACCCATTTTAAAGCCTCATAAAGTTACATTTTGTATAAAATGGTACCAACTCATTTGAACCATAAACGTACAATTAAATTAGTACTTCTAATAAGTTTGCCAAAAGCATACAAGGGGAACTTGTGGTCTTTGTATTGTGGGAAATGTTTTAATTTATGTCCATGTATGTGCAGGAGTTAGAGACCCACACTGCATTCTGTCTTTCTTCAACTCTTTAATACCTAAAGCCATCATTAGCTTTTTTTTTTTTTTTTTTTTTTTTGTCCACCGGGCCGCATATGCTGAGAGACACCGATGACGACCAGAGAGCACGAGCAGTTGACTTTCACCAGCAAGGCCCTCTGTTTGACATCGTGTTTTCTTAATGAGAGCCAGCTGTCTGCAAGATCAGCGTTCAACTTCATACCAGCAGCATAAAAAAAACATGAAAGTTAGAGCTTTAAACATGTCCAGATTCCTTTGTACGCCACAGGCAGAACTAGCCTGCTCGTCAGCATTACAATCAATGGTGCCTGTGATCATCAAGGGTGGAAATGAGCTCTTAGCCTTGGAGCACACACACACACACACACACACACACACACACAAACACACATATACTGGATATTCATTATATAAACACTGTGTTTTGATGAGCCTTTATTTGTAAAATATTTAGATCACTATCTTCATACAAAATAAAAAGAAAAAAATCATATTGATTTATTTGTGGAGTCCATTGCGGCTCTGTTTTTTTGATGGTTATAAAAGCTTTTGCCTCTATGGCCAGGATTGCAGACATAAGCCGTTCTTTTACAGCGTAATCAATTTCATGCTCCCTTTTCAGAAAATGCCTCTTTTTGATTTTCAACAACAAAATGGTCTAACTGATATTTTTAATAAATGTCCTAGCGCTTTTATATATTATTTATTGTGGGTGATAAAGATCTCAGATGCCTTCTTGCCACATGTAAACAAACAAGGTACATTTAGAGTACACAGCAGACAGACATATGGAGTGACTTTTGAAAAGACAGTCTTGGCAAATAATCTGAAACAATTAAGCTGGAGACAGAGAAATTCAGAAAACAGAATTAAAATATGTAACTGTGTAGAAATTGAAAGATCGGATCTTTTGTTTACTGGAAAAGAGCAAAATAGGATGCAGGAATTTTCAACTCTACACAGGACTCATATCACACATTTCATTGTTCTTTCTTCTCCCGTGCAAGTTTATTTCCAGACTGAGAAAGGCGAGGTGCTAAAGCACAGTGTTTACACATCAAATGAAGCCTGTGATCATTTTCTCTTTTACTGTAACAGCTGCCTTGGATGGCAGATGTATCATCTTATTAACACCTTTAAATCAGCACCCAAAGATGGAGATGTGTTTCTAGAGCCTGATTCTGTGCGTACCTTGTGGAGTCTTTAGCTGCGGGCCAGCATTAAAAATGGAGGAAGCAATACTTGCCCCTCCCCGATAATACCTATTTCACCATCCTCTGTGTGGATTCCATCTGAACTCAACCCCTGACCCTTCCCGTGTCCCAGAGCCTGGCTCCTGCCCTCACACTGCCGTCCATCCTCCCGGGTACACGCTGACCTGTGAACTTTGCCTCGCCTCTGGGGCCCAGCTACCAAGCCTGCACGCAGACTTCACAAGAGAAAAGAACACAAGACAGAAAAATTGTTCCTCATCGCAAGTCATGGAGTGTACTGTGCTTGTACTGATGATCCCAATTTGAAACTGTCAGCTGACACACTTTAAGTTACTACCTGTGAATTGTATCATTTAGAACAAATAGTGCTGTAATAAACGCTCTGTGCCACTGCACTTACAACATACCAAACTTCCTAACTTCATTAATTACGAGTGGGTCATTTAGGTCAACATGTGTTTATTCTCAGGAAGAGGCATTAAGGGGATTAACACTAATCAGAATGGATTATAAACAGCTATTAGCCATCTTGATGGCACTTCTACTTTATACACCTGTGGAGAAGGATGTTTGGTTTGGAAAGAAGGATCTGGATAATGACTCCTCTGGTGACATTTTCTTTGTAAACAAAAACATACTGGACCCCTTGGTTGCCTTTGACCCAAGTGGCAAAGAACAAAGTCTGGTATGAAAAGCGTGTTAATGGAAACTGAATGGGTAATGTTTCATACTGTTTTTATGAGGTTGCTTTATTGTAAGGATCAGCAGAAATCACGCTGAAGTAATAGTAGGGGTCATCGCTAAGTATTCTGCCAGTGGTTTTACACACCGAGCCACCACTTTATTGGGTAAAGCTGTGCAGTCAAGTACTGCAGTGCATAGGTGTTGATTCAACTTTGAACCTATTGCTAGTGTTGTGGTGTTGCACTGTCACATATAGCAGAAAGGAACTATAAACATTTAGACACTGTACTTTACCTGAATATGTTCATTTTATTCCACTTTATATAACTTCACCACTTCTCAGGGAAATCTCTTTTATATAGAATGCAGGTATACATTTCACATGCAAAACATATCCATCCATACCCGCTTATTCTTATTTAAGGTCACAGGGATCTGCTGGAGCCTATCCCAGCTCTCTTTGGGTGAAAGACAGGGGTACACCCTGGACAGGTCACCAGTCCATCACAGGGCCACATAGAAACAAACAACCTCACACGCTCACACAAGCCCACACAAGCACAGAGCGAGCACACAAGCACAGAGAGAACACACAAACTCCACAGAAAAATCCCTGCTGGGTTTCAAATCAGGAATCTCCTTCTGTGAGGCAACAGTGAAGCAACAGTGCTGCCCTCAAAATATATCATTAGTTTAAAAAAATATTGTATAAAACATAACTGTAGAACACCCAATAGTATAGGTATTTCGAATAAAAATCACTTCAACTTTGTGCTGACTATTTCCTGTAGTTTGTGCTCTCTCTCTCTCTCTCTCTCTGTACCTTCTGCAGGTGTCCCTGGTCCTAGACCTGTATATTGCTGATGTGCAGTTACTGGCCCCACCAACCTGCACAGTGTTTATTTGTTGTTTAATGTTGTTGTTTAATGTTGTTGTTGTTTAATGTTGTTTCAGATGGCTGAAACTGAGCCTGGTTCATCTGGAGGTTTCTTCTGTTAAAGGGAGTTTTTCCTCTCCACTGTCACCAAGTGCTGCTCATAATGGATTTGTTGCAAAGTGTGTTGAGATGATTGTATTGTGATTTTGTGCTATACAAATAAATTGAATTGACTTGAATATATCACCCTGATATAGAACATTTTGCACTACTCGCACTTTTGATACTTAAAGAACATATTTCTCATAATAGCTATATATGTTTACTTCAGATCTAAAACTAGTATTTTTACATTGTTTTCTTGATATTTCTTTGAAAAAAATATCTTCTACCACTGATTATACTGTGAGATGTTTTTAATATTTGTCTCACACTGTAAGTATATTAGAAACACATTGAATAATGGAGTCCAATATATCTCCACTGCCACAAAATTATCATACAGCTGAATCAACACCCCTTGGAGACAGCTTCAGCAAAAATGAACAGTTTGATATTATAGTTATTGTTAGAGCTATTGTATTGGATTGCACTTGATGGCACAGGTATTAGCTGGCTGCTTTATTTATATTAAATAATTTGTTTTAATAATATTTTAACAGCTCAGCAGCATTCTGTAAAACCCAACATGGCACAGCTTCATTTCATCCAAAATACTCTCCAAAAAGCTTTAAAAGGCACAGAAACTAGAAAACCAAGTTCCCTGGGGAGTCACAAAGGCTGAAAAACTTACATATTATCAATCTGTCTTTGGATGTGGCAGTGTTTTTACTCAATTGTCCTGGTACTACTGCACACACATGCACTTTTCACTTTGTCACACAAAGGGTACAGGCTAAACAATATTACGCTTGTCAACATCATTGTAGCTTTGGTGTTTGTTTAAAGTGTGGCATGTCTGTTCTCAGGTCTGTCCATGTGTTCTGGTCTTCATTAGACTTAGACTGAACATCTTTGCGACCTGACAGAGAGTGCCTTTCATGTGTCCCCTGCCTGGTCCCACTCACCAGAGCCTAACCAGAAACATGCCACTGCCCAGGGCAAGGTCAGACTTCTCACCATACCGCAACATTAAAGCAACATTGCTTTTCCTAATATAGGGGGGGGGGGGACTCTCTCACTCTGGTTATTTTTCATCAGTCTTATAGACAACATATTCCATCTCATGATATTAAAGCGGAAATGGAAGTATAGTGCATGTGGTAGCAATCTGAAGCGAGTGCCTGGCTCTGTTGGATGATCTCACTGACCTGAAACTCACGAGAGCAACATTTGGAGCTTTCAAATTGCTCAGGTTACGATCTGTGTCATCTAAAAAGGAAAAGTAAAGTCCATCCATTTTATTTTTTTACCTCATACTTCAAAGTCAAGCTAAGATTGGACCTATCATCATAACCTAAATTCCACCCATCCTTTAAGGAATAATGTTCCTGCTGTTCTGTCCACCATTGTAGGATGACCCATAAAAGTGGCTTAGATTTGACAAACAGTGATGCATGGCTCATTGCAGTGTTAATCTGCAGAACGGGTGCAAAGAGGTCAGAGGAAATGTGTGGGAGAAACAGCCTATCTTTGTTGCACTCCTCTGAAAGGACTTACTGTGTTATTCTCAGTTCTGATAAAATAGGAGCTAATGTCAAACACAAGACAGCTAAATATTTAACTGACTGGGATTATTTAAAAAGCCAAATGAATAATATTGTTTTCAGAAATATGTCTTTAAATTTGAAAGCAACATCCCCTTGGCTGGCTTTCATGATAGGTATGTAATGTCATGCAAAGTGAATAAGCTCTCTCTGGTTTCATCAGAGACAAAGCTTTTGTACTGACAACCAACCTATTATTTAGTTGTTGCATTTTTTTTCCCCCCCTTTCTTTTATGTCCACAGGGACTTGGACGTCTTGCAACATGCCTCAAAGGAGGCTGGAGGCCCTTTTGTTTTGAGGTTTTCACACTTGAGGGCCATGGTATTTGGTGTGTGTAGACAGGGAGTGTGACAGCCTGAAAGGGAGAGGGCTTGGACTGGCTCACACAGAAAGGAGCCTTGGCTAAACACTGGCCCAGCTCCTAGAGAAAAGAGAGGGATTAGCGTGCACAGACCAAGAGGAACTAATCTCCTGTGACATAATAGAACTGTACATAAACAACATCCCTGAGAAGTGAGTGGAGAAGCACTGACTGACTGAAGAGGCTGGGTGTGTGAAAACAAGGGCTCAGGATAATTTGTCACTCTCTGTGGAAAATGGTTAGAAGATTAAACTTCAAATTTAAGCATCTGGAACACAGTGTCTCTTCCCAAACCCATAAAAGAAACAAACAATACAGTGCATGGCACAAAAAATATAGTGCGCGATTTCTAATATTTCCATTTTTATACAATCTTTTCTGCAATAGATTAACAAGAGAACAGGAAACTAAACCTTTATTCGTAGGAAATAGTATTTGCCAGTTTGGGAATAGTTATTTCCCTTCAGTGTAACAAAGGTAAAGCAAATTAGATCTGCAATATATAACAAGACCATAACTCAAGGGAGTTAATAAACAAAAGTCATGAAAATGCATTAGTTTGAGGCTGGAAAGCAAACCACATCAGTTAAAAACAATCAACATCTAACAACAATTGCTATTTTCTATTTTCCTCTCTGAGTAAAATGCTAAGATGAACCGTTTGCCTGCTCTCTTTGATTATTGCTTAAGTGCCTCCTCCATCCCAAACCTTTCTGTTTCACTGGATTCATTTTATATTTGTGATGACGTTTGGAAATATCATGCTGTATCTAACTGTTTCAAGATGAATCTCAAATTATACTGATTTATTTGAATTGTTTGAACATATGCTGGACGAACACATGTGAAATCCAATCACTGATGGATTCCCTGCACACCTTAATCAAATGTCAGCAACGTCTGATGTCAACAGCACTTGGTCTGGATATCAAGCACAACTCAAGCTGATCCACAGATTTGAATACTCAGATGGATGAATCCTCAGTTTGTGAAGATACTGACGTTTAGTTTTTAGTGGATCAACAGCTTGTTCCTGCCCATTCTGCAAGTCACATTAAATAAGGGCATCTGCAAAAAGAACACAATGTAATGATGACTGCATATCATGCTAAATATTTATCTCAGTACTATAAAGAAGAATGTGATGCTAAATCACTTTCATACATATGATAAAGTATGCAATATTAACCACTGTTTAGTATGCACTGTTATCAAGATTATCTAAATGTGTTGCTCAGAAAGGCTTTAATCTGACATATACAAATAACTCATCTTCTCACTTTAAATATAAAAAAAAAATGACACACTCCTCACATAGTGTAAGTTCAACTCTCACAATATCTTTCTTATCTGTATTTTCTTGTAAACATTTCCACTAGTCATTTTTGCAAGGGTGAAAGGCTGCTGAGCAGAGGAGGGATTTAATGCTTTTCAAACACACAAGTGCTCTGAGAAGCAGAACGTTACACCGAGGGGTGCCGACCTCAGCGATGGTAAATTCACTTGAGCTGTTGCACTAGATGACCTGTTTATTTGGACTTGCAGAGAGCATGTCTAAGGCTCCTGGACCGATCCTGTACACAGAGTCTGCCATGGTGGATTTTACGGCCAAAATAAGCAACAGCAACTGCCAAGTAGTCGAGCACCGGGAGGACAAGCGTGTCTATTTACTGCTCACAGCAGCTTCAATTAAACAAACAGCAAAGGAAACTGGTTAAGGATTATTTTATTACTTAGCGGTTTGTACAGTTTCTACCATGGAAAAATAACATGTAACATAGGACTGTATTTACAATTCCATTTTTACAAAATGTCTTTACAAGATTTTTTTGCCGGTTCAAAAGTTTGAGACTAAAACACACAAAACATACACATTCACACACATCCAAACCAAAATTTGTAATACACATATAAATAAATATAGACATTCACTGACTGTTCAACGACAAATATTTCTACAGCCAAGAACATGTACAATTCATCATTTTCACACAAGTTATAATTTCATTAATAAACATTACATATTACTCCCAATATAATTCTTTGTTAATCTGTTAATGAAGTATTGCTAACATATTGAAAAGGGGTAACACAGACATTATTTCATGCCAACAGAATGCTAACGTTTGTCATGCAAAACCATTACAAGCTTTCAATTTGAAGCAAGTAATTCATTTAGAGTTCAAAAATCAAGTGTACTACATGCAACATACTACGTGAAATATTCTGGGTTAGACAACAATGACTTTAGTTACTTTATCCATCAGTACTGACTAATATGTATGTATGCCTATGTGCCTCTTCAAAGGGTAACACAAAATAAATAGATGAATTTCTACTTTTCTTCTTCATGAATAAACACTTGTTTTGCAGTTCATGTTCAACCATCCTCAGTCAAATTTTTTAAGTAACCATGTACTAATTGCTTGGCATTATTCAACTGATCAAGTCCAAGTAAATGTTTTTTTTTTTTTTTGTTTGTTTTTTTTTTACAATAACAGCTGAATGACAAAAATTTTAGAGGTTGATCTAACTTTTACCTGAAATTCCATAGCCTCCTTATGAGTCTGGGATCAGTAGGTGAACTGTGTAGTAATCAGCGCAGAATATGGGACCTTTTCACTTTAAATTTCACTGCACAGACCATCCCGTCCAGTGCCATGTGTCTGTCAAAAGAGAGGGGTTTAAGAAGGACTAGCTGATGTGTTGTGGAGCCCGGGGGAGATGGACCCATATTTCACGAGCAGGGGAGTCAGTTCATGGTCTGGTGCACTGTGTTTCTGTTTGGTTCCACACATGCCTTCCCTGACAGACAGGAGCAGAGAGCCGCTGGTACTTCTCCCTGTTTGAGTTGAGTTTGCCTTGACTTGCAGCTCAGTGCCTCTCTACTGATGGCTTCTGGTGATGAGCATGGTGCTGCCGGAGTCTGGGTCCTAGAAAAACATGTTATCAGAGGCCCATCAGATACCACTTAGAAACCTCACATCATAGTAGCAACTGAATACTGTTGTGAATTCGCGTTACTGTTGCAGTGTTTAATACTAGTCATAAATACTTTTTTGCATCCTCTCATTTTGCTGAGCTAAACACTGCAGGAGCATGCTGCAAACACAACACATAAAACACATAAAATTGATATCCTAACCTTGTTAGCCAACAGTTGCCTATACAGTATAGTTTATATATAGTTTTTATGTTTTTGTTTTGTCGACCTAACGAATGTAGGAGCAATATTCATGTGGGTTCATCACTCTGAGTAACTGCTTATTTGTATAAGGATATACTGTTACTATTTGACAAAGCCAGGGTAGCTCTTTGCCCTTGTTTCCAGTCTTTGTGCTATGCTAAGCTAACTGAATGTTGACTCAAACTGCACACACGAGAGTATTATCATCTTCTCATCTAACTCTTAACGCCACAAAATGAACAAACAAAATGTCAAACTATTGTTTTAAGGACGCTCTAAAGTACCATATTGGCCCTGAACATGAACTTCACACAGCACTACATAATATAGCAGTAAAGATATACCACAATATTTTTTAAAAAATTGGCAGATTACCACTTAAACTGAGGTAATTAAGTTACAAGGTTGTTTGACATGCAACAGCTACTTACGGTGTTGAATGACTGGTAATATGTTCGGGGTCTGGAAGGTTTTGACAGTGGCAGGACCTTCTCCTGTAGTTGTTATGACTTGTACCTCTAGTCTGTAGTAGGTGGATGGCCGCAGGTTGGACACTACAAGCAAGTTATGATCCTGCCAAAAAAGGAGAGCAGCAAAAGCCATGCAATCAGTTGAAATACAACAGAACATGCCTTTGAATTTTACAGCACTTTGATTTGAATGGGTTGTGAACCAAGGGAGTATCAGCTGCACAGCTGTCTCTGACCAAACCACAGACAAAAACAAAGACTTTGTTTTCATAAGGCTTGCTGCCGCTCTCTTTTGCTGCCAGCTTGATAAAGCGTGCAGTGGGTGGTTTTATTTATAGATCAGCCCCAGAGGCTGGGAGGTGCAGATAGGCGGAACGAGTTGTTGATGGAACAGATTATGTCAAAAGAGCGGCTTTTTCAGAGGATGAAAGAGGAAGATGTGAAGGCAGATGAAAAGGTAGAGGAAGAAAACTTCTGGAAGGACACAACACTTCATCAGATCTATCATTGTGTCTGTCTACACACCAGAGCTTATCACAAGATTCCTGCAAAGAGGCCACAACATCCCTAAAT
This sequence comes from Mastacembelus armatus, assembly GCF_900324485.2. Classification (NCBI taxonomy): domain Eukaryota; kingdom Metazoa; phylum Chordata; class Actinopteri; order Synbranchiformes; family Mastacembelidae; genus Mastacembelus; species Mastacembelus armatus. The sequence goes on along the minus strand of NC_046653.1, from coordinate 15,969,508 downwards.
CACCCTCACCTCTGGCAGATGCTGAAATGAAATACTGGAGATTGAACATGCTGTTCTACTGCAAAGGACAACTGACTGTGACAAAACTACTGTGGGTCCCCTGCATTATTTGCACACATACAACATTTAAAACCAAGGTTTACTGTGTGACTAATCAGTGAGGCAGAACAGAAAATCACCAGTCGTGTTTGAATGACAATACAGACACTTACAGGAGGCAGGATCTGGGACTGGGAGATGATGCTGTTCGGCAGGCTGTTTTGCCGGCTCTCAGTGGTGATCTCAGCCCAGGTGACCTGGAAGCCTGTGATTCGCTGATGAGGAGCCATCCTGGACACACGCCACAGGAAGTTGCCAGTGATGTTTCCTCCATTGATGGAGAAAGAAGCAGTCAGGTTCTCTGGCTTAGCCAAAACCTTCGGTAGACCTGAAATTGTTAGAAGAAAGGTGGTGTTTACCATGCTGTCATTTTAGGCAGAATAGTTTGACATTTATGATGATGATGCTATTATGATAATATTATATCAGCCTACAAAATATGTAGCTAGAGCTGTCACCTAGCACAAAGACTGAAAACAGGGGGGAACAGCTATCCTGGCTGTATCCAAAGTGAACACAGAATATTTAATTTGTACAAAAAACAAAGCATACAACATGTGTTGGTTATATGGGAGTTTGTGCCAGACTATTTCTAAGTTGGGGAGAGTGGCACCCTGAAGCCTCCACTGCACAGCAATCTCATGGTCGCAACAAGATGGCAAAATAGATACAATATGTTAACTAGTGTGCTTTAGATGTGCTGGTATGCAGATTTTATTGCCCTTGGACAGACCTATCTGGCTGCCTCGTCTCATTGTTGGCTGAAATTCCAATATTCATATTTCTCTAAAATGTTGAGCTCTTCCTCAGCAGCTATTAGGATTTGTCCATAATTCATGATTACAATATGCTGCAGTCAGTGTCTGCTTTCAACTTATGTGGATGAATTTTTCAGTGCCTTTACGTGTCAAACTTTTGTATACTCACCTCCCTCCCCTGGGCAAGGGATGTGTTTACGGGTTTTGCTCCGGATGGTAGCACAGGATGGGGTAAGGAAGGTGGTGCTCTCGTCCTTGGAACGTCTCTTGGACTTCAGCATGTGAACCGTGACTTTGTACTTGCAAGAGAACAGCAGGCCCGGGAGGTTGATGTAGTTCTCCTGAGCCAAGAAACACATTATTCAGCCCTGATGACTTTGACATGTCACCCAGGTCAGGTCCCTTGGAGCTTCAGAGATAATTAAATACACGGTGCTGAGGCAGATCACATTCCCGCTCAGGCCTCAGGAACATGCCCCACATTACAGGACCACTTTGAACGCTCACATGGTAGAGGTTAGACCACTACTCTCCTACTCAAACTGAAACAAGAAAGAGCATCCATAATGGATTCATGTGTAATTTGAAAAGAGAATGGCCTGTAAATCCATGATAATAAATTCTGCAGTCTTTTACTTTCACTGAGTTCAATCTTTAATTATCCATTGAGCTTAAGAGAAAGAAAAGAAAACCTTTTTAAGGAAACAAAAGAATCATGCCAACTACTGGATCTAGATCTTGCATTTGTAATAAAGAAGTTCTATATTAATCTGCAGTCCCTTGAGAAAGAATGTGTGCATATTCTCTGATATGGAACTGCTTTGATTAAATGTGAATGAGCCGCTGTGCTCACATAAAAGCAAAAGCCTGGAATCCGTCCTGGGGTGCTATAGAAAATGGATGTATATTTCCTAGCAACCAAAGCGGTGGTCCCCAAAGAATGTGTTGATTGCCAGGCCTCCACCATCCTGTATCAGCTTGAGCACAAACAGTTAACCCACCCACCCTCCGACTCTCCCACCCCCTACACAAACCCTGCTACACCCTAACACAAAATCCCATGCAGAAGCATGGCTGGGGCTATTGGAGGTGAATGATCCCCCATTCCGGGAAACATTGTTTAAGTCAATGCATTTTATTGGCCAACACACCACATGCCTGACCATGCGAATGACTCATAATAGTCAAAACAGCAGCCGGTGATTTGCCCAGTAAAAGCCAACAAAACAAGTTTTCAGACTCACTGAGTGGAGTTGTGTTCTCTAGATAAGCTGTCCTTTCTAAGCATCAGACAAAGGCTTAGGCACACACTTTGCATAAAGCAGAGCCAAAGTGCAGTAGCTCTTTGCATCCAGACACTAACCTGCGTGACAGATTTCTCTGGACCCCGGGTCTCGTTGTGGCTGCAGTACTCTGGCATCCACTGGACATGGTACCGACTCACTGTGGGATCTGAAACAAACAGAATGGAAAGAGAGATTGGCATGTGACACAACAAAGACACAACCCTCTGTTCAGTCCTATACTTAAGAGAAAAAAAAACATTCCAATAAGTTCAACTCAATTAAAATCTGTTGTTCTGTGAAATTCTGCATGCAAAATTTCACTTAGAGTATAGAAATAGTGCTGGTGTATGCAAAATGTATTATAGTACTATATTAAAATATTAAGAAGCACTAGGCAGCTATGTGCTATTTTATTTTATTACTGGATAAATTATGTCCAGAAATGACCAGAAGATCAAACAGTGCATCAGCACCAATGTCTACATTATTTTCTTCTCTCACCAACTCCAAAACAAACTGTTTCACAGTTTCAACACCTTAACAAATTATCAATGATACTAGATAAGCTGAAATGGTTATTGGCTGAAAATATCCATTGGCTGAAAAAAAAGCCAATGGATATCTCATTGAATACAGTGTTTCTATTAATGGTTATCATGATAACTCATATCATGAAAATAAAAAGAATCCTGAAAGCATTTCCATCTTAAATCTTTGCATAACATAATTGATGCTCATAAATGGCAGATCAGTTCGCACCCCAAACTTTTCTGATGAAACTTTAAGGAACTGCTTTCTCATCAGCGGACTAGCAGTCTCGCTCCCATGCTCGGACACACTACCGCTCTCAGCTGCAGACTCCAACAGCGACATTTAATTTTACAGTGGCTCTTTATGAACACCTCAGTAATGTTTATCTGCCCATCACGCTCATATTCTTTTACTAGATTTATTCAACTCTGTGTTACTTGGATATGTGAAATACAGTATTTCTCCAATTAATAATTGAGTTACGCTATGATCGACCCTCGTGGGGGACTGGGTTGTAGTAAGGAGATAAAAGGAGCCCTTTGAAGGCTTAGACAGAGATCTGGCACTTGGAGCCCCTGAGCTCTTTGGAAGCAGAAGAGAGGAATTACAGGGAACCGGGAAATTGGGAAAAAATAAACAAGATACGCTTAGCTGAGTCTGAAGGGAGTGGGGGAGTGGTATGTAAAACAAGAAATGGGACATGGAAATCAGGTAGAGAACAGAACCTCAGTAGTGTTTGATAAATCATGACCTGAAGCAAGCATCAAAAGTGCTGCCACTGTCCGACTGCTCTCTGTTGTCTGGGTGTTGAGCAGACAGCGACATATCATCTAAGCTGGTATAGGCCTAGAGGAAGGTTCTGTTTTGTTTCGTCTGCTGGAAACAATCCAGAGGCCGCACTGATTTGGACTGTAGAGACAATAAGTGAGAGTTTAATCACGGTTCAGTTAGCCAGTCTCTTTTCTCTGTCACACAAACCAGATGTCCAGAGGCTCCAACTCTCCAGGCCATCTGTACAGTATGTCTGCCTGTTTACAGTAGTGGAACACAGGTTGTCAGAGTCCAAGCCAGGGTCATCCCTCAAAGTAATGAGTGGCAGTGACACACACTCTGCAGACCAGGACCACAAAACCAAAGACTGGGCCAGGATTCATTTTGCTCTGCAACACGGTGATTCCCCAGCTTTGCTAGATCCTCGTCAGCATCACTAGGAGCTCTTGAGTCCAGGCCAACCTTGCTAACAACTCTGGGCCAACTATATCTTCCCTGTCTCTCTGTCACTGATTCAGCAGTTGGTGTCTCACCAGACTTCTCCTTCAGCCAGGGTTTGCATTCTTGACTCTAAGATGTGGAGTTTGGCTTGGGTGATGACATATATTAGCAACATAACATAGACCAGTGAATGGGACTTGACAGGTTACCCTGAGAGCATGGCTTTCAAGGTTTCCATATTTCCACTCTGCTATTAACAGAAGGGATGAGGTATGGATGCCGCTGGGACAGGCATTTCTATAGGCTTTAACTCCTTGTGGGGCTGCAACTCATGACCGTTTCTGTTCCCTATGACATCAGGTCTTATAAAACAAAATGGAGTGTTTCCGCATTAAAGTAAGGGTGAGGATCTATTGAATACAGCTGTCAATAAATCCCATTGCCCAGCTCTGGACCTGTGTTCATTTTTCTTTACTAAACAGCGGCTCCACTCTAACAGTCCATGTTCAGGTTTGCACCAATTTGCCCAGCACTCACATGACCTGGCTCTCTCAAAGACACATGGTTTCATTGATTTAATTTGCACTATACCACGATTATAAAAACAATCTTACATTGTTTGAGTAAACGACAATCAGTTAAAATACTTTCCTATAGTGTATGTGACTCACAGTGATTGATGGGCATAATGGGGTGATAATTAGTTTCTAACAAAGCTATAAATCAATACAGCATACCTCCCCGATTCTTCCAGTAGACACGGACCTGCAGCTGGCCATCCTGGTAGAAGGGCGTGCCTACCTCAAGAGGGCCAGAAGGGCGTTTGGCCAGGGTTGAACCGAGAGGGGATATCTCCTCCTTCTTTGACTTGAGCACTGATTTTGCTGGGAAGAGAAAGGAGAAATGTTTGCTGCTGTAGCTAAGACACAACAGTGGCTGTGTTGTGGCAAAACTCTCTAGCATGGTAACAGAAACACAATAATGTCTTTGTGAAATCACAGCAGTTACAACACGTTCTTTATGCATAAATGTGGTGCAATTTGATGGGTACTAGCACTGCCAAGGTTAGAGGTTCAATTCCCTCTAGAGCCGCACGTGCCTAAAATTTACACACTCACTATAGGCTCAGTCTGTGCTTCCTGAAGTTGTAGGAACTCTGGATGAATGCAGATGTGTTATCAGCAAGGCTTGGCCATTCCTACTTTTTGCAACCCCTGTGGTGATTGTTTGCCTGAAGACTCCATGAACTGGCAAGTGAAACAAACACCCAAAAAGAAAACAGGAATTTGCTAGGTTGGTCTAACCTTTCCCATATTAATCTCCAATCACAAAACTGCAGCTCCATTTAAGGTTTGTTAGATTTCAGGGACCCTGCGTAACTCTCAGCTGCACATACAACGCCTGTTTGATTGCCACAAATCCTCAGCTGCATCACTGAGTGGAGAGTTAACCCAGACCTTAGCATGCTAGTATTTGCATGAAACACAAAGTGCAGCAGGGGCTTATGGGGAAAGTGATGATGATGTGTTCATAGCTCATTACATTAGATAAAGTGAAATTCTGGCATTACGGCAGGCCTGCAAGAAAATCAGACGTTTTTAAAATTTACTCTAAGGAGGAAATTAATATGCTGTATGAACCAAATTTCACAGCAGTTTACAGTTATTAAGATCTTTCCTTCAAAAACCACAAATGTCAACCGCATGGTTAACACTGGGCAGGGGATCAGCAAATTAATTTTCTAGGGATCATGAATGTGTGCAATAAAAATAAAGGCAATCCATCCAGTAGTTATTAGTAGGTATTTCTGATGAGCACAGCTGTTACTAGAGCCATGCCCATAACGTACTGCAAGCAACTGCATCTCCATTAAAATATTAGCACCAAGGCTACCTGATTCATTTTTCTGGTTGGTGCTGAAGTGGAGAGAAGCCTTGGAGCTCTTCAGTCGCACTTGTCCCCAGTATGTGACAGCCTGCAGTTCCACGGTGTAACTGGTGTTTTGCTGAAGTCCCTCCAGATCCACCCAGTTCTGAGCCTAAGACACGAGAAAACAGTGTCATCATCCCTGTGACAGTTCCAGCTCGGCTCAGCCTGGGCCAGCTCGGGCCTGTGGGAAAGCCCTGTTTATTAAGAACACATGTGGAGCTGAGGAAAGATCACGGCGAGGAGATAGCCTTCAGGGCCTTGTGAGGGAAGCATGTTATCAGAGCCTCCCAGGGCGTCCTCACTGTGTTTGACTTCCAGCATTCCTCCATCAGCGTGAGCTTCATGAGTTCTTATTACTGACTGCGTGTGTTTTGACATTCCTCCCCCAGCAGGCTGCTTTCAAAGCCCAAAGGTGCCAAAGTGGAAACCAGTAGTACATGTGTCAATAGGTGTCTGGTGTCTCCCACTTCTATCTCCTCTATGTGACATCTGCTATGGATTTCAAAACCTAATTCGGGAGAAGACTCTGTAGAGGTGTGCATGGACTGTCTAGACAATCTGTCTTTCTGCTCGAGACTAATTAAATGCTCGTCACAGACACTGAGCCACAGGTACGTGCTATCAGGTCTCAAATCACTGGATATATTATGTGATTGTGATGTGATGTGATTTACAATGATCCAGTCATTTGATTCAGCTCTATTCACTTTATGTGTTTCTAAACCCACTGCTTCAATCTGTGGCAGCAGAACGTTCACATACATAACTGTGTCGTTTTTATGGAGAAGCAAAAAATAATAATAATTTCCAATGACATCAAAATGTTATTCTGTGGGTTTCTGAGATATCCAACTCAGGAAGTGAGCTCTTAGCTTCCCTGTTTGTTTAAGCTTTTGTAACTAAATGATATTCAACCTTCTAGGTGATCGCAAGTGGGAAACTTTGTCTATGTGACATGCCAGACAAAAGGCCATGAAATCTCTTCATTATGACTGGAGCAAAGTCTTGAAAACGTTCCAGTGTGCAGGCTATCCTGTTCCAAGGAATAATGAAGCCTTTAACAATAAGGCTCAAGAAGATGAAAATCTTTTTTTGGATGTATGTTTAGTTTTTCTTTCCTGTTTTATTAAGTTTCCCATCAGTTTAAATACACTGTATGCATTATTGTAAAAGACAATAAAAGCCATGGATAATTAAATGAATAAACCCATGTAGAACTTCAGACACAGTTGAATTTCGCAATCAAAAAACAAGCAGGAGAAAACAAAAGCCCCAAAACCATAAAAGAATAGGAACAACCCAAACTGAGAAGCACAGAACTTGATTTATCACTCTAAAAAAGGCAATTTATCCCAATTGGTATGTTTTCTTTCAAAGCTTAATGTGTTTGCAAGTTCTTTCATCAGTGTGAGGAATTAAAACAATGCAAAACATGTTGTACCAATCTGTGGGAGATTGATAGCCAAGTATAAATAATGCATCTCTTTTTATCCTTGTTTTCCACTGCAGGCCTACATGGATATTTACAGTGATGTGTTGACGTCAGAGAAGATGATGCTGAGGTAATCCTGGAAAGGACCCTGCAGTCTCAGAGAGAGAAAAATAAAGAGAGAGAATATCTCACTGAGACAGAGTGACAAGATTACCCCATTGGTGGTCTTTCTTCTTTTCTTTTTGGATGGCACCATTGACTTGGTGGGCACAGTCCAGCTCCAGAACACTTTGTAATGATGGATGGGGATATCGGGCTCCTCCAGCAGGGTCCAGTTAAGATGGGCTGTCACCAGGCCTTCATTGCCCAGCGTCATGTTAGTGATACGCAGGCTGGTTGGGCTGGGAGGGGAGGATGGATCTGAAGATGCAGCAACAAAAAGAAACAGTGCTGTTAGGTTTTAGCACTGGGCCAAGAGAGATTTTTTTAATTTTTTTATTTTTTTGCAAGTATAATTTAAAGTTCAATGTAATACAGGCGGAGACACCTTTCATCACTTGAGGGTTTGCACTGCAGCTGAGGAGGAGAAACAGTATGACACTGTGTAAAGTAATTAGTCCTCCACTGACAATCTGCCGTGAGACGTTATGACAGGTGTCATTTCACATCTGTGAGGATTTGGCAAGACCAAGAGGGAGATCGAGGGTTAACAAACACATGCTGGCTCCAAATTCAGCATTCCATGCTTTAACTAATGTGTGTGTAGGTGTGTGTGATTAACCAGCTTTACTCTCTTACATGTGAGTAAAGCTGGTTCTGCACCTATCCATATGTGCTGTGACCCAGCCTGATGCCGGCTGCTCATGTCTGCTGGGTGCAAGAAGAGAGGCAGGGCCACTTGCCAAACGCCAGACCAGAGGGAATAGTCCTTTAATTAGGAAATGATTCATGCCACAGCCTGATTACCCCCAAGCCACCTGAAACACATTTAATCCACTCCAAAAACACAACTGGACACATCATGTCTACATACCAGCTGATGTTGGCTGCACAAACTAAATAAGCAATCACTTCTAACAGATTGCCCTATCACAGTATAGTAGTGCAAAATTGCAATCATATGATATGGTTGTACTACATAAATAACAATGGCATGAGAGAATGGCCAGGAGCTCATCAAATCTATGACAGCTCCCATCAGTCTATCAATGTTGTGGCACTAATTGGCCTGATCAGTTTCCATTCCTGCAGAAGAATCCTTCCCCCACCAGGTGTCTGGCTCTGTCTGACAGTCATCCAGAATGCTCTGTGAAGCAATTTTGTTATGAAGGACTGACACTGCACATCAACACACACCCCCACCAAACACTAAAACCATTTGTATTTGGCACAGGTTTTTAGTATTTGACAGAACATGATGACTTCTGGGTTTCTTCCAGTGCTAGAACACAACTTGCATCCATCCATAATCTATACCCGCTTATTCCTAACCAGGGTCATGGGGTCAGCTGAAGCCTATCCCAGCTCTCTTTGGGTGAAAGGCAGGGGTACACCCTGGACAGGTCACCAGTCCATCACAGGGCCACATAGAGACAAACAACCTCACACACTCACACTCACTCCTATGGGCAATTTAGAGTCACCAATCAACCTGACATACATGTTTTTGGACTGTGGGAGGAAACCAGAGTACCTGGAGAAAACCCACACAAGCACAGGGAGAACATGCAAACTCCACACAGAAAGGCCCCTGACGGGTTTCAAACCAGGCCCTTTTTGCTGTGAGGCAACACGATGTTTCCGTGTTCATCCAAACACGATAATCAGTTACAAAGCTGCAGCAGGAAGGATCTCTGGCCTTGTTGTTTGTATAGACTCATTAGCAGATTAAAACGACCACACAGTTTTTTCTGAACTTGGGATTGAAATGATTGTCAGTGCTTCAGTCACGTGCTTGAGAGGTTGCTATGGCTTCAGTTGGCCACCAGATGTCACTGTTATTAGTTAGACTGAAGCCTTGAAGCTTTTTCGACACAATTAGAAGGAAAGAGCTTCATGAGGGTTCACCTGTCCATCACTACCTAACAGATATTGATATTTAGCCTTACAGCTAATGTCAGATCAGACTGTAGGGTCGTAGTTTTAGCTGCTCTCTCCAGGGGGCGTGTACGTTGCTGATTGGCTCAGTGCTGGTCCGCCTTGTTGTCCAAATATGGTACTTCCGGCTCCACAAAAGCAACATGGCAACATCCAAAATGGCCGAAAATGATGAATGAATTGGCTTCATTCTCTGTAGATCTACGCCTTATACACCGACAATGGTCTCAACCAGTCTGGCTGACAGTCACTGGGGTGGTCAGGCTAATAGGACTGTCCACTCTGGAATAATTCGGTGACTAATCCCCCGTATCTTTCCAGTACAGCCATACAGCCCAATAGGAAAGACAACAATATCAGCAAGAGGAAAATGCTCTGACCAAAACGGGAAAACGAGAAGACCAAACTGTCTGTTCTCTTGATAATTTGTTTTACCAAACAAAAACGAAAAAACAGAAGATTAATCGATTTTCGGTTTTGCCATTGTCAATGATGAAAAAAAAAAAACAGGTGAACTAAGAATCATGTTACTGAATGAGTACCCAGTAGCAGTAATAGCTACCTCGTGGAGCTCTATTTCAAACACTTTAAATTATTATATTATTTTGTATTTTCTTATGCTACATGGAGAAAGAAACTTTTTTAAATGTCAGTTATCCCCACAAAAAAAAGAAATGGCTTGTATTTCAATTTCAATTTTTGTATTTTAAAACGATAATCAAATAACCACTATTTAACCACATTATTTTTCAATATCTGCTTCTGAACGAAAAATCCAATTACCAAAAGATACACAGACTCAAATACCTTTTCAAATAAGCACATATAAGAGCATGAACCCCATAAGTCAAATGTGGTCATGTATTTTTTTAAACGGGTGACATATAATTGTCACATTTCTTTTCATTCTCTAAGGAGATGCAAGGTGTAAAGTGCAGTTGAAAATGAATGGAATGAAAATGAATTTCTTAAAAGACTTACTGAAATGAAAAGGAATATTTTGCCACATACACTTCGTTTGTGTGCTCAGATAAGAAGTCAAAACGGGTCTCACAACTCTTAAGGTCCCACCTGTTCCAAGGTCTTATCCATAACAAATGGAGGTCAGTGGGTGTCAAACAGGAACTTCCACACAAACCAAGGCCACACACACACACACACACACACACACACACGCGCGCACACACACACACACACATGCATATATAGATACAAACAGACCTCTTGAGGAGCGGAAGTGTTTGCTGGGTGCAGTATAGCCGCGGGTCCCATGGACATTGACTGCAGCAACTCTGAACTGGTACCATCTGCTGGCTCTGATGTCAGCCAGTTGGACGTGCTCCTCTGCAGTCTGAGGGACAGATGGGATGGGGTGGTGGGGGAAGCAAGCCACAGGAGTCAGGGTTCATGGAGGGTCATAACCCCACGTGAGTTTCCTGCCACATCACTCATCTGTGTGTTTCTCTTTGCCAAACTTTAAAAGACACTGTGACTGTGAGGTATGTGCAACCGTGAACAACAGTCTGTCAGCGCAGTGCATGGCTTCCACAGCTGTAGCATGTGGCGCCCTAGGACACGTGAAGCTGAAATTTCACTGTTACATAAATCTGATCGAAGGAATCACACAGAAAACAAAATGTGATAGGATCTAAAGACAAAAACATTTTACCTTACTGGTATGCCTCAGGATTTTACATGTAAGGTAGGCAGATTAATACCTGTGCCACAGTCAGCCACTCTGTGGCATCGTCCTCGCTGGGATGGATGCCATAGTTCCAGCGGCGCTGCACCACATAGATTACAGGCTCCACGGAGATGTTGAATTTGGAAGACCAGCGGATTTCCAGCTGACCTGCTGGCTGCTCCAAAAACACCAGCTCTTTCCTCGGCTTCAGAGGGACTCCTAAAAGTGCAAGGAGAGATAAGACAATACCGTGACCGGACTTAACATGACTGTGTGGAACATTGTACATGAACCTCCTACATGACATTTGCTGTTTTCCTCCTGCAGGTGAAAGTCAGTTGGAAAGTCACCATCAGAGTTGGACAGATACAGTTTTTAAAATGAGACATGACCTCACCACAATAGATTTAATACATGGTGTGGGTCAACAGCATCATCTTTCTACTGTGACAGAGTGTGATATTTCCTGGCCAGAGTGATGTGTTTTAGTAGCTACGCTTCTTAGTGATGATACACATAGTTTGCATTTGGGTATGTGAGATGGCGTGTATTACATCTCTCTCTTTCTCACAGACAGTACTCAAGTGCAAACATACACACATATATGTAAAGTTCATTTGCATCATTGCACTTCACGTTCAGCCGTTAAGACAAAGTCGATGTGGCCAAGCGCAATAAGTTAGAGATTTATTAAGTGCAGGACTGGGCCAAATGCTTAGCCAAGTCAGACTGACTCTCTCGGTGAATTTATTGCAGTGGAGACATAGTGAGTTGTTGATTGAGCGTCGGGCACAGTGATAATGAGATGGAGATTGGAAAAGCAAGTTTGGAAGTACAGGGGAAGGCTGAGTACATCCACACAGTTCTCAATAAATCGCAGAGCGCTTCACACCATTATGTTGAATCTCTGTCAGTGCTGAGCGGCGCAGCACTGCTCCGCATTTACAAACAGCACCAGCACGCGCTCAAGGCTACCGCACAGCATGTCAGTAAACAACTTAATCAAGATTGTGTTTTGTATGCAAAGCGCTTGATCTACTTATATCTCCATTCGGTCTTCATACAGGGCATGTTAAAGTGATTGACTGATCCATATAAAATCCTGGAAGATGGAGGAGGGTCCCTGAGCCACATGCATATAGATTCAGTACTTTGTTTTGTCCTGCTGAGAAGAGTTTTCTGCATACTAACAGCTGGGGGTCATTGTGCTGTGGTTTCACAGCTCCACAGCAGAGTGTGCGTGTGTCTGTGTGTGAACAAATGTGTAACGTTTCCTGCGCAATAATAAACACCAAGGTAACCACGGCATTCCTCTTCTCCCTCTGCCTTAGCTCATCTTCCCACAAAGTCACACAAGTACTCCTGCAAAGCACAAATCATACACACATGCACAAAAATAAAAACACACACGCACACACACAACCTCTCTCTTCTGCAATATTTGGAAGGAAAACGAACACACTTTCTCCCAGCTTGGTCCTTCCAAAGATAACTTTTGGGTCAGGTTTGCTCCAAGAATAATATGGCGTTCATTTTTCAATGGCCGCATGCTTACTCCAGTCCATGATGTAACTGCTGTAGAAGCATCATCAGGAGTACAGCGTCCATTCATGTCCTAATAATGCCAACAATTAGACTCCAAGAATATAATTCTCAATACTCACGCACAGACTGTCATAATTACTGCTCTAATTACAGGGCTTGAGGAAAATGCTACAAATACTGCTTGTCGCTCAAGGACTTACGGTAAACTGAGGAAAACTGATGGACTTATTGACTGACTGAGTTGTTGTGACAATATGACACACAATTTAATTTAATTTCTGACATCTTCATTTTTTACACATTCTTTGTTTTTTTTTTTTCGAGTTTCTCTCACACTACATTGTAGAACTGTACGCAGAAGACATTTGGATAATCTTGGGTAGTGTCAGTGGTGCTAATGTGGTGCTTTTTCTTCCAAAAAATGAATAAAATGAGAGAACTCAAGAGAAATGTATGAAAATGAAAGAAGAGCCCGATAAATCATCTATTTATATACATGCACAGCATATTTTATCAGAGGCACACCTCCGCAAATACATCTTTGAGACAACAGTGGATGATGGGTAACAGCGTGGGCTCTATTGATGTAAAAAAGAAGAAGCATTGTTACACATCAAAAGCCCAGCGGGGTTCCAGTGTCTCTCAGATCCTGAACACTGGAGTTTTTCTCAATCAGGGACAGAGACATGAGCTAGGGACCTTAACCTGAACGCACACACACACACACACACACACACACACACACACACACACACACATCTGAAAGTGATCTCAGTGGGGGAAACGCTCCATTTCTCCCTGCTTGCTAATGCCTTCCAGCATCATGGCTCATCATGGCAAAGACTATACGCACACACACACACACACATAGAAACAATTACACTCTTCAAACCATGAGCAACTAATTAGACCTTTAACACTGAGGACCAGGACAGGAATTCCATCTGGACTTTCACCAAAATGCTCAGTGTAATTCAGTGTAAATGTAGCGCTGACAGAGACCCATCACGAGCTCAGTGTTTGGACTAAATCAGCGGGTAGGCTGCTTGATTTGAAGGTCTCACAGTGTGGTGAATGGTTTTCATTGACTGGGTCACTGTACTGAAATGTTCAAGGCTATGCCTGCTTTCATCTTTCCCCGATTAACGTGCTGTTCACCTTTTAGGCATAACATACACCATGAAGTCCCTGCGGATTTTTCCAAATGAAATATAAATACTGTTCTGTGTGCACAAGCACAGACTCAAATCACATGCTCTTGCCTCTCACTACTAAACACAGTACGCACAGTAGAACATGCTTAGCCTTACTGCAGTGTGATTCAAAGCATGCTCAGCTACAGTCTATCACTGCAGCAGTTCAAAGCATGATTTAGACACATCCTCCACTGCTCTCCCTTCAACATATCCTTAACTTTGTTATGGCCTCAGGCTGTCAACAGCTGTGCACCGTATATACAATGCAGTTTGAGATCCTGTCTCTAAGTTCAGGGGCTCTTGGTTCTCCCACATAACAGCTCTGCACCCTCAGAACATCAACAAGGCATCAGTGCCTTGGGCAGCACTATTAAACTGTTCTGCTGGAGCAACAATTTCTTGGGTACGTGTGTGTATGTGAAACCCAAACTTACCAAGCTCATCCAGCAAATTCAATACATGAGATATAATCCAATTTACAACAGGAGACAGCACAAATGAAGCGTGGGTGAGGCAAAACACAAAGATTTAAGATTCTAAGCAAGTTGTCAAAAATTGTACAAGACATTTTACAATCTGCATCACTGAGATTTAAAATTAACGTGTGACGGGGAGAGATTAATTGCTCTGGTGCCATTTATGAAAATTATGCAAACTGCAACATTTAAGCACATTAAAAGCATGATGTTTGAATCGGACCATTACCAGATATTAAAGGCGTTTATTGAAAAGGAAAAACAGAGGAGGAGGGAGTATCCCCGATCCAGCTGCTGAACCATGTTAATCCCTTTTGGAAACAACGCTGAGCAATGATTAAATAAACAGATGAGTTGTTGAGAACATAGACAGTTAAACAACGTCATCAGTGCAGACAGTTTCATATTTAAACACTTTTCTTTCATATTTTCCACAGTGTTTTATCTCATGATTAATCGGCACATTTTTATCAAGTCATCCCTCTTTTTCTCATTCTCTTCCTGTCATCGGCTAAGTCATTACAAACTCATGCCGCGCAGCCAAACATTGTTTTTAAAAAAACTTTATTTTAAATCCTATTTGACAAAGTTGTGTCTGGTAAAATTTAGAGGAGAAAATGATGAAACTAAACAAAACGTATAATTCATGAAACGGTGCAACAAAAACCAGGAGTATTGGGTTTGGATATTTCATTCAGTGTAAACATGACTCAGCTTCATGGAGGAGCTGTGTCAGATGTTTATGAATAATAATACATATCACTATTTAATACTATATTTTAATCTTACTCTTAATTAAACAACACATTAATGTAAATATGTTTCCATAAAACTGTTATTTTTAGCCATATCTAGATTCAACGAATGTGTGTCCAAACCACATTTTTCACTGTTAGGAAGTTTCCAGGAAGTAATGCGTATGTGTACTCCAGATTTATTGTTTTAAATCTTCTCTCACCGATAAACAGTTTTCAATATTCTCTTTTCTCTTCACTGGCACTGCATCACATCAAACAATTTTTGTGGCAGATTTTGTACGATACAATATGAGGCAAGTTGTTTAGTGTTTTACCTTTGTAGAGGTCCTTAGGCAGCTGACACGTGTGGCCACATCCATTGGAGCAACACTTTTTGACAGCTGAACACTCTCCATCCTCCTCGCAGCTCTCCACGCAGGCAGCCGCAAAGCCGCTGGCCCTCTCCGGGGCAGGACAGTTGCCCTGTTTCACTCCCTCTACCGACTTCAGGAAATCACAGCTTGTAAGACACTCATAGTGCTTCTTGGGAAAGAGGGTCTAAGGAATGGAGGGAGGATGAAAAGAAGAAGGAGGAGGAGGAGGTAAAATATATGTCACATTACTTTATAAGACCAACCTGCCTGGCTCCTAACAGCCAGCTCAGTGAGCTGACAGGCACTGTCCTGTTTACATTTCAGCTTATGACTCACTCAAGCTGTGAGTACATTATACAGCTGTGAGCCTCACAGTGCAAAAAGACTTACTTCACACTCCTCTCAAACTTTCCTTTTACTGAATTTTCCCACTAAGCCTGAACACTTGAATCTGAGGCAACCGCAGTATTTGTGGTAGTGACATACCTCACATAAATCCTGGCACTGGTTTTCCTTCAGGTCCCAGGATTCCTTGCAGGGCTTCAGGCACTGTGAAAAGGAGAAGGGTGTCAATTCTTCAAAGAACCAGCCACATCAAAGAGCCACTGTTGTGGAGATGGTGTTTTCTGTGCTCGAGTGCTGGCTGCCTCACAGGGACCCCACTCAGCCCCTTTTCTATAGGTTCACAACAACCAGCCACACCTTTCTCTGTTACAAATGTCCTGCATGCCTTCAGACAACCTACAAAAGCAAACATGGGGTAAAAGGGCTATTCGTTATGACACATGAGACACACCCTTGCACTGTGTCTAAAAATCTATTGATGTGTGGGTTTTGCTTAGTGTTGGTCCTGACAGATCCCTCCATCATGCTTTATCACTGCTAGCCTCACATACTGTCTCATTCTCATCCTACCACTTCTCCTGCTCATGTCCAGGCCCGATACACTCTAGCACTTGCACTTAACTTCTTTGACTTTAACACGCTGAGCACAGAAAGTGCTTAATAAATAATACGCTCAGTTTAATGTTCTCGGGATTCCCTTTTTTAAACACGTGGAACAAATTTACTGAATGTTTGGCCCAGGCGCGAGATAAAGGAAAAACCTAATAAGTAATTTTTTGTCAAACATAAGGATGATTGAATTTTACAACTCTAGTCAAACTCCTTTTTCTTTAAATGCAGATGGGACTAAAATTAGCTGGGGGCTTCTAGGCCACTGCTGTTGACCACTGAGAGATGGCGAAGAAGATCAAGCTCAGTCGAACCGATAAACAAGTGCCAGGCTGCTTCTTCGCTGTACTGGACGCAACCCAAACCACACCGACCAGAGATCTGCCAAAGTCACTCATTCAGCTCCATTTGATTTAATCTCCTGTACCAGCTACAGCATTAAGTCGAGTTACAGCAGTACATTTTCAACACATTCATCATCTGTCCAATATGTTGGTCAGTGGGAGTGGAGGTTATGATAGAGTGGGTATGGAGATCTGCCATCGGAATAGAAGAAACAATCTCCTAATAAAAATGATCAGAAGAATCTCTGTTAAGAGGGTACAATGCAGAAGAATGGTTAAGTGAGAGCACCTACTGTGGAAATGTATTTAACACAAAGTTGATGTAAGAAAGGGATCCAGAGAGCTGTATTTATGACTCTTTAATTCACTCATTAGCCAGCTCTGTCATTATTATGCCATTGCCAGTGAAAAGTTTATTTGCTTTTTATGGAGTGCGGTGGACGGGCACATGATGAAACATAAACCTTGCTTCTGGAGGAACATGCTGCAATCAGGACCGTGCACATGCCTGCCAGCACCCTCAATTACACTCAGCTTCAGCTCTCCGCTTTGCCCAGCTTCGTCTCAGGCAACCGAGAGCCCTGTGTGGACAGTGTGTTGGCTCCTTAGTGCAGAAAGAGTAGAGGAATGTTGGGAGGAAGGATATTTTCTTAATTACTTCATAGCAATGTACTGTACCTATCACTCAAATGATATAAAATATAAAGTGTCAGAGGAAAAATGGGACACCTTGGAGGAAAAGCACATAGTTAGGACAGATGAGAGCTCCAAAGGAAACTAATGTGGTTTCTACAGAGCTGATCAGGTTAAAACCACTGTAACACCTCCGAGTTTTAAGATGACATATGAGCTCGACTGCACAGTCCAAGTCATGCCTCACCGTCCACACAGTCTATGCAGTTTTATCATCATCTGCTATTAATAAATATGGTGACCTTATATCACAAATTCTGTTCTCAGTTGTGTCTGAGCTTAAAGCCTGCGGCGCAGACAAGCAGCAGCAGCAACCCCAGCATCCACGCCTCACACGAACACCACACAGGAACAATAAGGTGTTGAGGCCATAGCTCCGTGGTGCACCAGTGTCTAAAGGACATTCTGCCAGTAGACGCACTTGTTAAAGCTCCCAAATCCCTTCTACAAATCACTGAACATACACACATAAGCCTGGGGGATCAAGCTCATTTTACTCATTGAAAGATCTTGTGTGCCTTTGACTGAATGCATTCCGGTAGCTTTTCGTGAGGATGAGTGTTTTTATGGTTCAATGCAATCACAGATACACAAGTGAAAATAGAAACATCGTTACCTCGAGATGCTCAGGCCTGTGTGCCAAATAGCATGAATTAACACAGCACATTGCGCTCCAAGGATATTGCAACACAGATCAGAATGTCTTCAGTGTTGTCTCACCCTCTCAGTCACATTTTTTTTTTCTATGTATCAACTCTTCATGCAAAAGGTTCCTAAAACACTGCACCAGAAAGTTGTTTTTTTTTTCCACCAGCACAGTTGATTGTTGCTGAACATAAAAATATATTATAAACCTCATAAGCATTTCTGTCAAGACAGTGATAACTCCCAGCAGGTGTGCTGCAAACTGAAATCTGTCAGCATTTCTCCCCAGCCACACCCACAACCCGACATATAAGTCGGGAAGAGGAGGACTAACGACAGATGTCTTGCCAAAGCAAATAGAATGGCTGGATATAATTGCAAAGGTGCTCTCATCATTCAGCGAGTCCTGTTCATACAGTTTGGTGCTCAGTCTAAACCATTGCACTGATGTTGCCAAAAACATGCTTGGGAAAAGTGCTGTAACATATTTGATATAAGCTTTTGTGCAATTTTTTGGGAGAGGGGAGGGCACCACTTCCACCACACCCTTATTATCCAGAATCATGTTCTTCTTTCATATGTTGAAATTTTAACAGTTTGTGACATTGGGCTTTACTAAGTGAGAATTATGCCAGTCATGAGCTAATTACTAACCCAAAAAAATCACTTCCAAACCATATTTTAAAACTTTCTGCATGTCAGTGGTTTATATTCTTCTCACAACTGCTCTGAGAATGTAGATTTGTACTGAATGGGACATAAACTATCTGAAGCAATATTGTTATCAATGGAATGAAATGTGACTAGATAATCCAACCCATACTCAAAACAACTCAGACTAAATTTTAGATTATTTCACTTAGAAATAGAGGCTTTTCAGTGTAAAGCCTTAGAGCCCTGGAACATTTGTACATCTTGCACTGATGAGAGCGATGCTAATGTTTGACAGATCTAATCTGGAAAAATACACCATGTAACAGGAGTACAGGACATAATGGAGCTGGATGTAGTGTGTCTGCTGGGGTTTGGGTGCCAATGTCTGGGTCTCCCTCAAGCAAATTTCTCCTGCTGGTAACACAGCTACCATCTGTTTGAATAGAATAAGGAATGCATGTAATTATGCTATGTGATGTTAACTTATTTCTGGACAAATTCCACATAAAAAGACACACATGCTTTTGCTCTGAGATGTAAACAAGAGCATCGGGTTGTTTCTATGGACTCGAGCTGTTAGTCTTAACAAAAGCGGCTGATTTCTCCTTTGTCCTCTTATATTCCAACCCAATAGTGACACATTCTGCATGGCTAAGTAGGAACATCCACAGTGGTCTTTCACTTCCCATTTCACGGTGTAATAAAACGCAGCAGTTGTTACTCTGGGGGAACCTGAAAGGCATTCTGTGGGGCCGATGAGAGAGTTAGGCTGAATGGCAGCCAATGCCACAGCCCATCTTCACTTTGTCAGGGCTAAGATGAGGCAAGGAGGGGGTAGAGGGGGGCAAAAACGAGGCAGGAGATGGAAGGAAGAGAGCTGGGGTGGAAAACTGGTTGAAGCGCACAGAACTGCCTTTCTGCATCACGGGAGCAGGGCTATCTCCACCCATCGTAAAAACGGTTAATGCCCCGAGTGAATGACTGGAATAACAAGAGCTATGAAAAAGTGCATATATAAAATGTCATGCAAGTGTTTAGTTTTAGTTAATGAAGCATGAACTGCTACCAGCCAAGATTGCCCCAAGGCTTAACAATACACACTGTATACAAAATAAAACAGCAGCCATAATTCATACTGATACCAATGACATTTTCCCATATTGCCTGAACATATCTGTACAGTCACAGGCAGACGTGGGAGACAGCTGATCCTGTTATTTTTTAATGAAATTTAGCTGATAATAAAGTAATATGTCAAAACATGTGAAATTTGTGCTTTTCTTGCAACTAAACAGATTTCTTTCTCTCAGATCTCCCAAAACTTCAGAGATGACATATAGGACATGAACATATCGATCTCAACACTGACAGTCAGCGTCAAGCTTGAGTCACAGATATCAACAAGGTGCCTTTCAAGCCACTTGGGATGAGATTTCTGTTCCTAGAGGAAGACTCAGATATGGAGTCTCTGTTGTTGTCCCCCATACACTGTGAATCTCACCTCCAGTCTCACTGAGTTATGGCTGTTTTCTGCTGCCCTGGCGCTTTTCACACTTCCGATGACCGGACTTAATTATTCCAGCAGCTCTCAGCTCTCTGCTCATATCTATCGACCCATCCAGGAGCAGGTTGCCAGGCTCTGCTCTCCCCTCTACTGAAACAGGCACTTAGTCCACATATTCACTCACTTCTCACTCTATTTCACTTTTATTTTGCTGTCACTTCCCCCCAACTTCTTCAGCCTCTTCTCAGTTCTTATCTCCTCTCTGCTCTCATATCTCCATCCCTGCCTTACTCTCCTTCGCAGACCACATCTGCTCTAATCCTGATCAATTTCAAAACTCGTCTTTCCTCAGTGTTGTGGCCTTCCATCTCCACTAAGATAGTGTGTTGATACTCAGAAAATGGATGTTTTCCAAAACTCTTTCCAAAGTAGATAAATTTGAAAACACCAAGCTAATGTTCCATTGCAGACACAGAATACGCTTTTGATCATCACATATCTTTTCGCAAACACAGCCAAGGCGCTTTAACTTGCCAGAAATGTTATGAGCCCATGTTTCTGTAGCCTTCAACTTTCTTTCTATGATCTTTTTTTCTAGCTTATAGCCATATACTATGTAATACAGGTGAGGTCACTTCTACATGGTTTTTCCACAACGTTTTTCACAATCAATCAAAACCTTTTTGAAATACACCAACCATATACTGTACAAAACAACAGGAACAGGATCTCAAGAGACATTTTTCAGTCTGGATTGAAGTTTATCTCCAATATTTGTAGTTGTAAAATTTAAAAAAAAAAAAAAATCCAAGCAAGCAAATCATGCCCTACATACCTTTCACATTTTATCAAAGACTAGGATTTTTTTTAAAGCAGGCACTCTTCTTTTGTATTGCTGATACACCTGGGAAAGCATCATACCCCTTTTCTTCAGCACTATCTATGCAGACAGCACTATTTCTACAAAATATGTGCTTCTATTAAAAGTAGAAAGCAATAGTACATAAAATATACTATGTGTGATTTTAGATACAGCACTTTATTAACAGGACACAAAAACATGTCAGTGGTCACCTCTGTGTTTGGGTACTCTGAGACAGAAAATGGGAAACCACAGAGGGGAGTCAGAAGTTGCCAAGCCAAGCACTAAAGTAGAGCCACAAATAAATATTTTTCTCTTTGCTGAATGTTTTCAAGATTAATAATGTTGTCAATAACCTATTTTTAAAAGCACATTAAAAATAACCAGAGAGCAAGAGATCAATTTTTTTTTTTTTTTGCATATCTGACAGACTGGAGCTAGAGAATGTTTCATACCTAAGTCTCATTTTAAAAAGGGGAAAAAAATATATAATCATTATTTGTATGTTTTTCTGCAGCACAGTGGCTATGGACCCACGCTCTCTGTCACTTTCTCACCCTCAGTTTTCAGAGAAAAGCCACAATGAGGACCATTACTCCAGATAACATTTCCTCTTTTCTCCCTCATTCTCATTCAAGGCACATACTCTTCAAGTTGCCTCAAAGAATTCAAAGTCGGTTTGATTTCAATCCAAAGCCATATTTAAGTCTGCTTTTTCAGACTAAAAAAATGTGCAGCATGTCTAACATCTCCAGCTGATACCCACTAAGACACCCACTACAGGTTAACCAGGCTGAAACATTTTTGATCAAGCTCTGTGGAGTTGTGACCTGAGTGTAAAATTACATGCTAGCAAGTCTTTCCAATATGTCTCTGACAGGCCATTAAGTTTCAGAGGATTGTAAAAAAATCTAGTGAGTAAATCAGAAAGAGGATATCCCCATCCTGAGCTGCTATGAAGTCTAGACACACCATTTCCTCAACCTAACATAACCTTAGACTGTCCTAAGTTTCAGGAGATATTGTGTATTTCATTTCAGTGCCAGCGAAAACCAGCACAGGTGTGTGTACAGCAGACAGTGGGGTGGATCAGGTAGATCAAAAAGATTAACAACGTGCTGGCTTGGGATGTGCTTGTGCAACTCTATACTCAGCAAGCTCACAGAAGTGTGGATACATATGAAATGAGATTTTCCATAGGAAGGAATTTATTTTATGTAAAGGCCACATTTAACTTGTCAGAAACAAAAGCTGGGTGAGAATTTAATAATTGTATTAAAGCTGTTACAAACAAGATGTTTGGATGAAATGAAGTGCATCTTACATATTCATAAAATAAGTTTTGGTTTGATAGTTCACTGGAGCGCAGATAAAATTACACAGTAGTGGTTGCTCTGGGGTTTTCTGTTGTATAATTATATAAGCCTCTGCAAACTAACAGGAAACCCACATGGCTCAGAGTGTCAGTGGAGGATCGCTGTATTCAGAGCAAGAAAAGACAACAATTGCAGCTTGTTGGTGGCCCTGCACTTCATTTGGGCATCATGCACGTCCAAGACTTCGGATTCCCATGAAGGAGCCTGGGTAATCTAATGTGCATAACAAATTGGTGGCTGTCTGCTCTCCTCTGCAAACCATACAGAAATCCAGCATTAAGTGCAATAGATCTTTATCATCACTGTATCTGTTTATAATTTCTGTCGTAGCCGGCCTGAGGAAGGACAAGCTGCCTGCTGGCAAAATCCTGCAGCAAAAATGTAGGTTTGACTATGACTGCAAAGAATTATTTTCTAAAAATTAAATGATATATGCAGCTGCTGGCAACTTGCGTTATTTGTATTCTCACTGCAGCCTACCATGAGAGTTTGCTAATTATAAGTAATACAAGATAATTATAATAGTTATGCCTATTGATTCATACTGTGATTGACACAGACTTCTTCAAATTTCCCTTAGACACAAGTAATGACATATTTTCCAAATCTCCAAGTGTTTTACAGCCCTGAGAGGGATGTATGCTCTGAGTATTGCCAGTGTCATAATTCCTTCATATTTACAACCAACTAAAACACTGTAGTATTCCAGCTCAAGTGGGGTGAACTGAAACATAGACGGTCCAACGGACTTTCTATTTCGTTTCTCAACCCCAGCACACAGACGGTGAGTAACTTAGCAGGTGGTGTCACAGACAGTCTTTGAGAATCGTTTTAATTATTAATTTAAATGCAGTTGAGGGTGCAGACAACAAAGAGCTGAAAAGGAATAGCTTGGCAGAAAGTCAGAAGAAAAAGAGGAGGAGCAGGAGGGGCAGTGCATGAATTATACATTTACCCCACAATCAGAGGTGCCTGCCTTATTTATGAGCAAAAAGCCCACACAGCTTAGTGAGAATTGTGCTTTGTCTGCTGTGGAATGCAATAGCAGTTCACTTAATACTTAATGACTTTGAAGTTTCACCCAGATACCTCTGCCCCACCGCCACTAACACACACACCGATGCCCCACTCCGCTGTGAGGGCGCCTTCTCTTACAGGCCCTCTGCCATCTCATGTTGTTAGGTTCTGCAGTGACAAGAGTCAAAATTGCAGTGGCTGTAACTAGAGCCGCAGTTATCACCTACCTCTGGGCTCAGTTTACATTTCATGACAATTAGACTCAACACAATGTATCCATCATGTGGGGTCAGATCAGTGATAAAGAGGCCAGTGGGCCTTTTGCGGTGATGTGGCATGGGAAAGCCAAACCCTCTCTGCTGTTCTCTGAAAACCACGTCAGATCTTCCCAACACATGATTTACTGTGTTTCCTCCCACACCATCACACTGAATAATGTTATGATGACAGATGCATAGGAGCAAGGTTGAAAATGTGATCACATGATTAAACACTTCGTCAGTGCCAAAGCTATTTATTCAAACTGTCTATAAAGTTGATTTATAGCAACAATAATGAACTCACATTTTCCTTGTGGAAACAGTCATTTCTGTCAGGACGACATCAGTCATTGCAGAGTGGGCAGATAGTAAACAAGAATGTTGGCTTGTCCCTACAGTGACCAGTGAAGTGGTCTCAATCCCTCTTAATCTGAAATGAAATGAGACCTGGAGATTCTGTCTAAATGTAGGCCAACAACACGTAAAACATGGCACATCCATGCATGGATGGAAAGGCTTTCTAATCCCACTCTACAGTCGCATTCCAACCCCTGTCGTCCGCAGGTCTTTGAGTCTTAGGAACACTTCATATTCACTAATCTTCCTTGCCCTCTGCAGCAGCTCATTTTACTATCTTTCAATTGAAACACATGCTGATTGAGAAACATTCTGCACTTCAATACCAGTGATATGTATTCAATTAGCCTGAGGTGATAACTGATTTGACTTTTACGTGTATTTCAAAAGCGGCAAACAAAGAAAAGGCAAACCTGGGCAAGTTGACTGGTGAGACTGTTGGATTTCCACTGCTGCAGGGAATAAACAGAAGGGCAAAAAAAATGATGGTTTATGCATGTACAGTCTGCGGACAAGAAGCACAAATCGTTCCACTGAAACAGTCGGCTCCAAGTCAGAGGTTGAGAGAACTGTCGATCACTCTGGTCTCCAGTCACCCAAAAACTGTCAGAGACAACCTATGGGATTTATCTGCAGGATATAGCAGCTTTGACTAGAGCTGCTATAAATTGATAAGCCCATATGTACTAAGAACATCAGCTTTAAGATTCTTACATTCTAATCTTCCCTTTATCAGCAGGACTGTTGGTTCTGTAACACTATATAGAAACATAGATGACAAATAAAACTGGAGAACAGTTCCTTGCTTCAGTACCTCTCAACACATGAGCTCAGGAAAGAAAAGAGTACAGCGAGATGTTTGGTGTAATCTATGATGTTCGGCCAATCCATCCTCAGAATGAGAATAAACACTTGGATGACAGCGGATTGTCTCAGTGTGACTGGTCATTACTGCTTAAAGAGGCTTTCACTGCAGCTTTGATTACATTAATCCTTCAAGAAAATGAAATCCCTTCTGACAGGGACAGCATGTGAAATCAGGTTATCTGTGAGAGGTTGATTATCTTAGAAAATAAATGGCCACTATTTAAAAAGCCCCTCTGCAATATAGGATCAATAAAAACACAGGTCGGTGTACATTTCATCGTGGAAGATTTCCTGGAGTACTGATCACTCAGATATTGAACAGGCAGCATTGCAGAGGGCAGCTTCAGATGTGAGCTCATGTTGCTGAAGAAGTCTAAACTGCAGTTCCACAGTCTCTTTGCTTCCTCTCCTGTAGCCACGTCTTTGGTTTTTTTTTTTTTTTTTTTTTTTGCTGTGGGGGGTTTTTTCATTCTCTGCCACCCACCATGTGAATAATGAGCTCCACAGATAGTAGCCAATGAAGACACCCCCCCTTCCCTTCCCCTTTAGCCAATGAAACTTAACAACCATGTCCAGATCAGGTCCTTCCTGCTGAGACTGACCAGTTCTGCTTCACACTCCTCCGCCACCCACACACACTAACACTCACACTGCCTCCAACCAGATAAAAATACAAGAAGAAAGGCTTCAGATAAATTACAGATGTATGTCTTTACACCATCTCCCCCATCACATAATTCTTCCACATATATATGAAATGAGAAAATCAATAGAGTCAAACTAGGACTGTTTCTCAAGGTTTACACACTGCTTAGTAGCTATACTGACAGGCAATCCAGACACTGGCCACTTGACAGACTGAATTCTAGGTGCAGCTTGCTTTTTGAGGTGTTGGTGCTGGTAATGTGACTATTACACAGAGGTGAGATGAACGTCTGGCCTCAGCATGACCAAAAGCCGCTTTGAAGTCTGTCTAAGCACCTAACAAACCCGGCCGTGCTAAGCAATAAACTACCAACCACCACCCATTTTACCACATCTTCTTAGCGTGCCTCAAAATACCAGAAAACATGACCACACAAAAGGAACATTAACGCCACTGGCAAGGCTTTGAGCGAAAGTGACATCTGAGGTATATGCTGATATTTTTAATTGAGACTGAAAAATGAGATTGTGCTCTGAATTCATTTTATAGGTTCAATTGATCCTGACAAAAAGAACAACTGATGGGGAAGTTTGACCGTTTAAATTTGGCGTGAGAAAATGTGGGGGTTGGTAGAGGGGATTGACAGTGGGCTTTGAAAGACACTTTTGAATGAGACATAGTAGCATTCCACTGATTGTTATTCAAGCAAAAAACGCTCCAAAACTTCCAACACGTGAGGACGAAGGGAAGTTCAATCCAAAAGAGTAAACACTTCTTATGCTTGTGTTGGTATATACAGCTCAGGGTGTGACTGGTGGGAAGGAGAGCTCAAAAGAGCCACCTGGGATATGTGAGACATCTATGAAAGACATGCACGACTCACTGATATCAAATGGCAACCACGCAATGTTGCCTTCTGAAGCCTTATCCTTTGCAAACTCTTGCTAAATAAAGTTCAGCAATGTGGATGATTGAGAGAAATCATCCTAGTGCTAGTAAATGTAAACATGTTCTATTATACTTTGATTCTTCTCAGCTAAGTAATTGCCAATCAATCTAATTCAAAGAAATCAAACAAGTACAGGAACAAGGATACTGATTTGTAAAATTGTCCAGAATATTCATTGACTTTGCAAAAAAAAAATATATATATATATATATATATATGTTGCATTTTCTTCCTCAGGAATTATAAGTGATGGATGTGTTCCAATGACTCACAGCAGCAGCTTATCCAGGCATAAAGCACATGTCCTTTCTTCTCTTCTTTCCATGAGAGAAGTGTGAGTAATGAAGTGCACCGCTTTGTTGCAGACCAGAATTTAGCTGCCTTAAGTCAATTCTAGCATTTGATTTGGAGCCTGGATCGCACCCGTGAGGAAAGCAAAGCCTTCTAATATCAGCCATGCTCTGAATGTGGAAAGCTTTTTGGCTACTTCTGCACACTCTCCAATGCACATGCACAAAACCTTTTTTTCTTTGCACCAGCAGAAAAGGAGAACACCCTCAAGTTTTTAAAACTTTCAAGGAACACATCCAAATTTCTGAAGTGGGAAGCTCTAACAGTAGGGAGACAAAAGGACAATAGCTCATAAAAATGCCTTTTTCTGGCGTCTCCTTGTTGAATGGAGTTTTTCTGCGGGTCCAGTGTTATGGCATGATAATGAATCTGTGGCTCTCCAAATGCCACCTCGCTGTGCTCCAGAGAGAGGGCATGCAGGTTAATTACCATGACAATGGGGACACTGAGAGCGGGGCCGACTCTGGACACTGCATACAAGATGGCTGGGATGACTTTCTCATCACAAATAGAAACAGAAGTCCTTGATTTCCTAAAATGCAGACAGATGGATGGGGGTCACAGCATCTTTGTCTAAATTACTAGGCAGCCCTTTCTCTCATTTTCCTCATGGACAGAAGCCACTGAGAGCGCTCTTTAACAGAGCTCTGGGTGGACAAGCCTTCTTCCATAACACACTCCCCAGGAGCCACTGCCTTTGTCCCTCTGTTTGACTGTGTGCTCTTCATGAAGTGAAGAGGCTAATCAGTAGCTGTAGAGCCATTCACAAGGAACCACTGTACAGCATGGGCCCATTTGGTACAATTGTTTGAGTGGCCACAATGGCTCTGTGTTTTGTGCGCTGGAGTCACTGATGTGAATGTGAAGTGTGGTGATGTTTGCTCCCAAAATATTGACTTCTCCTTGTAAATACAACTTCAACGCCATGCTACAGCCTATATCCTAAAAGCTGAACCGAAAACTAAGCATACAGCTAACTTAATTAAATTCACAGGGGCCCTTGGAACAATTTGGAAAGGAAGAGAAGCAGAGTGCCACAGTTCTACAGCACACACACACAAGCATATCATTATTTTTAAGGGCTCACATCAAATCCACCCTCATTTATTTACAGCCTACAAGTAGTATACAGAAGTGCTAACTGACGTGCTTGTTATAGCAAGGAGAACAAGCTGTCCATTAAAGAGTTTTTGGACAGTTGTAGAGTCTCAGCTGTGTTAGCTGGTTGATTATAAAAACAGTATGCTGTGCTTAAGACTCGTAGCCAGCAGAGGCCATTTTCAAACATAAAAACCCTGCTGAACTGGGGAATGACTAGTGCCAAGAGCCAAGGTTGGCCATTACAGTGGAAAGGAGCTTTCACAGCATTCCAGTGAAAAAAAAAAAGAGGTTTGCCTTCTTGACATCCTATAGATCAAGTTGAAAGATACAAACTGGTCACAGATGGTGTATCTAGACATATAGATACAGTCTTTACCTCAGCCTACCAAAGTCTTTGAGTTTAAAATTTTCACACATACAGGTTAAGGCTCATATATTGGCATGATAGAACAACATGCTGCAAACAGCAGGGTCAGGAAAATAACCTATACATTCGCAGATGTGGTAGAAGGCACGAAGCACAAAAGCTCTGCTGTATCCCAGGCAAATGCAAATTGTCAAGGAAACAATTTGAAATTCAAAAAAAGGAATTTAACAACAGCAAAGGGTCATTTTGCTAGGCAATTGATACTAGACACTGATTGTGATTAATATGTACTGTACACCAAATGTGAGACCATGCTATGTAAGCAATGCATAAAAAGTGAACCTCTGCATTTTCCTGAATTCCCAAATAAATCACCTTTGCAATACCGTGCTTTTCCCAAAATCAGTACACATTCCTCTGAACTTAAGACGGATTACGTGGATGCAAGGATTACATCTAATTTGTCATCACCTGTACCATAACACACTTCTTGTATATTATTTTGACATATTTTTATAGGATGAAGGAGAGCCCAGGAGAGAGGAAAAACAAACCCACACACAGCTTCATGAAAGGGAAAACCGTCCTCCTGTGAGTACATGTTGTGTGAGTTCTATTTTGAGTCCTCATGGCCTAACAGCCTTAAATCCCACTTTCATGGTCTGTGGGTGAGGAGGTGAGAGCCATTGACAGCTACGGAGGACTATGTTCATATTTCTACTTGGACCAGGCTCTGCTAGCATATCGTAATTCTTATTCAGCTCTATAGTGTCTGCTGTCTATACAGTGCATCTGTGAGGGCCTTGTCAACAGCTCCGGGAGAGTCTGATAGAATATGTCAGCGCCATCTTTTCAGAAGAGCTGTCAACACCGGCTTTGTATCAACCTTCTCTGGGACAGGGCACGGTAGACTAACAAGCGCTGCGGGAGGCATACCATAATGCATCCTACTGAAATCCCAAATGACAAGAGTCTGAAAAACAGTCATGCTTTGCTTTCATAAATCGACAGCTATTTAACATCGTCAGATCTTCTAAAATTGCATTTAATTGTATCCATTTACAAAAGCAAGTGAGTATCAGTGAAAGCAGACACAATCTAAGTAAGGACTAGCTGAAAAGGAAAGCGTTTTTCTCTCTCCAGTTTATGTCAACAGCTCTCAAAGTGATTCCTGTAGGCATGACAAAACTAGCCCTGTCGTGACTCATGCACTTTATGTTGCATTATCCTCCAGTAATGAGGCATGGATGTGGCATGTGTCTCATTCATGAAAGAAGTGAAACCACACTACCTTGGAGCACTGATTGTGATTCTCGCACCACACGAGTGATCCATTATTCTGTAAGAGAAAAGGAGAAACTTCATCAATCAACAGACCTTGTTGAAAATACACTTAAAATAATGAATTTATCAAATAGCTTAGAATCACAAGACATCTTAATACCACTTTCCTTTCCATTACTCCTTAAGTCAGGACCATTTTGATTGATAATACCAGCTATAGAACATTTTCAAGGAACTAGTTTGAGTCAACTTTGCGTGCTGAGAGCATGTAACCTTAGCAGGAAAGTGGGGTCGCCAGCACTAGAGTCAGGGCAAACCTCTGGTCAGTTTCACCAGAGCGTGTTGACCTCAGCTTTTCTGAGAACCTGTTTGATCTCTCAACAGACGTCCCTGAGGTCACTGAGGCGGGAACTGATGTCAGCACTCCTGTGTAGACCGCAGATACTGCCAATTTTCTCTAATTGCTGTGGAAGTGCCACCTTCTGTGCTCCAATGAGGCAAACATTTGGTCCTAATAGCACCGTGTATTTATAAGTCCTCTGTGTAAATATGGAGGGTTGTCAAGTGAAGGACCAGTGGGGGTAAATGGCTTGTGCAAGTGGTCATTTCCTGAATTCCATTACAACAAAGAATTATGTTGTCATTCTCTGCAAACATAATTGTGCTTGGATGGTAAAGGCAAGGCTAATGCCTCAGGAGAGCTGATCAACATGAGACAGAAAGAAAATGTCTGAATGTGCTTTGTATGTAAAGTCCAGTATTTTACCACTGGCATATTAACAACCTTTATGTAGGTATGGCAAACTTGTTCATCAGAAATTGCTTATGCATTATGCTTATGCATAATGGTACAGAGCAGCAGTATTATATTTGTCCACTTGATGAAGTGAAATCCTAATATTCAGTTTTCACTTGTTTCTACTAACTCCCAGGGAAAACATGTTGCTGATAAATACTCTACTATGTTCGCCAGGTTGTCGCTGACTTTATCTGCTGTTGTTTTGCTGAGGAGGAGGTAGTTTCTCTTGCAAAAAGCAGCTGACTGTTGCTACTGCTGAAAGTTATACTTTCGAGAGCAAGGAGAGGCAGAATGAGCCAAAGCAGTAAAGCTGTGGGCTGAAAACCAAATCGGTGCTGGTGGGGGTAGTGCAAGCATGGGGTGTGGGGGGGGTGGGGGAGTGGTACTGCAGAAGCACAGGATAATTCTCTGTTTTCATCACTCCAAACAACACCTGTGACATTGTAATTATAAAACTTTCAACATCTTGTCGCTCTTGTTATTTACACCTCATCATAAGTGATAAACAATTAAATGCAAATATTCTCAATCGTGCTTATGTGTTTAGATTTACATTAATCATCTAGTCGATGACCTGGACTAGAGCTCCAGTTACGGATGTTCAATGTGATTCTTTGTGATTCTCTGTGCAGGCAATGAAGAGGTAGGTTACAGCCAAACTTTAGGCTTCTGCAAAAAGTCTGCTTAAGTTCAATGTCAAGTTCAAAGCCTTTTCCCCAGAATGTAATCCAAAAGAAATTTCCCATGAGACCTTAGGAGTGAACTTATCATTAAAGGGTTTAATTTGACATACAGTACCAGTTAGTGCTGTGCTTTTAGTGTCAAGGATAATGGCCAAATGGCTTCAAAGGAATCCATGATTGTATGGCCATGTCTTCAGAGAACCTCTTCCACAGAAAACTGCAGATAAGGATGAAAAATGCTGAGTGCTGAGGAGACTAGGAAAAGTTGTTTCATTTTGTTACCAAATGAAGTGGAAATGAGGAGTTTAGTGTGCATCAGCAGGTTTTCTGACCTTTCGTGTGAAACAGAACACCTTTACTCCCCTTGGACCGAATTTTGATTTAAATAGAAATTATTTCTCATTGGTGCATCATTTCGTGCTGTACCTTGTGGAGTTCTGGAGTTCACGAATTATCTGAAAAGATCCCTTCAAGCCAAACACCCTGGATGGTGACACCCAGTAAATAAAACCTTGACATTTACAATGGCAGCCAATGCCTCAGGATAATTTATACAGATTGTCACAACTCTAGACCATGTCCTAAATCATCAGTCCTGTTTTTGACACCTTTTTTCACCCATCGATCAACAGTGACAGGTCCAGATCCACAGAGGAGCTAATTTTGCCATGTGACAGCATCCCTGTAGCAGAGCAGCTCAGCAGGATGTTGCCCCAGCTGTCCAGGCCTGACCCCACCATGTCAGGGACCAACGGGGGAATAATTATAGGTCAGGACTTCATCCCTCTGACTCACTATGGCATTCCTCTGCAGTCTGAACATTATGCAGTGCTGAGGACCATCAAGGACTCCAGTAAATGAATGCTTTCCAGATATCCTTCTGTGTGACTTGAGTCAAGGAGGGAAGGCCAGACAGTGGTCAATGTGTGGGTAAAGGTGAATTTGCTGCCTCGCTAGTGCCAGTCATTTAAACAGGGGTTTTATCAGAGTGATATATTATGGCTGAAACATCAGAGCAGGTGGCCAGGGCCATGTTGTATTGTCTGGACAACTGAAGGGAACATGAACAAAACCCCTTTTGACATTGATGATAGCATTCCACCGTTTGAAAAAGGAAATCTTTTGTTTCCTGTAGGTCTCTGAGTTGGATTAAATGAATCCAAATATACATTGAACTGCTTTTAATCTTGCCTCTATTTTTTCCAGCATTGAACTACTGGAAAATATTTCTTGCCTATGAGCATTTCTGGTGGAGTTAACGGGCCACAGGACTTCAAAGGACAGACTGGTGTCTCTCTGTTTTCTTTGACAGCCCAGGGGTCCTTGGGTAACACCAAAATAACTTCTGTTTAAGGGCACACGCAGCACTAAAATTAAGGGCCTCAAGATTTAGGCTTTGACTTGAGTGGGTGTGAGAGCTGTGGTCATTCTAATCATTACTTATTCACTTTATATGAATTATATGACAGGGGCTCTGAAAGTGAGCTAATGTGTTCAACGCACATCCAATCTTAACATAAAAAGGGTTTTTTTTTTGCAGAACTCTCAAACAACACTGGTGTAAAATTGTCTCCACTTAGGAATGAAGGCTATTTGTCAAATGAGCTAGCTCAGGGTGTAGCAGCACTCTGGGCTGAGATTTACAGACAGGACTGTCATGGTTTAAAAGCATTTACAGAGAGGGGACGCCAAGCTACATAGACCCCTATTCATTCGCTGTCTTCACTAATGAAAAACTCCACACATGAGACGAGCACTGGCTGAGGTTTGATTCCACCACAGGTTATTTAATATCAAAGGCAAAAACAAGGGGACACGGAAAAACTTCTTTCCAATGTTTTTTCTTCCCTTCGTCTAAAACACAAATCTCTCAAGCAAGATGCTTAGACTTAACATTAGAAATGAATGACTGAATTTAAGATGTTTGATTTTTATTGCTTTGAATGTAATAACAAGGCCTCATGGACACACCTTGTTTTTGGCTGCGCAGGTCTCCACATAAATAATCCACTACAAGGCTGATGCTTTCAGAATACATTATTGCACAGGGCTCCCAGTTCGCTCTTAATATTTTAGAGTGTCCGAGGCTAATATTTATGGTTGGGTGTTCCCCTCTGTCTATTGTACTGGGGTGACAAGTTCCCCAAAAGTGAAGTAAAATGTCAATAAATCTGTATTTGGAAATAGTATTACATCAATAAATTTGGAGTTGCCATAAATCTGCCAACCAATGAACTACCCATGGGTTTCCTAACTCTGCAACTCTTTGCTTGTTTCCATTTCATACTAATTCATAATTGCGATAATTAAACCGAAGTCTCTGATTTGTCCTTGGATTCAGACACATAAAAAGGAAAGACGCGTGGGTGTTCGTCACATCTGCAAGTGCTAAATTCTCCAAGATTCGTTCCAGTACACAGAATGATCAAATTAAAGTTGATATGAAAAACAGAGTTTTAAATTCCAGCTGCAAAATATGTTAGAAAGGCCAAATTGTCTCTTGTACCATAACCAAAATAAGTAGCAGTCCATATAGATTACTAGATATTAAGTAGACACAGTCAAATATTAAGAATCAGTAGGTAAAAGTCACTGCATTGACAAAAAGCCCAGACATTTCATTTCCATTAAAAAGGAATGTGTTGTATGTCTTGGTTTTCCTGTAGAGTATTAAATGACCCCTGAAGGATGTACGAGTTGAGTTAAGAGGTCTGTCGTCTCAATCATCGCAGTGGAGTTCTGAGCTGCTTGTCGGCCTATTGCTGTAATAAGATCTGGCAGAGGAAACGAATCCACCTGTAGGTTGTGCTGACTGCATGCTCCGGTGCTGTGGCAACAGTACATTAGAGCTTATCACATTTAGCACAACTGGGCGCAAGCGTTTAGCAAGAAGGTGCCCTCGGCGGAGCAGCATCGCTAGCTCGGTGCGTATCCTCAAAGCTGAGAGGTGTGATGCTGGCATTTATTGGCAGGGCCAGGGGGGAGAGGGCAAGGGGGGAGGAGAGCCATATGTTTTTGCAGCTGACCCAGACCCCCCCATTTTCACATGAAAGGATTGTTGAGGACACACTGCATAAGAGAGTCCTTGCAGATTATCAACAATTGCCTTCTATTCTTAGACCCACACATATACACACACACACACACACACACACACACTCACACACACACACACACATGCTTGCTCAAGCAACCTTGCTTATCAGTAACCACAAAAATGCCCCTCACTTTAAACAAACACCTCCCTCTCATTTTCCCCACACTGAATAAAGCTGCCTCAGACTCCGGGGCTCTGCAGTCAATTATATTGGCTATTAGCTGTTCATTACAGCTGAGACTTCCATCAGTTATTTGACTTCTCACTTAGTTGGTGACTAATTTAATTCCACAACTTTGCAACATAAAGGGCAGCGATACACTCTTGGAATCTTCACAAAACAAATCCCTCCTTGCCATGTTGTGCTTTAAAAAATGCTGTTTTCAATCTGTGCCCTTTGGGTGCACAGTACTACTAGTTTTCTGTACTACTGGGATGTTAATTGCAGCTAACTTCACCCCAGGTATATTTTATCCCTTAATAAAATTGCCAGAATTAACCGCAGTGGGTCTCCATCCCGTCAAAGAACTGCGCTGAGAATCACTGCACTAGATCTAGATCAATAAGTGCTTTCCAAGTAAAGTTAATTGGTGACAAAGAAACAAGCAATGCACTCTGCTGATTCATCAAACCTAATTACAAATTCACCTCGCCTACAATGTTTCCTAACAATTAGGGACTCATTAATGCACCTTGAAAAAGACAAGCTTTGTAAATGCAAATGAAGTGAGCATAAAGGCGGTCAGCAGAGATGGCTGGTGAAAAGAAGCAGTGAGGAAAAGGATCAGTGACCATTCCTTTCCTCTGGAGTCCTGGCAGAGAACAGTGTGTCCAGTGGAGGGTGAAAAACTACTTCTGACTCTACATGCCAATTTATCCAAGGAGCTAATTTTATAGCTGCTTCAAACAAGGTCTGCATCACAACAGGCTTAGTGGGGGATACTAGTGTCAAATCCACTATGAATATCTAAAACCAGTGGTTCCCCTCATTTAATGAGGAGTATAGGGAGGACTTAACATAGGTGGGCACCAGAAAGTAACACGAGCTTATAGACTCATATGATGAGTTTAAGTGCATCAAAACAGAAACAGTTATCTCATTTTCCAGTAATCGACCGGTTATGAATGAAAAACCGTGTCCACTGAAATGCACTGTCTCAGGTTCAAAATACTGCAGAGTGTTAATTAGACAGATTTTCAGGCGTCACACTCCACAGGCACAGGCGACTAGTGATACACTGCGTGTGGCAACTTTGCAGGCAACTGAAATCTTGGATTGGATGCGTCTATTTGCAACCCGTGTGGTTTTGGTGATCCAATCAGTTTAAAATGGTCTGATGATCTTGTCAGAGAGCTTTGCTGAGAGGAAAGAAAACTAAGAAAGTCTTCCAGCACCATTAATGAGCTGCTCCTCAATGATCACAATCGGCTCAAGAGAAACAGGTTTTACTTGTGGCATGTGCGAGCATCGACTACCACATTTCTATTTATGAATAATATAATAGCAGCTTGTTTTCTGATTTTTATTTTATTTCATTTTTTTTAGCATTCTGCCAGTAGTTTGATTGACCGTGATCACATGCTCGTACCTGCTTGAATAAAGAGATGCGAGTGATGTGCAGGCTGAGGCATCTCGAGGCGCATCTCGCTCGGTAAATACTAGCAGTCAAGAAAGTGTCGTCCTGCTTCCTCGCAGACACACTTCCCGGACCCATTAACGCTGTAATCCATAAACACAGTGTCACACACACGTTCAGGCTCCTATAAAACATGGTCCCGAGGTTGTGTCTTTAATCCTTCCACGGATCGGACAATACTGCGCGCAGGCTCCCCCGGAGAAACTAAAGAAACTTCAATTATACACTGGGGAGGAGTCAATGGACTCACGTACCCTGCGATTGGATGATCCCGCGGTGACTGACAGACACGAGGAGCGTCAAAGCAGGTAGGCTGCTGCATAGTCCTGCACACTCTCCAAACAAGAGCAGGCTGCTCACTGATCAGGCTTTCAAAGAGGAGGAAAAGACTGTATGAATAAAAATGATGGTCTGCATTCATAGCTTGGTATAATATAACAAACACAAACACAGTCCCAGCATCTTTATGTGAGATATACAATTTGCACTATTAATATACAGTGTTGTATTACTGAGCACATCTGGTTTTACTGTTTTTAGTTTCAGGCGTGTGTCGTTGAAGTTTATTGTTTCTAATTAAATGTGCATCATACAGCAACTATAACCATGGATTCACTTATGTTTTAGTATGGGTCAACATCCACAGACAATGGATTACGCATTTCCCATAATGCAATTAAAAAGTGTCTTGTATTAAACCCCAGCACCATCACCACCTCCTCCTGTGCCCACATCTTCCACCCTACACACTCCTAGTTGATTACAAAGGTTTTCTGAGATAACGGTAATTGGAAATCAGCCTCCAGAGCTACAGAAGACAAGGCTGTTTTTGCAGGCTGAGTAAAACTCCTCATCATGAGAAACTGGGGAAAAAAATCATTGTTGTTGCTGATTATTAATTTTTTGTGTGTTTGGTTTTTTTCTTCTTTATTTTCAATTATTCTTTTTTTTTGGGGGGGGGGGGGGGGGGGGGGGTTATTAGTCTGTGAACCCTTCCCTAAACCCTGCACAATGGACAGAGAGATAAACACCTGTCTATGATGATTTATGCAGGAGGATTAGACCCAGTGTCGTCGACTGATGACCCAACTCATCAGAAATGTAAAGCGGACTTGTTTTTTGTATCAAGCCCTCACATATGGTCACGGTGAAGCTTGCCAACATCCCAGGGAAGCCCTTTCCCTTTAGCTCTCACCTCCCAGTTTAACAGTAGCTTGGAAAAACAATTCTACATGGAAAACTATTAAACCCATCCTGACTAAATTCCTCAAGATGGACTCCCAACCTCTGGCATCATTTCATAGCCTTGGGTATGGAGAAAGTATGACATAGGAAAAGCTTGAAATCCCTGCTATTTATTGGAGTTAAGGGGTGAGTATTTAATTAGAAACTTCCCTTGAGGGTTTACAAGAGACTCCTGCTTTTGTCAGCTCACATAGTACTTCCCTGAACCCCATTACAGCAGCAGCATAATGAAGTTTTATAGGTGTTGCTCTTAAACTGTACGCAGAGGTGCAGTGAACGCACACTTACACACCGTCATTAGATTTGGCTTCAGTCGCCATCGTGCCACAGGCCACTTCTGCATGGAGCCAAATCGTTCGACCTATGCTTCACCACTTAAAATGCTAATATGCCCATATTAGCACATCCTCAAGAGCAAACACTCTCTATAGCAACCATTATGAAATCAACCTAAAAATTTCCCATCAGATACAAATTTCCAACTCATTCATAAAAACTCAACATTCTCTTCAGTGAGACTAAGCAGACCACTATAATGAGAGCATTGGCTTGTTATACCTCTGTAAAAAATATCTATCATACAGACCATTCTACAGCTCTCTAATGATAAGATGAATGTGTGCTCATTTCCCTGGTGGTCTCAGACAAACAGTGTAACTTCGGGCAAGAGATCCCTCGCTACTCTTAAAATATTTAAACACGGATGTCTGTGTACCTTAAAAACTGTGTAATGGCTTAATTTGTTGGCTTATTACAACCATGTGTGGTTGGGGTTTATAGTGTGCAATGAAGAAAACACACTGTCTGTGTGCGGTCCTGATGTCTCCTGCAGACTGTGGGACACATATCCCTCCAACGCCATTATTCCACCAATTGTGAACTCCGACTATAAAGCTATCTAAAGACAGCATTTTCGTCTGACTGGATTTCACGTGGAGATCACGTCACAGCATTAATTCACACCTATATTTACAATGGGTCTCCATTGGCAACTGGTGTTTATCTATATAAATAGACCTTCCTGTAAATAAACTGGCCCATAAGCCAAAAAACCCCCCCAAAAAAACAAAACAAAAATATAGCAACACGGTCAAAGTTATGCACTTTGTCTTCCTGGAAGGTGCACCCAGTCTTTATAACGTCATGTGACTAGAGCTAAAAATAGTCCCAAACTGGCTTAAATTTCTAATCTTCAGTCATCTCTGTTGCACTTAGCCCAATACCTAACACTGCCTCTAATGAGACCTGCTTTAGATCTCCATAACTTTACCTTTCAAGCTCAATCGAGCTAATCGATATCACCAGGGTAATAACTCATAGGCTATGTTACTTATTCGTTCCCATACAATCTCCTCTTTATATGGATTGTTGTGATGGTTCTGTACACTCTTTGCTCCCTCTTTAGAGATTATTCCATCAGATGACGTGTGTGGCGAGTGATCAGCTACAATCCCAGAGCTGCAAAAATGTGACTTTTTTGTCACATGATCTGACAAACGGCATCTCAAAAGAGAACACACCAGTATCAGTTTACAGCCTCCATGCTCCTGAGAAGGAAGGCGATCAAACACTTGAGTATCTTTGATGCTTAAAGGTGCAGGTGGATTCATAGTTCAAATCTTTGATGAGAGGCCACTCGGATCAGAGGAGACACTCAGCTTTTGTTATGAACATTATCAAACCAAAGACAGGATTAGTTCTGAAAGATAAAAGCATTATTCCAACAATAATAACTTCAGTGCAGTAAATATGTAGACAGTAGCTGGCATTTGTGAAAATGTTGCCTATGTATTTATAAATTAAAAAGTAAATCTTCCTCCTTTCTTTAAATGTTTGTTTATATCAAGCAAAAATGCAGTGTGTAATGAGTGAGACCAACAATAAATAGGCATGTAGTAATACTTGGTAATAGAAGAAACAACAATGACATCCAAAACTGTAAGTTTGTAATTCCACCACACCAGCCAGTATCACTGTTTAGTCTATGAATTCATATAAATCACATTTCCTGAGTGATACTAATTTCAAGAAAACAGCTTGAGGCGGACCAGCAGCCAACACTAAACAAAAAAACATGTCTCTCTCTTGCAGCAAGCCACCACAATGGCATCTTTGTAACTAACACATCTCATCAACAGGCTTACCCACCAACTAGAGTCAGAAGTATCGCCCAAGTCAATACTCGCTTGGCGGTTGATTAACCACCTTTCCTCAAATGACAAGTTTGGAAAGGCAATTGCTATTTTTCAAGAGGTACAGAAAAAAATCAATTTTAATAACGTATTACAGTAGATTTATTGATCTGCTGTTCCCCTATAGGTCAGTCACAAAACATGCCATAAAGAAGTGGTTTCAATATCAGGCTTGAATGAAGGCAAGATTCTTAATATTTTATGTAAGATCACTGGAACAAGTTGATTTGCATGGGCAAGCACGTTAATTATTCTGTTGCATTAGTCCTCATACTGGTTTGTAACCACAGGCCGAATATTTGAGTGTTGTGTGAGAGTGCCAGTATCTATTTTGTCACTGAATTCATCAAATACTTGATGTTGTTCTTTAATTCTGAGTTATGCATTTCTACCTATGATACTGTTCACTGATGTCCTTTCAGGTGAACCATAAGTGGATGGTTATGTTTTGGAACTAATAAAATAATAGAATATGTGATGGTGGAATATGGCTTTAGCTCTCTCACTGATAAAAACCTTTCAGCTGTACAGTCACTCTTTTGTCTATTCATTATTTCAAGCCTATTCACTCCTGGTGTGGTCACAAGCGTTTCTAACATTCCTTGTGAAAATATTTGTCCTGCATATGAGGTTGGAAAAACTTACCATGGAGGACCTCTAAATAGATGCCTGGCTGAGATATTTTCCTTCTTTCACCACGTTCCAAAACAATGCCGCGTTGTGCAACGGCAGGGTATGATAGTCCAGTACAAGCTGTTATTCATATACAAACCACCCACTCGCAGATAAAGTTACATTTTGCCTTCAGTTTAGACAGTGATGGTAGACTGACAACTGAGTATCCCTCAGTGGTTGTTCACAGCTTGATGATAATAACTGCACCTTTTTTACTAGGTGAGCTGGTGTTTATTTTCAGATTGATTATAATAAATAGACAGAGAGAAGTCAAATGGGATAGTTATGAAACAGCACTGATTTAAACCTTGTAGTCATATTGTGAACATGTTACCCAGATGCAGAAAATCTTAATGTTTATAAAGACGTATTGTTTGGTTTTTGTACCACTAGATGGCAATGTGTCCACAGACAAGTTTTAGGTCCAGACAAGCGCTTTGACAACTCTCTCTCTCTGTCTCTCTCTCTCTCTCTCTCTCTCTCTCTCTCTCTCGTTAATGCTCTCGTTTTTTCTCACAATATTTTCCAGGAGATGATCCAGCATTAATACCCAACAATGGGTAATTTATCAGGGGGATTTTGTTCCCTCGTCTGAGGCAAACAATTATCAGATATGATGGAAAATAGAACATATTTTGAAATTCAGTGTAATCTCTGTCTGTCACACACACATGCATCTTAGTACACTAATACATTCAAATGTTTTTAAACACATACACACAACTCTTACATAGTGCAGCATGATTTATCAATGTTTTTAACCTCCTGCGGTATCAAAAATCTAACAGATGGTAATGCACTGTGAATTATTTTATTTCATGTATCAGATCATGAGATGCTTGACATTACCATATGAATGACTTTGACTGGGATGTGGGATAACAGATTTTGTTCCTTCCTCTCTATTATACAGTCCCATCATTCTCACCCACATGTAAATCTCTGTGCTTCTCGTCGTCATTATCACACATTTTCCGTAAACACCAAGACGAATGAAAGCCATGTTTAAATGTTATCTTCTGAACCTGTAGTTTAGGAGAGTGACTGTGTAGAGTGACATGTCACAATGCTCCGTGCAACTGAGTGGAGGCCCATTACACAGCATTATGTTGCTGTGACAAAGCAGTAGGTTGAAACCAGTGATCCACTGCAAAGCAGACATGCCCATCCCCAGCCTGTAACAATGCAGTGTCACTGGAAGATCACAGTGCCTGTGAGACTCTCCTAGCTAGAAATCATACAGTAGGAATGTCTTAAAATGCCCTCAGGTCGTAAACTGAGAGCTAACACCACCCTGTATTTTCAGCAAAGCTCCACAGCCAGGTTTCTATAGCTCTGTTTTATGTAAGTGCGACACTAACATCAAAGTATTTCGAAAACAAATACCTTAAGTTTTAATGTCAAGTAAACAACAGAACATAATACTGTAATTTGTTTTAGGGATCTAAATGTTTCACATAAACCTTGCATTGTTTGCTTTCCTTCACTACAAAAAAGCTTGACACACTGGATTTGGATAGCCTATAAAGGAATTAACACACTGTCTGGAAATGTCCAAATCATATGATGTAAAGCTGCAAAGGCTGCAATTTAGACACAAAAAGTAGTCAGACTTTTGTAACTATAACTTTAAAGAAAGGTTTCATATTATCAGAAATATGCATATCAACTTTCTTAATGAGAGTTAAATGAAACAATTGACTCTTGCACCAATACTGTAAATAACTATCCAGCTAACTTATCTTAGGATAAGACTGGAAGCAGTGATCAAAATCCACCTATTGGCTGCTCTAATGTTTGCTGATTAGCATTAGTATATCTTTGTTTGTTGAAATGTTTGCAATTTGTACAAAACAAAAGTACATAAACAACAGTTTGTCATTTTACAGGGGGTTATGTCAAGTTGTTGTGTGGGAATAGCCAGTCATCAATTAGTCAGTTTTTAAACTTAAGTTTTTGTATGATTTAAACAAACAGGATATAATGTGTCAGTGCGAGTTTCAGATGTAGGCTGATTTTGCTAGTTAGCATTTGTTTCTTCTTTGACTTTGTGCAAAACTAGGCCACTGGCTGCAGCTGCATCTTTCAGTTCAGATATGATTTATATCTCATCTAACTTTCAGGCAAGAAATCAATATGCATATTTCCTAAAATGTTGATTATTCTTTCAGTGTTCTATAGATATGTTTTGCTTGTGAGGAACAAAATAAAAATGTAGGAAGTAATCTACAGTTTCAGAGGAAACCAGGCAACTAAATGTCACTGTAAGAAGAAAGCATTGTAAAGTCATTGACTCAAATTGTGCTGGAGGGAGAGGAAAGGGAGGGCAAGTCTGCTGGATGCACAGGTCACCAACCCTTGACCTCTGTCCTCGACCCTTGAATCTCTGACATCTGTCTGTTTTTCCCGCCTTTTTCCCCTCCCCCTGTTCTGTCAAAGGAATTTTATTGTGGCAGGGGGAGGAATGTGGAGCATCTTTTAACACTCATATATAATCATGAAAAAAATTATCATGATTCAATGAACACTTGTGATATAATATATAAACACCATGTTTGTAGCAGCTAACAGACTGTATAGTTCATAGCAGCTCTTCTTTCACTCTATTTGTCAACTGCTAAATATACTTTTCTTTCTCTTATTCAAAACGAAAGCATTTGTACCTGAAAATAGATGTTTTTTTCTTTTAGTTGGCCTTGCTTTGTCTAGAAAATAGGTCTGCAGACTATGACATAACAACCACAGAAAGCATTCTGTGTCTCTAGCTGGTGTGGGGAGGGAAGGACGATAGTGGGGGGATGGTTTGTACAGTGAGCACATAAGGCTTGTTTTCTCTCCCCACCAGCTTGTATGTGCATGCACACACATACAAATAGTGAAGCCATTTCTCCCAGACTGGATCTGACAGATGTCTTAGTCCCCATGCTCTTATTCTCATTACAGTGTAAATTAAGCAGCAGGGCTTAGGGCACTAAATCCAACATGTGAGTGGACACTGGAGTATAATGAGGAATAGACGTCTCACTGGACATTCCCTTGATACTGACTGAGCTTTCCCCACACTTCCCCTGCCTTATAACCACACACAAAAGTCGTGTGACTGACAGAACCCTTCCCCCATCCATACATATTACCATTGCTTCTCAGTGCTGTCTAGAAAGGTCATGTGACCCTCATCGTCTTCCCTGGTTGGGGGAGGGGAGGCAGATTGAACCTGTTCTTTGTTAGGAGGTCAGCCCCAACTCTATGGCAGGAAGCA
This sequence comes from Mastacembelus armatus, assembly GCF_900324485.2. Classification (NCBI taxonomy): domain Eukaryota; kingdom Metazoa; phylum Chordata; class Actinopteri; order Synbranchiformes; family Mastacembelidae; genus Mastacembelus; species Mastacembelus armatus. The sequence goes on along the minus strand of NC_046653.1, from coordinate 15,926,334 downwards.
CTCTTACCATACACCATGTAATAGAAGTGCAGAATGGGTCACAGGCAATGTAGATGGTTTGGAGGTGAGTTTTTTTGAGCATTCAAAGACAGGCAGAGGATTGTGGCAAAGTTGGGATAAGGATCAGCACTTCAAAGGTCCGTAGGGATGGTTGTTTCCTAGTGTAATGGTGTGGGAACAGCTATATAAAGTGAAGAGGTAGTGAGACTGTATATTTACAGTAAGTCTATTTCTCAGATCATCTTTGTAAAACTACAGCTATTAAATAAAGCTCTCACTTTATGGCTCAATCTTAATTTGTGTAGGGGCCTTATGTGCATCCGTATTAATGCATTAGTGCATTTCAACCATTGTGAAAATGCAGCTCCTACAATGGAGAGCTGAGCATACATATCCATTGATCTTCTTTCATCAAATATGGATTGCTGTAGGAAATTCTGCAATATACTGACTATCAGAAACTGCACAAACAACTACATGTCCTCTGAGAACCATGTGTTTCCTCCGTCTTTCATTCAGAATATCACAGCTGGCTAACATTCCTCAATGTAATTGCTTCCTGTGCTGTGGTGATTATGGTCCTATGTGTAGTTTTTCTGCATCGTGCCTGCAACAGCCTGGTGCCATAAAAACTTACTAGAGCAGGGGTGGGGCAATTCCGGTCCTCGAGGGCCACTACCCTGCTTGTTTTCCAACTATCCAGGTAATCAGCAGTAGGTAGGGCAGGGATAGTTGGAAAACAAGCAGGGTAGTGGTTCTTGAGGACCAGAATTGCCCGTCCCTGCACTAGAGCAACAAATATGTTTTAATGGGTGAATTTGAAACTGGAATGGTTGCTTCCACAATCAGTTTGAATGTGTATCAGCTGTTATATTTCAGTTTCTTTTATTGTATTTTTTTTCTTTTTGACACACCATTATATGCTCATATATTTATACATACAGTACGTACCCTGCATTTGGTGGTGGTTTTAGAATGGAATATGTACTGCGCATATGCTGCCGTACATACGGTAACCACAGGAATGTGTCACACCAGTGTAGAGCCGTAATGATGTCAACTTGTTATTTACTTTCCAAATCTGAATGACTGAGCAAGGCGAAAGGAGAATTAATCAACCGGGAGTGTGACCGGGCAGGCGAAAAATAGTGCTGCGTGGGGGAGGGGAAGTGGCTCAGAGGCCAGATACGCAACTTGCTAGACTGTAGCCTGAGAGACTGAGCTCACTGCAAATACTAACACAAAACACCAATGCAATAACACACTTTTAGGCGCGTTTTAAGAGTGTGGCATTTTAATAATAGGTGGTGTGTTATTATGAATTATTTGCCATGTTTGTAAGCGTTTAAGCAATAATTAGCGCACACCGTATGTGGTGGCAATGAGGCACAGCCCTAGAAAGAGTAGGTCAGCAGCATTTTGTGTATTATGTAAAATGAGATAGTTTTGTAACTCTGTTTGTGAACTGACATTTGTACAGTAATATACAGGCTACATGATGGATTCGCAATGTTACTCGACATCGGGTTGTCATGTTTTCAGTATTCAGGTTTAAGGTCAGTTAGCCTTCACCCCCCCCCCCCCCCCCCCCCTCTCTCTCTCTCTCTCCTATTCGTTGTCTACGTCTCTCTCCCGCTGTCGATCAGCGCCTGCTGCTGTCTCTTTACGTCCCTGTTCTCAGTGAACGCTGAAACTCCACAGAGTAGCAGCCTCAGCAACAGAAACTCGAGCTTATTCCAACTTTGCCGCCAGTTGCGAGTGTGTCTGGGGCATAGAGGCTTTGTTGACTCACGGAATTAGCCGACACTGAGTCACACAGCAGCGGTCGGAACTTGAAATATGACGGTAAGCAAAATGGGAGGAAAGTCGTCGCTAGCTTACTGAAGTTGGGGGGTTCTCCTTGTGGAAGAGGAAGAGGTGGCGGCGCACACCACGAGTTCACTCTCACAACCAAAGGTAAGCCAGTAAAAGTCACGGTTTACACTGCCCTGCTCCCAGACTGTTTATTTGGCTTCGTTTGTGTGTGTGGATTTTTATGCGAAGAGCATAATGACTTTGAGAAATAGGTGATTATGGCGCTGATTAGGAGGTTGCCGGCATAGCTTAGTCACCCATTGACTCCACACGTGTGTTGAAATTCCAGCTTGTGCCTTTTAAATGTCTCTCTTTAGTTGTAAGTTATCCAAACAACCTACTTCTCTAATAATGAGTGTTTTCTAATACTCCCATTAAACCTCGGTAGCTGAGTTGTGGACCACTTCATAAAATACAATAAGTTTTAGAGGTGGAAGTTTGTCCTGTTTTAGTGAATCGTTAGGATAAGCACTTAGCCTTTAATGGCACAATAGAAATCACCACTGCATTAAGTTGCACCAGTGCAGTTTCATTTTGTTTCAACTGACATGAATGATGCATATTTATTTTGCAATCCAGACTTATGAAGCACATGAGTGGGGGATGGGAAAGACATTCAACTGTACTAGCCACTGCCACCAGTTTTCAAGGGACAGTTCATGTTACTGTATAACTACAATGTTGAGCTCTTTTCTGACTGTGTCAGCTCTCTCATAGCACAATAGAAGCACCAATATACCAGAAGAAACCTGGCTAAATAGGAGCATATTGTCATTCTGTATATCTACACAGCACTTAATAAAGCAGTCTACTTTTATAAAGAGATTAAGAAACGTGTGACCTGCAGATTTTTCTTATTTTACATTAATTCGACATGAATGTGTATATATATGTTTAGTTTTAGTCCATGGTATATTGGGATACAGCACGTACAGACACAGTTAAGATGCCTCGCATGGCCTCCGAGCATCAAAGTGCTCGTTATCTCTGTTAAAGCAAGACATGATTCAGATGAAAAAAGAAAGAGCTAAAACACACTGCTGTTTGAATCCTGTTTTAACCTGATTTTGCTTCTACTGGCCCAGATAGTGAATGCCAAAGTGATGCCCCCATTTTTCTTGTTGACCTAGTGGCTGTTGTTTGTCCACAATATCAGTCAGTGTTGTTTAGCTATCCTAATCAGACACATAAGTTGCATTGGAGAGGTGGTCCTTGGTGAAAATTTATTAGCAGGAAATTACTTGATGTTTTAGTTGTGACATTCACCTTTTTTTAATAGTAGGCTATTAGTCATAAGCTGGGTGACACCTACTAATGTTTACTATTCAGGTTCAACTTTATTACCATTCATTTTTACGTCACAAGTACGCATATGTACAGAATCACGTTTTCATTGCTCGCAAGGTAGAGGAGAGTTAAAATAAGTAACAAAGAGGTAGAATATGTAATAAAAATAGAAGGGACTAAATATAATAAAAATAAAAGATACAATGAAAAATGAATATGGTTACAGTGCACATAACTTAGAAGTCCCAAATAAAAATACTGTACATGTGCTATGTGAATATCACTAACAAAACTAAAAGAATTTCTTTACAGACATACCAGTGAATATCTATTGCACTTATTGCCCATGTATTGCACTTTCATACTGTTTATTATAACAAGACCATATAGTATTCCAGTGTCATGATGACAGAGATACCACAACTGTTGTGCTCATTGAATTTATGTATAACAAAGGAATATACCACCATATTTGTGTCTTTCGTTGCAGATGCTTTGTGATATCATTGTGTAACACAACTGTTTTGTTTTCTAAAAATATCAAGCTAGAGCAAACAATCATAGAAATAGTTTAAATAAATGTAAATGCTGTCTAAGTAGCTTCATTCTAAATTACATGGTTCTTATACGTTTTGTCTGCATTTTCTGCAGTCTTAGTCCAGCATATTTACATATAGTATAAAATTCAAAATACTCCCAAATGTTTCTTCTCAGACATCTTAATGTCACAGCTTGCTTACTCATTTTCTCAGAGTGAGTCTGGTTTACCAAAACCACAGTCCATTAAATAGATTTGAGCACTCTGGAGGATACACACGCACATATATATATATATATATATATATATATATATTTAGTGCCCTATTTTGTAATGTTACTGTTATACAGCTATACAAATTGATTCTAAGCAAACTGTAGATAAAGATAACTCTAGTTATTCAGGTTTTAGTTTTTCATGGTTGAGTTTTTTGACACAATGCATAAAAGTGGAACACCTTGTAATACACCAAACACAAATTTGATGATTTTATATTATTTTTGTCTGTATTTTTGTATGTTAATGTATATTTAAATTGCAAATCTATTCTTGTTCATATTGTTGATATTGATTTTGGTCACGTTGGCTTTTCCTACCTGCATTTTTACCACTTCTGAACCTTGATTGCAGTCGTTATAGAAACTGGTTTAGTGCTGCCTACTAAAAGAACAACAGGAGATTTATGATCTCTTAAGTGCATACTTAAGACAAAATAAGTTTCATTTTTTTAAATATACTATATTGTTGACTTTGACTGGTAGATTTAAAAGCTGTATGTTTTCTAAGTGCTGTATTTTATGAGTCAATCATGGTTTACATTTTTTTTTTCTTCTGTGCTTTTACTGTCTTTTAATTTGAGTTTCAATAGATGGACACAGTTACCTTTGTACTGAGTCCTCTGAGGGCATAAATGAATAATGTTATTGACCTGCAGATTGTTGTCTGCCTGCCTCACATTCACTGACAGAATCAGCAAAGGAACTTATTGCCTTTGGTTTCAGTGCTGCATGCAGTGTCAGGTTTGTGGAAAAATGGATGGCCTACAACATGTGAAGAATCATAATTTATATATATGACAGCTTGTAGTCAGTCCTCATTTCCTCCTAAATAGATCGTTAGTATCTCATTCAAATGCAACTACTATGGACTCAATGAACTGAGGCTCAGAAGAGACAACAACAAATCCAAGGTACATTGTGCTCAGGACAGAATTGTATCCCCTGCTCATAACAAGGGCAAGGAAGTCCCTGAGAAAGCCCATGTCAGGCTTGTGGTGCTGCAGAGCTCTGTATTGGGCTGTCCAAATATTTCTGTAGCAGTGTTTATTTATGATAGACCATGGGGGGAGGTGAGCCATTCTCTCCCTCCAAAAGAAACATGCAGCATTCATGGGCTATCAGCCAACTGGCAGCCCCAGTGGTTACACTGAAATAACGCCCATACAAGCACTGGCTAGTTCAAGGCTGTAGTTATTTATTTGGATGTATTTTGTATTTAGAGTGACTCTGTTTATCATTGTGTGAACTTGTGTCAGTTATGCATGTATTGTGTCTGTGTGTATTTCAGTTAAAACAAGTGGGACAGCTGGATATGCCTATAAGGATGTTTTAAACATTCAGTTGTTTCGGTGTCCAGCAACTATTAAATTTCTATTTCTGTTGTGTTTAAACCCATCATAGCTAATGACTAAGTTTCCTTCTCTAAAGACTTTAGACCCATTTTAAATAGAATATATTCACCTGTCTATTTAAGGTTCTGTACAGTCAAGAGATTTTCCCCCTTAGGTTATATACCTGCAATAAGGTAATCTCATTTTTTTTTAATACTGATATTAAAAAAAGTATAAAAAGCTTAGTATCTGTGTTGCTGTCTTCCCATTGTGCCTCTGTAGCTCGCCTGTAATTTTGACTTTCAGAAGGAAGGTGGGAGAAATACTAATGCTGGTGGATGACTGTTCAAGGCAGGTCAAAATGAGAACTTTTTTTACTCAATGGAATATTGACTTTTCACCCTCTGCTGAGTCAGCCATGTAAGCGTATGTTGTAAGTTTGTGTGTTTTGTAGCACTGTAAAATCATTAAGAGCATCTAAAAATATTAACACAACATTAGTAGACCTGCAAAACATATTGATTTAGGTTTTACTATTGAATTGTATCTAGAGTGATGAGGTGTGTAGACTGTTGTGGCTTTGTATGCAAAATTCTTACTTTGTTTCTTTTGGTGATTCAACCAGGGACACTTCATTCTCATACAAGCCATTAAAGCAGTCCAACCATCGTCAATCTTTTTTTTTTTCAGTTTTTAGCACAGCTTTTTCTGTCACTTTTTACGTGTGTAAAAACATGTGCAGTATTACATCTAGAGGCTCTCAGAAAATCTGCTCCATTAGTCTTTGTAATGAATTGACATTTGACCCTGTTGTTTTGAAGCATTTGCCTTTGGATGTTGTTGGACAACACATAGTACAAACAAACCTTTTTTTTTTCTCCTCCATAACCCTGTCCTATGTTATCTCTATGGTTGGCAATTTGTTGCACACAATAGTCAACCTCTTTTCACTCCTTCAAGCATCATTGAATGGTGCTGAAGTAACATTTAATGGCAGTCTTACACTTGTCCATAGAAAGCGGTGCATTACTTATGAAAGGCATGAGAAACTAGAGATTAGTGTTGTTGTTAATGAACGATAGGAGCGCATGGTTTTCAGGAACACCACGAGTTGTAGCTTTGAGCACTCTTCTCAGGAAACGAAACGACCATCTGTAGATTGCCAGTGAAAGTGTAATGTCTGCTGCTACATAGCAATTTCCTTCGAAACTTCTTGAAACTTGTCAATGTCATACCCTAGGATGGTTTTACCAAAAAAAAAAAAAAAAACATTACAAGGATTGTTTTGATTACAGGAAAAGCTTTCATGTGTAGTAGGCTGTGTTGCACTATGTAAGCGGTAGGTAAAGAAACAGTCGTGGGGCAGCTTAGGATGAAGATCAGTATTTCACCTCACTTGTCTGCTTTGTTTGTTTGACCCTGATGTCAGATGGGAGGAAAGCTCAAGGAGAGTGGGGGGTATTTAGGGTGGCATGAGCAGCTGTTGACAGAGAAGCTAGATCTTCTGGTCACCATAGCAACCCTTGTATTGCCCACACTGTTGTGTTGCTGTGTTTTGAAGCTTATTTTGTGCAATTCTCATCTTGCTGAAAAACAAGAATTGCATGGCTGAGGTCTCTGTGTTGACTTTACTATCTCAAGGACACTTAATTCCTTCTTTTTATGAAATGCACAAATAAAATATACCTTTACCAAAAATGTCTAAAATACACACATCCTCTTTTCTTCTGTTAGTAAAAATGCAAGATGAAATAGTGTCAGTTCCTGTCAATGGTGGAGATGTTACGAGCATCTACAATATGTCAACTCATCAAGAAGACTGCCAAAGGAGCTCTTCATTATTAAATTTTGATAAATAGTACGAATCATTTACTCTTAAGTTCAGATTCCATGTGAAGAACTTTCGTTTTTGATCCTGTTATTGTGGTACAGTATGCACTGGCCTAAATTTAAAACTGCTCTATTTTACAAACCTGTCTTTGTGCAGTAAAATGCATTGTTCAAAAGAGATTATGTTCAGTTGTTTAGTGTCTTGATGGGTGAAATCTTCTGCAATTCTTTAATCCATACATGTCAGTGATGAAGACATATATAACATATATTGATTAACATGTTCAATGTCTGCTTGTATTGTTTTATTCCCACTGCCTCCTCCACACTCAAACGCAAAGTGTTTACTTGCCACCCACCCCCACACAGCCGCATATACTTACATGCCCTACAGCAGCCAGTTCTTTGTGTGCTTACATGCACATATGAAACAATATTAAGGCAGGAAATCAGACAGTGTTGACATGCAATAACCTGGTTACTGTGTTTGTGTTGCTGGCCAAAAATCTGATGTATTTCCTGTCTCATGCTATATTTCTTTAACCAAGACTGGTATTTTATTCTCATCTATATATATATATATATATATATATATATATATATATATATCTTCCTCTGCCCAAATGATGTCACCATTTCAAAATAGACTAATTTCAGTGTCTTCTCAACTGATATATATGTGATTACGGTGACTTTATAAACTGTCTGGTTATCTGGCATTCAGAGCAAGAAAATATCACCAAGTTTAAAAAAACCCCTGCAAGGATATGTATTGGTGTGGGCATGTTGCTACAGGTATAGGAAGAAATACTGTCCAAGAAGACCAGTTGGAATAATGCATCTATTAAGGTTTTAAGGTTGATAAGATTCCACCGCCATGTCTAGCAGTTAGTAATGGTGTCGTGATGAAGCACTTAATGTAAAATGTCTCAAACGTGTTTAATTTTTTATTTCCAGTTGTAATTTGAACTTTCTAATTATTTTGGATAGCAGAATGCTGCAAGAAGTGATTAATCTTTTTGTCCCCCTCAGTGTTTTTTTTTCCCCCTGCAACATTATAATAGATTTAGTCTTTCACTTTATTTATACAGTTTCTTCTACTATTTACTCATATATTCTACTCAGCAGTACCGTTGATAAGGATTTTTATGGGTATATTTCTTTTGTGTATATGGTGTAATGTCCAACTTTGATAGGAAAAAATCCAATAAGATCTCTCTTTTTTTTTTTAAACAATGTACAGCTGCTGCTGATTTAGTCTCAGTAGACACCAATGGACAAGTGGGACTTGTCATTTTATTTGAGCCTAATAACTTCAACATGAGGGTGGATCTTCAGCCCTCTTGCCCCTGATTAGAAGCCGCAATGAATCCTTTCGGTGTCACCAGCCCCCATTCATTCTCCATGGTGAAAATGCAGTTGGTGGTGATCCCTGTGAATGTATAATTCACGCCTAACACTCATATTGCTGCAAATCGGCCAGAGTAAGATATGACTCATTATAGATTGAATCATAGCATTGGTGTGTTTTTTGCAGTATTGGTGGCTATGTATTACCTTGATTACCTTTTTAATTGTTAACTGCTGGAGTTACCAGTAGGTTAGGCATATTGGCTACAGCATTGGCCAACCTTGTGCCAGGGAGAGCAAGAAGACTGCAAGTTTAGATTCCAGCTGGTCCCCTCAGCAGGTTATTTCTTAATTTCTTGTGGTAGTTTCCCCTCTGCTTAAAGGAGTATTAATCAGTAGGTGGAGTCTGTGGTCACGATGAAAAAAAAAAAATGCAGCTGTTTCTCCTCGCACAAAGTTGGCCACCCCTGGTGAACATTAAGTGTTGCCACCAACAGGAAACGTGGGAGAAGTATTTCCCCTAGAGACCGAAGGCTACCATCCCCCACTGTTTGCCGACCTACATTGGCTGTCACTAAGTGACTCACTGAAAGAGGCAAGAAATAATGTGCAAATGGTTGTTGTGATTACCTGTGTGGGCATCATTATTTATCACCCTGTTCCCATTCCACCTTCCCCCTCTCCGATTACCCTCCCCCACTCTCTTTCTCACTACCCTCCCCCCTCAAGACTGCAGCCCAACCAGAAGCTTCAAAGGCGGGTTTTACTCAGCAGAGCAGTTCAAGAGAAAATGGCTGCTGTTTCCAGGTCTTGTTTGCACATCTGTCAGGAGGTGACTGTCCATGAGAAAATGGGGTCTCTGGTATGCTGGTTTTCAGCATCATTCTTTTCAAGCCTGCATGTGTAGGGGATGGTTGTGTTGTTCTCATTGCTGTATTATTTATTTATTTTTTTTCCTCATTCAAATGATTATGTTCAGAAAGGACTTTGTGTGATTTCGGTTATGGGTGGATCGCTCTTTTGCTTTCTTTTCTTTTTTTTTTTTTTAACAGGCCTTATTAGAGTGTTGTGCAAAAAAAATATCTGCAGTGGCACATTTGTTTAGACCAGGCTAGCTAAATTCTAACAAGTCTATTTCCAATGGCTATCCTGAAATAATTGTTTTGTTGTTCCAAACTAATGTGTCTATATGTGTCTATAGATTCTCTTGTCTATTTTATGATTTGTTAGATCAGGTTAAAATTGGCAAATATTTAATCATACATTCTCAATGATGAAGAAGCCATAGGATTCAATGAAGATCCAGACTAGTTCACTCAATTTACTAGCACCTAATTCTAATTTGATTAAATTATTGTGCATGCTGTGTTTGAGGTGGCAGTTGACAATACAAACAACAAACATACACACTAGTTCGTGTAGACAAGTTCATGTGCCTTCCCTGTTTAAATTAAACATCTACTGGCTGTAAGATCATTTTAAGTATAATATTAGAGGGCATTTGGAGTTCAGTTATCTTTCTTGTACATGGTAAAGCACAGACTCTGGTTGGGGAGATTCAGGGACCATTCAGCTGGATCCTTCAATAACTGCAGGTTCACATGGTAGCACTATAATAGATGGGACCTGTTTCAAATAATGGTAGCTGTGGACTTTATAACATTTACAACATAAGATTGAAACCACAGTTGAAATATGTTGCGTATACAGTATGAAGGCCTTTTTTCTATTCCTGTAATTTAACTGCAAGCTCAGGTGAAAAGATGGATGAAGGCTTGAAGGTGGTGTTTACATTGTCAATAATGGTTGCAACAGTGCAGCAAGTGTCCTTAAGTTAGGCCTAATGATCCTGATGACCACAGCGGGGGTTCTCATTATTTACCCATTAGGGGTTTCATTTGTCTGTCCTACTGTTTTTTGTTTTTTTTTTCCCTCCAGTCATCTGCTTGCATTGGTAACGTTAATGCTGTTATAAACGTGGAGTACATAAGTCTGTTTATGTGATCTGATAGCATACAGATCAATAATGTTGAGTAAGAGAGCTTTCAGACAATTGATACTCAATTGTAATTCAATGAAATGAAAACATTTAAAGCAACAGCAGACTCCAAGTCAGGTATTCATAGCTAAAGCATAAGGAAATACTTTAACTGTGCATTTCATGCTCAAACATTATCATATTTCTCTGAGTTTGTTCTGCAGGTCCATTGAACAGCGTTTTGTCAGATCAAGTAGTAGTGCTTGATTCTGGGTTTTGCCATTAATGTATGATTGACAGGGAGTATATCTAATCCTTTTGAAAATTACAGCTTACAAATGTAATGACTATCCAATGAGAAGCCAGTTCATTTTGGCAGGGCCTTTTAGCATAAAATCTCAGAGGAAAGATGGGGGAAAGACGAGGAATAAAACTGATTCATTTCTAATGTGGATTTTAGCCAGAAGTATATCAAAATAAAACTGGACTAGCAGATGAGATCTAGTGCAGCATATGGTGCCGCAACTCCATTGGTATTTTGTGGAATGCAGCAACATGTGAGTTTTGCTAAATTAATTGTGTTTTTTTTTTTTAATGTTTACTGTTTCTATTGTACAATTAAGTTTGTTTGGATAGATGCATGTTTTTCAGGTTTGTGTTCCATTACATCAAATACATGCACAGTGATGACAAAGACTATTTGGGAATTATTTAATCTGGTGCATTTAAAACACAATTAGGTTTTCTGCACAAACGGGTCATGTCAACTGGGGTGTGGTGTAATTTCTCTGTAGTATTTCCAGGTTGGGGCTCGTCTGGTTAAACAGTCAGGTAATGGCTGTGGGATTTCTGTTTCCTTTTTTACTGTTAGAAATGATTCATATTACCATAGCAACTTAAGAACCTTATGTTCTTCTGTGAGGCTTGGAGGCCCACAGAGTCATGTATTCTATTTGCATTCACATCTGTACTTTTGTAAGAAACTCAGGGTAATGTTTGATGGTACATTAACCTACACAACCTGCATCTGTGGACACATGTATTTCCAAGTCTTTTGCCAGCAGGTTCTATTCTCCCTGAAGGCCACACCAGCATTTTCCTGAGGTTGTTTTCTTTGGGACTTTCCAGTTGACTTTCTGTCCCTGCCTCCATTTGTTTCTGTTCAAGATGAGTTTGCTCTGGTTCAGATAAATACATTCAACCATCAAAAGTGAAATGACTTGTTGTACATGGGGTAATCTGCCAATACAGTGCATTGATTTTTCTCTAAAGAGTATAATTTCAGTTAAAATCAGCCTTACACATGGAAAGCAATGGCATGTGTGAATGAATCAGCAGGGTGTTTAGGTCAGCCTGACATATAGATCCCTTTGCCAGTTTCAGCTGGCTGCTTTCTATGTGTTCTTTTTGTCAAACTCCAAGACAAGTGTTTGAAATGATTCATGTAAAAGTCATTTTTTGTACTGTTTTGCATGAGTCCTCATTTCTCTTGACTATTCCACACAGATGGAGAGTTCTAGTGTGACAAAAGACACTTTTATGGAAAATATTACCAGACTAAAATAGACTGGAATTCGTTAAATATGTGTCCAATATTTTTTCCACTCTCGATGAACAATGGTATAATAATTCATGTTGCCTGCACCTTTTAAAACTGCAATGTTGCAATAAGCACAATCAAGATTCTGTAGTTTACATATTTTCCACATTATACATTTGTGAAATGTTTTCATAGAAGCAGCCTGACAAGTAGACTTAAGTGCTTTTTTTTCCTTTTGTAAAATGTTTTGTTTTCCTAGAGGAATCATATCTTTGTACTTTGACTCTACTTATCATTTCACTGGATAAACCTGAGAGCCATTGTAGAGGTTAGTATTTTTTTTCTAGATTCCTGGTAGACACATTGTTTGGTCAAAGGAAGCTTGGATGCCCAGGGAATTGTATAATGGATGGTGGCATCACAGGCCCATCAGATAGAGGGATTATTGCTGCTGCCCTGCACCGATGGGCTCTGAGCCACTCCAGGCTGCCTGTTAATTACGTTTCCAGTTGTTTGGTATGTTGTTGTACTGGCTTTGGGTGCAGCGGCTGCCTTTGCTGTGATGTGGCTAGCCTTTCCTAGTCCCATATGTGAGCTGTTTAGCTAAAGAGAAACACAGTGGCAGTGGTCATAGCAGGATACAGTGGCTAAGGTGGACAAGCTTTATTTGGTTTTATTTGGTGGAAGAAAGAGGCAAACAGCTTTTTCTTTTTTAAATGCATTTTGTATGTTGATGTAAATGCTAATAAGAATCTGCATAATGATGAGATTAAGCCAGTATTTATGTAATATGCATGTGTTGCTGTTTGTTCTGGTTTTTGTGGTTCTTGGAAGGATTTTTAGAAACTCCAGATCTAACTTAATAGAACAACTTTTTTTTTTTCCTGTTAGAAAATATAAATTATCACATAGTGGCTGCACACAGGCTGTTATAGTCCCAGCCTTTAGCTGTGATACAATAAAAGCATGCTGCATCGGAAAGAATATACCAAGGTGAAAAAGTGAATAATTCATGTTGAGTAACATGTTCAACCCCTCTGGCTCTATGCCCACTGGTAATTGGGACAACACCATTCTCTGTCTGTTTTGCTCGATCACCCTTGTTGCTATGCTACCAAAGGGAAACTCGAGTGGGCCTGGACAGTGTGTGGAATGAAAGTTGGACAGCCATGCAGTCTTCATACCTGACACAGCCCCTTTATTTTGCTTTGTATCCTCAGCAAAATGTTGTTCCTTTATCTCTGAATGGAAGAGCAGAAAATCACTGCATTGTCATGACTAAATCTAAGGTTTGCATTCTTCCTTACCTTTATTTGCTCATAGTCCTTGTGTTCTTATTGAATTTATTGTACATTTAGCTTGTGTATGTTTACATTGTCTTCAAGCAGTATTGTTCCACTTCCACTGACTTTGCTGTTGCTGTTGTTAGTTTATTAATTATACAGTATTCTTGTAGCATTCACCAGCTTGAGGACAGAATATGATGGGATTAAATACATAATTGTGTTTTTGTATGGTCAGCTCCCTTCAGTTTTGAGGCTGAAATGAAATGTTAACATAAGCTCTGTTAAATACCTAATGGTTGAAAATCACTCAGGATTATCAGGCTGCTATGAATAATTGGCCTTTTGCTCTACTTCGTCATTCTCTAGATACAGTAGACTGACATTTAATATCCTTACTGTGTTATCAGGGGTCTTTCTATCTAGATGGTTAACCTAATCACTAATGGGAAACAATATTCAGTTCTCACTGGAAGGCAGATGGATATAGATACTCCTATTAGGCCAGAAAAAAGAGGCTGGAAATACTTGAATTCAGTACTAGACATGGATTTACAGGTTAAGTAACTCAGCTATTGATGTTGTCAAAGGAATGAATCATGCGGCAGTGGGTAAGGACAAGAGTGAGCATGTAGTAACCAACTAAAAGGCTGGAAGTCAGGGCTTTCCCTCTGTGTATGCACGCATTAAAATATGTTGGCACATGCCTGCATCACTGCCCAAAGACCAGGACAGATTTGTTCAGGGTGCAGACTTTGTATGTATGTAGAGTAACAGAGATACATTTTTGTTAGAATGGCTTAAAAATATCTCATAAACAAAACATAAGATGAAAATGTTAATCCCAGCTCTTTTTTTAATGATATTTTCAGGAGTGAGCCCAGCCTTCCAGCATACCTCCTCCCTTTTATTGGGCTAAGATGAGTATTACCAGTGACGAAGTGAACTTCTTGGTCTACAGATATCTCCAAGAATCAGGTTTGTCTCACTAAAAACACACACTTTTTTTTTTTCTGAAAATAAATTGATTTACACGGGCTTGAAACAATCTGTGTCTTACTTGAACATTGGGAAAGTGCAGTTGTCATGCTTATGCACTTTCTATAGACAGGGTACCTGATATGCTACCTACATGTCTCATATTAAGGTTTATTTTTTTGTCAGCTTATACTGGATGGAAATAAAGGGGCCCTTCTAAAATATTGAGTATTTCTCAACATGGTGCTTGCTATTCTGTATGATCAATTATTACATCACTGCTATATTTAATTACTCTTTATTGAGATGTCTTTAAAGGCTATCTGACATAATACAAGGTAGCAGCAGCAGCAGCTCTGAGGGGGTCAACACTGATATGGGCAAGCCTTATTACAAACAATACAAACATAATGACGTCTTTGTTACACCATTCAGTTTTTGTGTTCAATTACTGTTTGCTTTGTTTGAATCAGACAAGACTTTTCTTTGAATATTTGTGCAGTGTTTGTGCACATCTTGCTCTTGGCACTCTCCCATTAATGATTGTGAATGTTTTGTCTTTAGGTTTCTCCCACTCAGCATTCACCTTTGGTATTGAGAGCCACATCAGCCAGTCTAACATCAATGGAACACTAGTGCCCCCTGCAGCCCTCATCTCCATCCTGCAGAAAGGGCTTCAGTACGTGGAGGCAGAAATTAGCATCAATGAGGTGAGAGCAGGGCCCTGCTGTTTCTGAGTCCTACAGATGTTTGATGTTGCTTAATGAGACAAAGGCAGACTTTGATCTCTATGACAGAACACTGGGTTAACTGCTATTTTTCACATTGTTGTTAATCATTATACTGGAAGAAATGCTGAAGAATGTTTGTAGAAGAGTACCAATTAGGGAACACACTTCATGTTTTTAATTGTTATCAAAAAGCATGACTACAGACAAGTCACTGATTAAAGATCACATTGCCTCATGGTGTGTTATTTACTGCTGCTGTCCTTACAGGATGGTACAGTCTTCGATGGTCGGCCGATTGAGTCGCTGTCGCTCATTGATGCCGTGATGCCAGATGTGGTGCAGACGCGGCAGCAGGCCTTCCGTGACAAACTAGCCCAGCAGCAGGCTGCCTGTGGCATGGCAGCTTCAACCTCTGGAAACCAGTCTAATGCACCAAAGAATGGAGAAACCACTGTAAATGGGGAAGAGAACGGCACTCACAACATGAGTAAGTTGAATTAAAATATATAAAAGCTTGAACCCAAAATAATTGAAGTTCAGCATTCTCATCCCAATATTAATATTTCAGAATACTGTTACATCTCAACTATATTATGAATCTGTATGTGAAACAGGGATTGTTCCAACTCGGCATGCAGGAGTTGCTCTTCCTGCATTGTTTCCACTACATGCTCTCATAAGGAATCATTCTATGCATTTTTGCACCTACCAAAATATTTTTCGATTACAGATGGTGTGTCAAAAGTAGTGCACACTTTAACACAGCTGTGTGCTTTTCACAGCATGTGATAGTATTAGCAGATGCATCTTCAGAGGTGTAGAACAGGTTTGAACTCTGGTCAAAGACAACAGGAGTGGATGTTTGTGTCAGAATATCCCCTAAGAATATCATACAGAGGTGTTGATTGCAGCAGGAAGAGTTGGGTGTGAGTAGGATTTCACTGTCAGAAGATACATGGAGGATTTTAGAAGATAAAAATGAAATAAAAGCTCTTCAGGATTTTCCCTATAATTAAAGCTTGCATGACTGTGAGTGTGAGTGGGTTCTCATTATACTGTGATAATTGTGCGCATGCCAAGTGGGTCAATATCTTCAGATTGAGATAAATAAAAATAGCACCGGCGCATACCAGCGAAAACACTACAGATTTCCTTTGATCTATTTCTGTTAATTAAAGGCAACTCCCCACCTCTTGGCAACAACTAATATTCATTAGAGGCACATTTATCAGGAGTTTATTTCTACTGCTCCTGAGGTTTCTGACATGTGTGGGCATGTGTGTGTTTGTATTCAAATACTGATACAGATATAAATATATGTGTGCTTGTCTGTACACTTTTCTCAGATAACCACAGTGAGCCAATGGAAATTAACATAGATGTTGAGATACCAGCCAGTAAAGCCACAGTTCTCCGTGGCCACGACTCTGAAGTGTTCATCTGTGCCTGGAACCCTGTCAGTGATCTGCTGGCCTCAGGGTGAGTCTCTGTCTGTGCTGAAACAGATCTTCATTCACGCTGGATGAGTCATACTGTAGTATATGCATGCCTTGGCTTTTATTTTGTAAGATAAATGGCTTCATAAGAACCATAGCTGACAGCTTATATTGCAACAATCTTTTGACCTCCCTCCTCCTGTGTCGATCTTCTGTTCAGCTCGGGGGACTCCACTGCCAGAATCTGGAACCTGAACGAGAATAACAACTCCACCTCCACCCAGCTGGTGCTGCGCCACTGTATCCGAGAAGGTGGCCAGGATGTCCCCAGCAACAAAGATGTCACCTCACTGGACTGGAATGTAGGTCTCTCCTATCATCTATTGGTCTCTCTCCTACTTTTACCATGTACAGACTGTGCACCTGAAGATGGTTAAGTAACAGTTTTGCTGTCTTTTTATCCAACAGAGTGATGGGACTCTCCTGGCAACAGGCTCGTATGATGGATTTGCCAGGATATGGACAAAGGATGGTATGTCCATCATTCCAGCACAGTGTTGTTTCCTCAGTCATTGGGTTTATATTGTTGTTACTGTAACTAATTCAACGTGTGACAATTTTTGAATTATATTTTCTAAAAAAATGGATATGATTCTTATCCATTAGGAAATCTGGCAAGCACTTTGGGGCAGCACAAAGGGCCCATATTTGCACTCAAGTGGAACAAGAAGGGGAACTGTATTCTCAGTGCTGGCGTAGATAAGGTATTTCATAAAGCTCCCTAAGCATGGATTTGTGTTTTTCAATAATAACAGTCTCATGATGTTTGGCTTCAGCCATACTAGGGCTTGAAATGAACTTGTTTTGGGGGTTCATCTGCTACAGAGTAAATGTGACATATCATTTCCCTGGTTTTCATAAACTATAATGCTAACTCTACAATAAAGCTATAGACAGAATTGTTTGATATATATATATATATATATCTTTTACAGTAAGATAAAGATTTTTACGTTATTGAACAGTCAATATTATATCATAGCATCAGTGTAACAAAATCTAATGAATAGCTGTATTTATAATTTAATTGAATTTGTGGATAATTCTTTGAAAACAAAACTGTTTCTCCACCAGTGGCCATCACACTGGTTGCTTCAGTTATTCAATAATTTATTTTTACTATGAGACCTTTGTGGTAAGATGGCAGGTGTTAATTTCAAGCCCTGGCAGTACTTAATAATACATTTTAAAGAACTCTTATAATATCAAAATTTTCATAATTATGTATTCAGAAAATTTGCTTAATTTTCTTTTCTAGACGACAATCATTTGGGATGCACACACAGGGGAAGCGAAGCAGCAGTTCCCTTTTCATTCAGGTGAGTTCCACACATGTCCAAAAACAGTAGAAGCAGCTTATTATTGTAGATAACAAGTAGGATGCCAAATGTTCCCTGTCTAATTACATTGTGGGCTCATAAATCTCCTAAGCTTTTAATGACTATAATATTCCACAGCCCCAGCTCTGGATGTTGATTGGCAGAACAACACCACCTTTGCCTCCTGTAGCACAGACATGTGCATCCACGTATGTCGACTTGGCAACGACCGGCCCCTCAAAACCTTCCAGGGCCACACGGTAAACAGCTTGGTCCATGATGCTCTTTTGACCTTGTCTCACACCGTAACGTGCTTGGACCCTCATTCTAATGAGTTTTGTGTTTTGCAGAATGAAGTCAATGCCATTAAGTGGGATCCATCAGGTATGCTGCTCGCGTCCTGCTCAGATGACATGACATTAAAGGTGAGACTAGTCCTGAGTCTCAGAGGTTAAAGAGAACAGTCCTGAGTGGTGAGCTATATTCAGTCATAATTTGCTGTCTCTGTTTGCTGCACACACAGATTTGGAGTATGAAGCAGGACTTGTGTGTTCACGACCTCCAGGCTCACAGTAAAGAGATCTACACCATCAAATGGAGCCCCACAGGTCCCGGCACAAACAACCCCAACTCCAACATCATGCTCGCCAGGTGGGAAAAGCACTCACATTGCTCAATTACGGCACAGTAGTAATCATCAGTGGCACACAGCCTTGCACCCTGACCCAGACACAAATGCATGTGTAAATGTTCTAGTTCAGGAATTTACAGTTCTTCCGAACAACCCCGCATACCTGTAATTCACACTGGAAATATTATTGTAACTGCAGCTTGGAAATGACTTGGTAATCTTAAGTGAATGCCCCCATTGACCAGCATGTATGATACATTTTTAATTGAATTCAGTCTTGTTCCCTGGATAATATCCTTCTGAGTTCACTTTAATTTGTTGCCAAGGGCACCCTTAGGAGATTAGCCTTGCATATTATTACCTTGGTGAAGGAGAGGTGTTAATTGAAATCAGCCTTTTTGTTTGTATCACCATGTGTTTTCAACAGTCTGATAGTTAACTTTTTTTTTTTTTTTTTAAAGTTCACACTTTTTAATTGAATTATTTCAAAGTGTAAGTCTTTCTTTTCCCCCCACAATAAAGCAGTGATTGAATGTTTTGCTTCCCTTTCCTTCTAAAGGTTATACTCAAACTGAGTGCATCATTTTTTTTTTTTTTTTTTTTTTTTTAAATTTTGAACCAACAATTAATAATGATTTGCATGGTCTTTTATCTGATTTGTAACCTCCGTCTTGCCCACACCCACAGTGCCTCTTTCGACTCGACAGTGCGCCTATGGGATATAGAGCGAGGGGTTTGTATTCACACACTCACCAAGCACCAGGAGCCTGTCTATAGTGTGGCTTTCAGTCCTGATGGCAAACATCTGGCCAGCGGCTCCTTTGATAAGTGTGTCCACATTTGGAACACCATGGTAAGTGTTAGGACTTGGGTGTATACACTATAGAAGAGAGGATTTATTGTGACTTCAAAATCTTAGTTAATGGACTGTTTTTTGTTCGTCCCGTTTTAGACTGGAGCCTTGGTGCACAGCTACAGGGGTACTGGTGGTATTTTCGAGGTGTGCTGGAACAGCACTGGTGACAAAGTTGGTGCCAGTGCGTCAGACGGCTCGGTAAGCCACAGCCAAAACATAAAAACAGTATTAAAAAAAGATAGCTTGAAATGTTTTATTAATGCCACCTCATTCTTTACCCTTTAGGTATGTGTTCTTGATCTTCGAAAATAGCTGACTTCAGACTTTGATAATCCTGGAACATGCAGCAAATTGCCTTCTTCTGACACCAGCAAACAGACACTGCTCATGAAGAGCTGTTAAGGTGGACTCAGACAAAACCCTCGCAGGAGTCAGATGACTGCAGCAGCACCTGACCAGTTGAATTCAGTTCACCTCACACATTGATGTGTGTTTTAATGAAGCACCTATTTGAGACAGAATGCAAGAGTTGAGAGAGCCCAGAGACTGGTCTGAATCCAACTCTCTGGGTGCCTCCATGTTTTAAAAGGTTTCTAATGAGGAAGAGCTGTGATCCCTCCAGGCCACTGGTCCAGCTGTTATCGGGTTGCAAAGGTGGACAAAAAAAGTGTTAACGAGACACATGTTTGGCTGTGAAAGACAACAAATTAGAAAAGAAAAGGTTGTGGTTTTTACTAATTCCTCTGTGTAAATGTTACTTCATATCCAAATGAACTAACTGGGGATGTGGTAAAAAAGGTAATATCAGTACTGAAGCACCAGTATTGTCTGTTGACAGGGTGCTTAACTTCTCCCCAGTGGAGAATAGCTTGTTTCAAGAGTACTTCTTGCATTTTTTTTGTCTATTTTCCACAGATGGACTTTTGAAAGTCAAAACTGAATGTGCTGCTACCAGGTAGTTCTTAGCTCACGTTTAACATCAGGTCAGCAGAAGAAACCTGCCAACAAAATAGTCCTATCCTCTTAAAAATGACCTGCTCAAATCAATCGAGATTAGAAAATGTCATTTTTATGGGCAAGATGTGAAAAGTCTTGTTGACAAGGAGAAATTTCTCCCATTTTGGATGTAAATGTAAAGAATGTAAAGATATGTAAATTAGATTAATACACAGACTTATATACTGTGTATATATGTTTATATACAGTACACTTTATTGCCATCCTGTAGGGGCTCATTATGGCTAGAGCTGTCACATCTTTGCTGATAATGCGTGATGAGGCCTATTTTTTAAATGAAGTGAATGTCTCATCAGCTTCTTTTAATACACTTTTTTTTTCTCGACTCGGCCAGTCATTCAGTGCATCAAGTTTATTCTTTTTTCCCCAGTGAGTCACAAATGGCGTCAAGATGTGTGTTGTGCTCTTCCGTCTGTCACTGAAAGCTGTGGAAGAAATTTACCCCTCATTGTCTGTCTTCAGAGAATTGTTTGGTCAGCAATATAGGAGAGAACAATCATCTGTTTAGACCCTACCTGTAAGAATATTGTGCACGATTCAGTGAGGAAAGCTGGATTAACCTGTAACGTACCACTTTCCTCTGATCAGTACTGAAAATCCAGACCACATTTGGACCAGAAGGAGGAGGTCAAATATAAAAGCCCTGGTAAAAAGTTTAAAAAAAAAAAAAAAAAAAAAAAAGCAATAATTCAGCCTGTTCAATTCCACCAGATGCTGCCCACTTATCAGATTTGGTCAGATTTGCCTGTGTTGTGGGCCAGGTTTCAACAGTGTGTGCAGCAGGTCTGCTTCCTTCTGCTTACAGGGTTGGAATGGAAAGCGAGTATCTGCAGCATAACATGCCATTGCTTTGAATTTTCCTGGTCCCTTTCCCTTTTGGTCAACTTCAGCTGGATCAACATGAAGTGCACTTTTTGTAACAGTGGATTTAGCAAATGTTCAGATTTTGCTGAAAGAAAAGGGCCAATTTATTTTTGTCTTTTTTGTTTTAAGTCACAATTAAAGGGTTGTTCATTTTCTAACTTTTTCCATTTGCTGAGAGCCATTATTGTCTGTGTCAGACTGAGAATTGGGCTTTGGATTGATGGCCTTCCTTGGCATACTAAGGAGCCCAGTATGGAATAAATGCTATGACAGGTATTATCTCTCTTGCACCCTGGTCCAGGGTCACCTGTTTCCAAGACAAAATGTTGAAGTCATTCAGTGTCTCAAATAAATTGCTCTATTTTGATATCAGAACCTGTGGAGCCTGTGTCTTGAATTGACTTTACTTTTTTTAAGAAGGTGTCTGCAAGACCTTAAATATTTTGGATATTTAATGTTGTATAAAATAGATGGGTGCAAAAATACAATGGATTGACAGTTGGAAATCCATTAACATTAAAAAAGACACTAATTAGCTTATTACATTCTGTTGTTCCTTGGGAGTTGGCCAGTGAAAATGTTTCCTCTGGCACTTCAGGCAACTTTAAAGGTCAACCTGCGAGTCATTAATAAGAAAATGTCACGTTTGTTCTGCTGACTGACAAGACACAGTAGAGACAGTGGCTTTGGGACTCTTCAGGTGCTATACAGCTGATGGGACTTTAACGTAACACTACACTGTACTGCAGGCAGATTTAAAAAGCTTAAAGACAAAATAAAACAGCTTGGAATCAAGAAATAGACTTATTCTGTCACACCAACTAATTAAGTCTTGTGACCAGTGAGTAACAGGACAACAGAGGCTAAAAGAATACCATCTAGTAGAAAAGTAAGTAAAAGACCCATGATGTACAGTAAAATAAGAGGGAGGTGGGTTATTGATTACCCCAGGCTAGTGTCTCACAGAGTTCTCCAAGGATTCTCCATCAGCGTCTACATCCTCATAGTCTCGCAGCTCACTGGAAATGTGGATTTCAACTGTACTAGACTCTGAACCTAGCAAGAAAAAGCAGGGGTGGATTACTGGGTGTTATTACATGACACCTTGACAAACATGATCAAATAAAAACTATAGTATATATTCAGATATTCTTATTGTATTCATGTATAGACCCCCATCACAAATGTGTTTATACATGCGCATTCATTTATACATTGTTTTTGGGGGGGGGGGGGGGGGGGGGGGTTTGAAAGTGCAGCCTGCAAATGCAGGCTTTAATGATGCTGTTTTGATTGAATTACATTTATAATTCATATTGTTTTGATCTTGCATTTGGTGAGAAATATACTTAGGGCCAATATAAATGAGTGAAAAACATAAATCCCTTAAAATATTAACTTTATTTCTAAAGACTTGTCATTTCAGAGACACTGAATGGTGGCACAGATTTTGTACATGATCCACATGGTGTGCAGCCATGACTGCAAATATGTAGAAAATCTTTACAAAATCATCCCAAGATACATTTAATAGAATGAAACTAACAGGCTTTTTTTCACAACAGACAATTTGATTCATTTAAATGGGAGAAGCACAGATGTTGCTCACATCATATTAACCTAAGCTTTGACAGTGAGCCAGTATGAACAATACCAGGACACTAAAACTAAACCAACGGAATGGAATTTAGACATCAGTCGTTTTATTGGTTACACATGTGCTTTTCCTATTGTGAAATGTCAAAGTCTTTCATAACATAGACCAATGTCAACACTCAGTGTTTCTAGAATGAGAATATAAATATTGACATTCTTTCTTCAGTAAATTCATTCATTATTCAACATATACTCAGTAACCAGTTTTATATAGTACACCCAGTTAAATCTAATGCAGTCTAATAAAAACATTGGTGTTTAACCAAGTCTAATTTGAGAACACATATGTTAACCTCCAAAATAACTAATAATTTGAATCAACCTCTCTCTAAAACATTTTTGACAAAAACTCAACATTATAACTTTCAATAAGCTTTATTTTAGGATTGTTGTATTAGACTGCATTAGTTTTAGTTTCAGTAAAGTGTACCCAATAAAGTGGCTTCTGGGGGCACAT
This sequence comes from Mastacembelus armatus, assembly GCF_900324485.2. NCBI lineage: Eukaryota > Metazoa > Chordata > Actinopteri > Synbranchiformes > Mastacembelidae > Mastacembelus > Mastacembelus armatus. The sequence continues at coordinate 15,903,060 of NC_046653.1, read as the reverse complement.
GTATAATTAACAGCTTTGCTGCATATCATATTATACATACCCTGTAAACTTAGAACCGTAATTTAGTTCAGAATTCATACTGGGGATTGGATTAACACATGCAGGATGTTAACATCAATGTTTTCATCAGTTCATTATTTACAAAAATGGCGTAACTTTCTCAGCAGTGTCATTTCATGCTCCTGTACTTTTCAATACACCGTGGATCAAAACATACACGTCTTCAGGGCGTTACATAATGCTACATGCATCATTACTGCATACAGCATGAGTCAGTTACAACTGAGTATGGAAGTATTTTACTTCCATAATGTCTCATCCAAAAGAAAACACCCAATTCATTTTAAGAAGAGCCAAAGCATAAGGAGACATCATGTACCATATACTGTATGCATGAGGTTAATAAGGAGAGTGTTGGCTTCACCAGCCCTGATATATAGGTGAGCTGTAGCTGCCACTGAAAGCCCAATTACCTTCTGAGAGGACACTGATGGCGTCTGAGTGGTGCTGTCCATTGCCCATCATGTTTTTCTTGGCTTCCTGGACATGACTCTGGTAGAGCAGAGTAGTTCCTACCATGGGGTTATGGCTGGCTGCGTTAGGCGCTGAAGTAGAACCTGAGTCCCAGGCCAGCTCCCTCCTCTGCTGCAGGCTGAGATCAACATCGAAGCCTGTCCAGCCATGGAAGGCCAGGGTGTTGAGGAAAGCCTGCATGGGGTTCAAGATACCCTGAAAGAGTAAAGATACAAAACAACTTAAGGTGTTACATATTTGATAAAACTGCTGTTCTTTCTTCACTATGTGAAGATCTTTGAACTCACCATGATAAACCACGTGATGAGGGCTGCATTCCTGATATTCCTGAAACTAATGTCATTGATGTCCGTCTGCATCTCCAGGTAGAACAGCAGACTCTCATTAATGATGTTGGGAACCCAGCTAAAACATCAGAGCACAAAGAGGATATAATATTTTCATTATATGAATATGCAGCCTCTATCCAGCTAAAGCATGCTAAAACATGAAAAACACTTGATTAATCTGACCTCTATTGAGGACTCAGACTCAGTATTTGAATGAATTTACATTTATGGATATTTTAGCCTGTTTGCTATAAAAGTAGATATACTTCACTTACATCACAGCTCATCATTTTACAATTGTGCTGTTCTGTGTTACAATTTTTAATCTTTATGCTTTTCCAGTTATTGGTTTTCAATGTGTGTATGATATTTATTAGCAGTTGATATAATCCATCACACTGAACACATCTAGAGCAGTTCTTGTGTAATTTAGCACAGACCTTAAATTTCCTTTATCACAAAAAATGTTAGAAATAGAATAGAAAGCTATGGGTTATACAATTCAAGAACATTTTAAATGGCTTTGAACAAGTTATAACATTTGTTCAGCTGTGTTAGTAGGCTGATTGGGTTATCTTTGAACACAGGAAAAATAACTGTTACCAGACTTCATGCTAGACTGGTATCAATCCTCCCCAAAATGTACAGCAAATCCCCACTTTTAACATGGTCCATTTGTTAAAGAACTGGAACATACCAAATAAAGAACACCAGCATTATTTTAAAGAAGCGGATTTTTATCTCATTGGCCAGCTGTCTCTCATTTTCTGTGTAGATTCCTTGCCGTCTTTTGAGTAAAGACGTCACTAGATCGGAAAGAAAAGAGCTTATTATTTCTGTGCATGTGCAAACACAAATGTATTTGACATGGAGTGGCCTGAGAGAGAGAGAGGAGCTGACCTGCAGATACCGTTTGGCTAAAGAAGACAGGGTTGGCTATTAGGACGAGCAGCATCGGGGCATATGTGGTGACATAGTGAGGGATAGCGTGCTGGAGGCCTTGCTCACAACTGCAACAGTGAAAATCATAGTAGTACAACAAAGTTACTGGTAGTGTATTCTTCTAGATCCTAAAATAAATACTACTGATATGAAGGAAAAAAAACAATCATTGGAACAATATGGTCAAACTGTAGTTGTCACATTTTGATATTAAACTTAGAGCTGGACCCAAGTTTTCAGGCAAAGAACTTTATTAATACAAAAAGGAGGATAATTTAAACTGAGGTATTTACAGGACCAAGAAAACAAAGATCAACTAAACAACAGGTGAGTACACACGCACAAGGAGGAATAGTACAATCAGAGAGTCAAGGAACCAGAAAACACGAAGAGACAGGTGAGTACAGACGACAAGACCAGGAACCAGGACACTCGGAGAGATGGGTGAGTGGTGGATGCTGGATTTCTTGAATACAGGACACACAGGGTAGCAGGAATAGTTGAATATGCAGGGAACAGAAACCCAGGAAACACAGAGACAGGAGCCAAGAGGAGTAACTGCTGTGAACACAGTGAGCAAGTAACCAAGAACATACAAGACCCAAAGAAGTCACAGGAAACTATCAACACTGGGAAACAAACAGAAAGTGGCAGGACAAGTGTGATCAACAAAAACTGAAGTAGGACAAGGGTGTGCTGTAAGGGCTCCCTGTGATGACCTAATGTGAGTCAGGTGAGACTAACTCTCTGGCACTCACACAGGCTCATCAGGAGCGCACGCACGCACACACGCACACGCACACGCACACCCTCACACACACGCACACACACACACACACACACACACACACACACACACACACACACAAAGGGGTGGGGACACAAGGAACAAAGCAACCAGACACAGGTGAAAGCAATCAAGGATAATGAGAACATCAAGCTACAGGAAACTATCTACGAGGAACACAGGGAATAATACAAAGTAAGAGTCTGTCAGGAAGCAGGGCGTGGATCCTGACAACAGTGACAAAAATCATCTGATTATTTAATTCTGTGTATTCTGACGGCTGTGGGTGCTCACAGGAGATAAGACAGTGACAAAAATGATAATGTGCTTCTGAAAAGGTGCTTGTTGGAGTATTCATGGATGGATTAGGAGATAGTGGACCCCAGGGCACAGACATGTAAAAGGCCCCCACCTCTCCTACAGTCCTCTGAGCAACACTCATTTCGTAGTTGTTTTTCTGTCTTTGGTGGTGTTTTCCGTTCCCTTGTAGTCATCTATATGTCTCATTTTGTGGCTTTTTGCAGTCATTTGTTTGACTTTCCAACAGAAAGATTAACAGTCCCTGCATGGTTCTCTGGTCTAGGGGCCCACTGACCTCTTGGACCCCGGGGCCTGTCCAATAATCCATCCACGGGTTTATTTAAAGGAACAACAAAGAATCTTACTCGGAGATGGATGGATAGTAGAGCATGGCAACTCCTTCAACACACAGCAGCACAGCCAGACCCCACGTAATCATGTGGTAGAGGATAATGGTGCTGATGGGGATAGAAAACAAGTCATGAGACTGAGCTCATAACTATGCGGCAGCTTTGTATCTCAAGAATGATTTATTTTTTTTCCATCCAGCTAAACAAAAGTACAGGACTAAATGATGAAGGTAACAAAAAAGATTTTTTTTTTTCAACCTGCTTGGTGCATCTGAAGTAAATGTTTTTTTTCTACACCAAAGCAGAAACAAAGAAACATTAATAGAGAAAGTGGTTTTGATGCTTCGTCAGCTCAGTACAGAACTTTGTGCTGTGGGTGATAATGAACTGGGGCAGATGGAAGGTGACGTTCACAGCACCTGATTCCCGCAGACGTTTTCACCACGAGGAAGACGTCAACAGCGTAACAAAAGGTCCACCAAAACGAAGCGCTAAAAAACAACTGGATCCACATCTGTAACACAAATTGGATACAGCAGACTTGCTCTAGAGGTCATAATGAGAGTAAATCCGATAATGAGAGTTAAACTGTGCCATTGTTATCTGTGCCTCGATGGTTTCAGAAGGTACCTTGTGACAGATGTTTGATAGCTGGCTGTGCATGTAAGCTGTGAGCATGCACCAAAACCAATAAAAACAGTTTTTTTGTATTAATAGAACGAAGATACATCAGGATCATGTTTAATGTGTAAAAATCTACCTGATGTGTTTGTTCTTAGTTCCTGCCATCTGTCAAGCATAAAGCTGCACTGAAGGTATTTGATGTGTTCCCTCACTGCATATAAAGGTTTGACTGAAGTGTTCGCTTGTTAAACAGGGTGAAGCTTTGTCAAAGGGCATCATTACATACAGCGCTGCCCACGCAGAAGACCTCTGGCCAGACATCAGTGTTGTTGGCTACAGAGATTTGGTCGATGATGCTCGGCAGGCCCAGCCAGACTGATGACCTTACGATAATACCTGGAAGAGGAAAACAAATCCTGGTCTGTACACTGTGACTAATGAGCAAATTGAACAATTACTGTTTTGGCAGCAAACACAAGTGGAAGAGGAAAGGAATAAATACAAACCCCAAAACCTTAGCAGGGGATGCGAAATTGGCCTGGTTTTAATTACCATTTAAAAACGCATCAAAGTTCCTTTTCCCCCCATATCAGTTATTAAGCGCATGAAGTCATGGGGTCGTTTTAATAGCAGATTTACTTCATGGAAATGTGAATTGCCTCTAGGTGTCTTTTATAAGGGTGTTTCCATTTCCTACATGAAACTCTTCACCGCTGAGAGCTATGGAAAATAGCAGCTCTCCCACAATCGCTTGTGTTTTTCATTCTGAACTGTATCATGAGTGTTGTTCAAGTTGAATGAATCTCACAGGGAGCTGAGTACACACAAACACACGACTTCAGCTGCCTTCTCTTTTCACCAAGTGCAGGAGCAAAGTGATGAATGAACAGTTCAAATGTCACATGGGTTCTGCTGTGGTGCAACACTGGGAAAATAAGCCACAGTCTTTTGTGCACCGTGTATCCCAACACAGAGGAAGCTGTGCAGGAGTCCTTGTATTACACACGTGAGAGTCACACTCATTCTTTTATTTTGTTATAAAGTTTAAGCTGCTTCTTAACTAAAGAGGCTAAACACATTTATTATGTATGAACATGATCAATATCAGAGCTGCATTTTTTGCAAAAGTTTGTAAAAATGTTTTTTTTTTTTTTTTTACAACCTGTGTCACCTTATTTGAAATTTAGAAAAAGCTTATTTAGGAAAAAAAGAACTGGATTTTCTTTTTCTCCTGTTTTTAATGAGTTTACATTTTTCACAAATTATGTTTTGTTTACTATATGGAAACAAAAACAATGTGGAAATGCACGTGCAAAGGGTTAAAAACAAAATATTTGCGTGCGTAATTATTCTCAGTAATACCACACTGTGGAAACCAAATCGCTCTTTTTCTCGCTTTTCTCCCAGCTATGTCGAAACGCAGGCCTACACTAGGTCTGTCCTTTACCTGAGCATCCCAGGATGTCACATATGCTGATGATGAACAAGATCCGCGAGGAGGACGCAGGCCTTGGCAGAGGGTACTGTCCCAGTCTCCTGTATCCTTTGCGTTTAGGCAAAATTTGCAGAACAGCGAATAAAACGCTGAGAGCTGCGCTTCCCAGGCTCAGGGAGCCGAACAGGACCGGCTGGAAAGTGACCACGAACTCTGTCGCCGAGTCCCGGTTCGGGCAGCAGAAAGTCTCCAGCCTGGGAGATGCCATCGCGGACTGGGGCGAAAAAGAGAGCGGAGGAATAGAGAAGTGCGTTTAGGGTGTCGGGGGAAAGAAGAAAAGGAAAAGAAGAGGAAGTGACTGAGTCCATGAAACGAGTCTGAGAAATCACGGGGCTGAATCATCATGTGCTTCCATTTTAATCCCTGCAGTTGTAGCTTAACTGTGCCATGACACGAGAAACCGACAAAAGGACTGTTGTGTGAGTTAGGTCTCCAATTAGGAGAGATCAACAAGCTGCTGTGCATTGAAATTAGTTGATTAATGGAGTTTGTTTATAGTCTTTATCTGATATAAACACAAAGTATCTGATGTAAACACAAATAGTATTCATTTTAAAAACAATGTTCATGTTTTCTCCCTGAGGGCTCAGAAATCACTGCTGCTTTATTACAACTATTATGAAAATACACAGAGTAAGTCAGGATAACCACCTCACATAGAAAACAATAACCCACACACACTCACACATCGGAGTAACAATAACAACAGGTAATCCATAGAGAATACACTGCCTTTAATATACAGAGTATACTGTATAACACACAGTATATTCTGTATATTACATTATGGCAGCACAATCAATAATGAAGAAAAAAGGGAATGTAGCTGTGTATCAGAAAACACACAATAAAACACAAGGGGCATGAACGAATTACAAATTAGAACAGAGTAAACCCATAAATAGACCACCCAGCCTCGCTCTGTGGTTATAATGTTGGATAATATTAGTGGATGTTGAGCCTTTTTGGAGCTGATGTGGGCCACTAAGAAAATGTCATTGTTGGGAGTCATACATGGACTCATCCACTTTACCCTTCCAATACATCTGTGCTATTTAAGGGCTTTTGTGATAAGAGAATGAGGCTTCTGAGTGTATTGTAAGTCTGATGTAAATGATTTAATTTGATACACAGATTTTTGTTGAGGCAGTGATGAAAATTCAAGTCTGTCTGAAGAGTTAAAAGAAAATGGCTTAGAAAAAAAACCAAACAAACAAACCCTGGAAGGCTTGGCTGTGTCTTTGCACCTGGATTGAGAGCAGATAACTGAAATAGTTTGGCATCTCGTGTGTATGCGGCAGACGTTCAGATACTGAGAAGTCATGGCAGCTGCTGGATCTGCTTGCTTGGCCTGAGATCTGAGAAAACCGGTGGACATATGAAGCAGATTTATTTGGGAAACAAAGCATCAAGGGCTTTCATTATTCAGAACTACAGAGAGGGTATTCATTGAGTTTGTACAATGGTATACTAATCCATACGCACCTTCCCTGACAAGGCACAAAGTCAATTCCATCGCGAGCCTGCCAGTCTGCTGCCAGAGATTAACAGCTCCCTGAGGAGGATAATTAGAGTACACATACACAGACTGGCAGTTTGAAGGTTTGCTCTGTGTTGCTGCCCTCTGCTGGTCTGTGTGATCGCAGCTCTGAAGATACAGTAGGTAAAACTGGCACTGCACATTTGGGTATAGCTGTGTGTGAAAACAATTTAGCCACAACCATTTCATATGATCGGATTATATTTATAGTCCCCACAAAGTACCACTGCAAACCAAAATCAATAACCACAGGAGTGTAATCCCATAACACAATTGACTGAACTCTTGTCAGGAAATGATCTATCAGGGAAGTCAGAGGACGGATTAGCATTGTTGCTTTAAATCAGTTTAAAGAAAACAAAACAAAGCACACTAACTTTATCATTAAGTTACTCTTTCTAACTAAATTTAGCACCAATTTGCAGTTTTGATGCAAAATGTCCATTAATACTGAAACATGCATTCTGGACAAGATATGGGTGTGTGAGCTTTAACATATTGGGCCACTTTCAGTCATTTTGTGTCTTTGGCCTTGAGGAATAACTTTTAAAAATAGATTTAATGGTAGCACTTAGCATTTACATAGAAGTGACATACATGATGCATTTACAGCAGACTGTAGATACAAACGTAGATTGATGTATTTTCCTCATCCAAAACCCAACGTCCTCCCGGCAACAGTGCCCATGTGTCCTGCTGGAGAAAACAGGTGTGGAAATACAGTGTCAAATTACAGACCTGTTCAACAGGCCCCTCTCTCCTTCTGCACCTTCATTGGTTGACTGCTCTGTTCTGCTACACCGAGCCAGTCTGCTTCTTGCAGAAGCATTTCCTCATTTCCTCTCGTCTGAGAGGAAATGACATCAGCGCTAAATGTATTTCTTGACACCTTGTTTGCAAAAAACTATCAGGCAAAACTATCAGACCATGAAGCAGATTTTGCACTGGCTTATTTACTACTTACATACAACTTCACTTTACTGACGCTTGCAAACCTGCATGTTTACTATGATATTATCAATTCCAGGGGAACTAGTCAGTCCAGCTCTCCAATCGTTGCCAAAGATTAGAGGCCACATTCTTCCAAACATATGCACAGATCATCTGTGCTGACCAGCTCAGGCAGTCACTATAAAATGAACAAAGTATCAGAAAATCTTAGTGAAATGTATTATATGTAAAAAAAAATAGTATGCGTTATACTATTATTGTAGCTTACAAAGTGAAGCAAATGCATATCTTTCCTTGACAAGTAAAGGTTGAGTGGGATTCATCATCCCTACCTCTCTACAGACCTGATGAGGATCAGACCCCATGGACATCTAATGCACTGAATATAGCTGACTAAACTCATATTTGGAGCATATCATTTCTAGGTCAGTAGGGGGAGCACTTGCATAATCCTTCAGGGACATGACTACATCAAGTCTCATGTTGGTGACAGCAATTAACTGATTTTCCTTTGTGAGGGACTTCTAAACAAACAGATACCGAAGATCAATCTAGACAGTCAGGCAAAAATGTTAAATTAAAGTATTAATAAACGAGATGTATAGATTAAAAATTTGACTGAGAGCTCATAATGTCCACAAATGTTGCAAATTTCAAATTAGAATTATACGTGCCTATCTCAGGCTGGATGTGAAACATATCCTTAATGTGTTCTCTTCTTTGAGTTAGTGTATAGGTTTCAAATCTGTTTTTTTTTTTTGATAATGAAGCACTAATGAAGCATTTAAAAGTTACTACTATACAGTTGTCGAAAATTTAAATGGAAAGTGTTGAATGGAAAAATACCATATACCCAAGAACAGCTTTGAAAATTTCAAAGTGAAGTAAAGTTGAAGTACCATATACCATGGTATATGGTACTTCTCATATACCCAAGAACAGCTTCGAAAATTGTGTTGAAAGGGGAGTCTGGGCTTGGGTACATGGTAGCCCAGGAAGATATCCCAGCCCAAAGTACCATATACCCATATCTGTTTATGATGTACTGGCTGATTTCATGGTAATCAGGTGTTTGTCCACTGCCTGTAGCTGGAATGAAATTTAAAACAGACACCTTCTTGATTCTCTCAATAGTTTTGTCCACACACATCTCATAAATATTCCGGGTAATGTTAATTTTTCCGAGGCTTGTAGCAGCCTGGGAGCTTTCACTGCTCTTAATAAAAACTCTTTAGGGGCCCACTGACCTCTGACCTGTGTGTTTGTCTGTGCATACTGCCAATCAGTAAGGCTAGCGGATCCCGCAGGGAGGGAGAGTGGAAACAAGGTTCATGACAGATGGAAAGGCGATGAAGAAAGTACCAGAGACAGCACTTCTGGGGTTTATGGAGATTGTAGTATGCTCTTCCAGGTCAGAGACGTGTCATTTTTACGTTACTCTAGTCACTGGAATTGAGCAATGATGACCACAGTTGTATAATAAGCATTGATTTTAATAGATCATTTAGCAAGAGGATGAAAAGGGCAGTATGTAGTACCTCAGTTGATTGAGAATATCAACGTTCTCTGTATGGTGGCAAAAGCAATGGCTGCTCAACCCACCCACAACATTCTTGTCAAATGTGGCACTCATTAACTTTCCATTGATCCCACTGTCCCATTTTGCCAGTTGAACTAAATCATCGTCCTCTCAAACATCGAATGAGCGCCCAGGGGCCCGCCACGCATTGAACCAGGTTTCGATTTAACTGGTGTGTAATGTTAAATCAATACTGTGGAGGAGCTTCTGACTTCTGAAGCTGCCAGGGAAAGTCATACAGTACCCACTGCCTGTAAGTAGTGACACCTACGCAATCAGGTGAGACAGGTCTGTCTAGGAATGACAGTCACATAACCACTCAAATAATTTTCCACTTAAGTCACTGTGGCATAACTCTGTGCAGTGCAGTGCATCTGAACCATTTCCCCAGTTTGGTCAGGAACTCAGGTCCACTTAAAATCAACGTACCTACAGTATGGAAGTGCGGTTCTAAAGCTTTTACTTGTATTCTCTAGAGCTAAGCACTCCATTAACCCACATCCTTTTTTCAGTGCACAGGCACTTGCCACCCAAACGGTGGCAAATACATTTTTTACTGAGGGTTTAAGTGAAACACACACATTCAAGTTTTACATCCAGCAACACACTCACTTGCAACTATCCAATTCCTTCTACAATCAGCTATTTGGAGGTTTTAGAGGAGAGGTTTTGCATGAAAAGAAACGTTATCACTAAAACAGAACGACTTACAGAACGAGCAACACAACGCAATCTTCAGGGAATAAACACTCTGTGAAGCCTGAAACAGCTCAGTGTTCATAATCAACGTAGGATTAGTTTGCTTGTTATTTGCTTGAATCTTTATAATCATCCTCTGAATGCAAGCAGTCCCCCATCTACTGTGAACCAACTGCAAATGGTGGTCAGACCACCATGACGTACACACGTCTGATAACCAAATTGTTATCATTCCGTGTGCAGCTGCTCACATCTTGATTGCTACTAGCTGGAGCTTGTTATAGATGCCACAGCTTTCCACTAAGCTACAAGTGAGGTTATGCCATGTCCTTGTACTCACCAGTAATTGCTTTGGTATTTTTAGTTTGCAAGTGTCAGAGTAATTAAAACAAATAGCAGAGATAGTGGCGACAGAGATCTCCTGTGGCTCCTTGCTCTGAGTGAGTATTTTTTTTTTTTTAGGTCACACACTGCGATGTTTACAATTAGACCCTTCTGTCCTGATGAGGATTCATTAAAGAGTGTGAATGCTTGTGTGGAACAAGACAAGTGAGTGGCCAAAACATCTAGATCAATCTAAAGATGGGTTTTACCCTTTTTAGCGACACGTTTGCTCTTCTGTCTCTGCTGGCCCTCACTATACAAGGGGAAAAACTTTATACCATCATACTAAATAAGATAAATAAACTAGTTTATTTTAAATTCTGTAGTTTATATAATATAAAACAATTGTACATTGTGATCACAAAAATAACAATTTTTTCCTACATATGACGTTTGCAATAAATACAGATTTACTTTCCCGTGATCGCACTTTAAAAATACATTACTGATTTGATGTGACATTGATAAAAGCATCTTGTTATAATAATTCAAGTGCCTGAAAAAGGACTAGTATAGTCTCTTCTTATAGTAACTCCGCAAAAACTCATATGTCCCTAATCTTAGCGCTCCTCCTCTCCATGGCAGCAGCCTGTGGCGAGGGCGGGGGAAGGCAGGGGAGCGCGGAGGACCACTGCCCCTCATGTGGTCAACTGTGGCTCTGCTGGAGTCACATGTGTGTCTCTGGTCCACTGATGCAGGCGAACGATGCTGTGACGGGTCAAGATGGCCGCTAGGAGGTACCCAGCAGGTACAGACATAGTAGGTTCAGCACCACGAGGACCAGCACCAACCCAATAAGAACTTTCTGCACCCACAGACACGTATTCAGCTTCTGTTCCAGCCGTGAGTTGCAAGTCATCATTTGCAAGAGCTGGTGGGAGAAAAACTAGATCATCGACCTGGTTCATCAATGCTTAACACCCTTGAAATCAAAGTCACTGAAACAGTCAGGCTATTATAGATATACACTCAAAGGAATAATTAATGAATATAAATGATTTTCTCCAAACTCCAAAGATATGCCTAGAGATGTTGAACATGCAGCAGAAATGCCACAAAAAAAGTGCTGGGTGGATGGATCAACTGTTACAGCACACAACACCCCATAATATACACTACTCTTAATTTAATTTCATTTCTTTGTCTGATAGTTCAACTGTTAATGCTGGAAACGGGGTTTTTAAACTGCTCCATAGTTAGCACACACACGGTATCTTCTCAAAACCAAGATAATTCGACACTCAATCTGTACTCACAGCCTACTCACATGTAAAATTAAGTTACCTTCCAGTTTTGTAGTATGCAATGAAAATAGAAAAAATGTTAATTACATTTTTATTGCTGCATTTAAATCTTCAGAATGATCAATCTTAAGGAATTAATTTTTCAATTCATACAGTAATCTACAAAATCTATAATGCTGTTCAAAAGTATCTCCATGAACAAATCTACAGGACTTGGTTCTTTTCAAGCAGAACTCACCAGTGTGTTGACTTCCTGCTGCCTGCTGCTCCCTGTGTCCACAGGGCTGTCCCTGAGAGGGCTCAATGTTGGTTTAACGCTCTCCAGAACATGACAGCGCAATCTGCATGAAACAGAAGCCATCACAGATATAAGGCTAAAGACTACTGAGTTGCTATATTCAGTGGCCATCAATAAAATCATAAACTGTATTAACTGACAGGACTAAATCAGATGTCCAGATTTGTACCTGTGCTCCATGATCTTGGTTTTTGGTACTTCCTTCCAGAACTGCGTAAGTTCTTGAGATACAACACTGTCCATCTCCGCAGCCATAATCAAAAATCTGTCCTGTGGAGAAACCTGACCTATACGAAAGCATTCAGGGGTAACATTAAACCAAACGTGCATGCAAAATAAGACAACTAGATCAATAGTGTTGCTGCTGTTTCTGTGTATGAAATCATCAATAGCTATCCACATATCAGTAAGACAGCATCCTAGTACAAGCAGTATCTTTAAGAAATGTAACAGACGTGATAGTATTGGGGACACGCACACACACAAACACACACAGCACAAAAACTAGAAAAAAGGCAACCCTGAAAGAGGCAGTGCTGATTCTTCTGAGCTATGTGCACTACACCACAACCAGCAGCTGACATTTCAGTGCTCCAAGGCCACAAACTGTTTTAACCTGCACAGCACTGTCAGTTTTCTGACGGTTTGCTTTGGATTAGATGATTTTTTTAAAATCACGCTAGAAATATGTAAACCTGGCAAGTGGCTGCTTGCACTTTGAGAGGGTAACAGACTTGACCCCTTTGATTATAATGAAGTTGGAGTATATGGAAACATCTGTGAGTGGAGCAGAGTTCAAAGAGAAAGTGCACTACCTCCATGTAAGGACACCACTATGTCTACTGTAGCTCCTGGTTCACACCAGCTGCTACTGGGCTTCACTCTGTACTTCTCAGGTGCTGTGGTCCGTACCTGTGGAGACACCAGACGCACCTTCATGTATTATTGCAAAAAAAGCAACAAAAGCTCAAATTTGAAAAGGGACCCGTGAATGTGAGGCTGTTTCGCTTCACAAATCACTGTATCTACTAGTCAAGTTATCAGAACTGTTCATTTTTCTTTCTAATCTCATTGTCGTAATTATTGCAATATTTTAGCAGCAGCATATAGCAGTCATTCTACCAACTGATGCAGTGCTCACAAACATAAGCACAAGCCACTTAAGCATGCACATGTTCATGCTCACCTTGAAGGCCACTTGATTTTTGGTCACATTGCTCAGGATGATGAGACTTTTTTTCTCCATTTCTCCAGAACCAAAGCTGAGCTCCTCTGCAGGGCTGGAGAGAGCGAGAGAGAGAGAGACAAACCACACACACCGTAAAACAGGAGCTACATTAGAAAAGTGTCCGAGGTCTTATTACTCTTATTTTGCACTATAATGAGTGCAGTTGTGCATTCCAATAAAATTACACCTGCTACATGCAGACAGAAGCTCCCATTTGTGTCACAAGATGGTTTGTTGGTTCTGTTTTACACACATATATTTACATTAATTCATATTACCACTGCGAAAAAGTGGTGAATGAATTTTGCCTCGTTTGTTCTAAACAGCATTTAAAAAAGAAGGCAAATAGAGCTTTTCTTCAGAAAAAATATTGAAGAAAAGTACTGAAATACTCCTTTTCTGTCAGCATGTGTTTGACTGACAGCAGCTGGCCGGCTTGGAGGCAGCAAAGGAATGACTTGGTTGTAGTTTGTAAGCCATAGGCAGAAAGTATGCTGCTAGCAGTGGTATTAAAGAGTAAGAACCAGCATTTAAATGGACCCAAGCAACATTAACAGATATGTTTAGCTGCTGTTTAATGGGCTATAACTGACCAGATAGCTAATTAGTTATCTAGCCTTTAAACTAATATTATTATTATTTATTTCTCCCTTTTCACAGGAGAAAACAAGATATGTCATTTACCAAGAGATGAGTGAGGTAGCAGACAAAACATGCAAATGTATTTGAAGTTGGACTTCAGGCAGGATAGTGGTCTGGTCATGTATCAAAACTGTGAACTCTAGAGCCAAAGCAAATTAGTGGCCTCAGGTCTATGAAAAAGGAACCTCCTCTTTTGCTTGTTGTTGGTGTGCACAAAAAGCTTCTTCTAACCACATTTGCAACAGTTGAATTTGGCTATAGACATTTGTGATTTGCTGAATTCAGCCTCAGTGAACAGTGAGCACTTACTACATTGGCACAATTTAACTTGAAACTAGCAAATGGATTATTACATCTGCCTCCCTGCTTGGCTATGCTTCATGGAGTAGAACTCCTACTAAGAAAGATGTATTTCTTTCTCCTGTCCTCGTGTGATCTTTTCTCCACCGAAACAGCTGTAGCTTGAGATCGGAGCTAGCCTTCAGGCTCTGGAAATCTACGGCAAACACAACATCAAAGCCCCCTACTCCCTTCCAAAGACCCCCCCCCAGCCCTGAGATAATGCTCAGAAACATAACTCAGTTTAAGGCTCATTTAAATGTGTTTATCACTATAATTCACAGCCCGGAGCTGTCAAAATTCTCACATCAAAGCCATCAGTCTGTGAAAACAAAACTCAACAGACAACATTCATGAAAGCGAAGAATATATTTTTAGCCATGTGTACCTGACAAACTGTTAAAAAAAAAAAGAAAAAAAGAAGAGCAATGTATGTGTGAACATACTGCTAATTATTTACCCAAGATCATTGTGCACTGTACTTTGTAATACACAGCTTTTGAACTTGGTGTCTCATTTTCAATTTAATAAATCAGAACTTGTTTGACAACATGTGCCAGATGTGATGAATGCTTTTTTCAAAGGTTGACTGATCATTGGCCAGTGTCTATCATTGATGACCGTGCTGCCATTAATAATTAACACTACCAACTCACTTCTACTCAGTGAACAATTGATTGGTAGCATCTTTAATTCTTGCCCACATGTGATCAGATCAATTGAACTATAAAGGTACAAACACATCAATAATGACTTAAGGCTTCGAGTCGATACGCAAGAGAACACTTAAGTCGATACATGCAAAGCAACTGAAATTTGTCTTTTTTATATGGCTCCTCAATTCACATACACTCAGCACTGTTTAATAAGTACCTTACATAATGTTCACTTTCTGCTGTTGCAGCTATACTGCCATCCAGATGCTGAAGGGTGTTTCCACAGTGTAGACTGTTTGGTAGGTATAATGTTTTCAGTGTTCATCAGCTTCAGTTTAGTGTGTTAGCATGTTTACAATTGCTAATTCAACATAAATAGAAAATACAGCTGAGGCTGATGGGAATAACATCCTTCATGAAAACAAATTCCTTTTTTCTTTCCAGCTGCCGTGCTGCCACAATCTGCTATGAGTAAAAATGCAGACACGTAGGAGACAAGAAAACAGAGAAGGAAGAAGGATGCCCTACCTGACATCCAGTAGAAGGCCTTTGAAGGTGGTCACTGGCTTCCTGGGTCCTTTGGTTCTTACACTTGTGTCTCCTTTATCATTATCGTCACCCCTCACACTCTCTTCCAGGAAATTCACCTGAAACAAAAAGGGCATTTAATTATAAAAGAGAATCAGAATACTGACAATGTAATAATATGGCCCTTATCTGTTTTCTCACCCTGAAGAAGACTGACCCTTGCCCTTTATCTACAGAAGTCTTTCAGTTAATAAAACCACAGTTGTATGTAATGATTAATAACTGGTTCTAGTGAAATGGCATCAAAGTTGAATCTTTCTTACAACATGTATTTCTTTCCTTTATTAAGAAACCCCCAACACATCTGCTGACACTTCTTCCTAGTAGTGTCCAGAGGGAGGACAGAGCAACAAGGAGGATGCCCAATTGACAATGTGAAACCAAAATAACTTGTGACTTTTGCAAACACCCCCACACCCACACACAAAACCCTTAACCAAATCTAGTTCGAGGACAGAAGTCATGTCACTCATACAGAGATGCTTTCACTTCAGCAAAACCTCCGTTAACTTTGGCCCAAATCTTCCCCAGACAGATCACAAAACCACACAACAGCTGACAGAGCAGGGAATGTAAAATGTCTTGTATAAGCGTTAGGCCTTATGGATAAACTAGGTGATTTGGGAAAATAAATGCTTATACACTTTTGCTGGCACCATGTACTGTGTAAAACAGATGGGGATATGAGCACATCAGTGGAGGGATGGAAGAAAGGGGGCAAAGGTGAGTGGACTGCATGTGATGGCAACATTTGTGACTCAGAGGGGAAGTGTGTCATTTGCTGTGATAAGCAACAAAACGTGTCATCATGATTTAATTGCTGACTGTCATGAGACTGCCACAATGAAGACATCGAGATAATCAGCTGCTGATGAAATGTCTCTTATTTATTTGTCATTTTAAAAGAGAAAATTAACACAATTAGGTAAATAATATGAAGAGAAAATGTAAAACATGATTAAATTAGAATTCAAAATTAAACTGAAATATTAGGATGTTTCATACAGATTTTTTAGAATTAAAAGAACAGTGATTTGGTGACTATCACTAGCACCACCTCTGCTGTATCTTTAGCGCTCACACAAAATTCCACTATGGGCTTACAAAAAAACAATAACACTGTAATTTATTTTGAAAGAATATTAAAAAAACACTACAACATCTGTGCACAAAGAAAATTAAAATAAAGAAAATTAGAGAACTTCACTATGATTTCTACACACTGTAAGAAATGAAATGCAAAGGAAAAAAAAAACTGTTGAAGTGTTTACATGATTGTTAACTAAAAGATTAGTGAAATGCTCAAACTACAAATGTAATGTGAATTGACTACACATTACAAATTAAAAAGGCACAAAAATAAATCTTCAAATCTTCATTATTAACACTCTCCAGAGTCACAGACCTGGTTAAGAATTTGAGTTTGAAGAACAAGGCACAAAGGTAGTTAAAAAAGTTGCCTCAAAGGAAAGCATAGATAAAGATTTAGTGCTTTGGGTTAATAATTAAATCTCCTGTAAATATAACAGTAATTATCTTAGAAGGTAAAAAATGATGCTAATTTGTTGATGGGCAGTAGTGCAAAAAGGTAGGCTATCAATCATTTAGCCTAGATCCCTTAATAACAAAGACTGAAATGTTGTGTTTTTTTTTTTTTTTTTTTTTTAAATTGTGCAATTTTGAGGGTCAAATTGAAATGTGATGCCTGGGACAGGTCAAGTGATGAACGTGTCCAGGGATGGTGAGGGCTTCGATCGACTGTGAGGGAGGTGCACTCAATGATTCAAACAATGTGAGCACACCTGCCTTTCCAGCCTGTAGAAATCTTCCAGGACTCAGAGCTCCTTGTGTAGGTGTGATGCTACACTGCCTTACCACATCCAGCCCTTGTTTCAAAACACAGAGAAAGGCAGTTAGCTTCCTGCAGCCATCGAGTTTTCAGCACAGTGCTGTCAGGAACCCAGAAGAATTCAGGTTGCGACGGGTGGTGGTGCTGGAATGTTTCATTTATTTGGATGCAGAGAGCTCTGCACAAATACTGTGCAATGTGTTCAGATGGGCCTGGAGGGTGGTATACTAACACAGTGCCACAGGTTTAGTCACAGCATAAGCTGACAGATATATAAAGCAAAATCCCCAATGAATATAACAGGAAACTGTAACCACTGCAAATTAACCTGTTATAACAATTACACATTTCTATTAAGCTACGATATGATCCACTCCATACCACTCTCCTTTTATCTCACTTCAATTAAATAACCTTCCTTCCTTAATATTATGTTGTATATATTCTTGATTCATTTTTCATCAACATCTAATAAATTACACACATAACTAACCTGAAAAGTACCTTCCTCTTTCCAACACATCTGTCTTTTTTTAAATATTAATTAATTTTAATATTTAGTGCAGCACCTTAGCGTACTGTAGTGCTTGTTATAGTGCAGTTACTGGGTTTAGTATCTGCAGATTAAGTCAATAATGCTATAATAGGGCACTATGCACTAATTCCTTGGGGTTATGCAGAGCATGTACACCCCACTCTTATCAAAAATATGCCGGAAGAAGGGAGATGGCTGCATTTTTCTATTTTACACTAAGAACATTAACAAACTTAAAACTTGTGCTTGTAGATTAGGCGTCTGTGGCTATCGGCTGCCTGATTTGCGTATCTCTGCTTTGGAAATCTAAATCTGTCGTGCATGACCAAAGTGGTATTTATTAACAATGGGAGAGCTGTATGTTTGCTGGGGCTTAGGAGGCTCACGGGAGTAACTTGGGGTGATGTAGTGACGCTGTGACGAATGGGCAGCGGGTAAAAAAAAACAAACAAAATCTGCTACTATGAAATAAAGCACAGTTATGTTCTCATACTCTCAAAATATGCGTTAACCAGATGTCTGCTGCTCACTGACTATGACAGAAAAACACTAAAATCATCAGTTGCCAGACTAAATAAAGCAAAAAGAGAATACATATGCATGGTTTAAAAGAAGAACCCCAAAATAATGCAAATGTTAAATTTTCTACAAGTCTTAAGCAGACATTTCCTGGTGGCAAGCACTATCCTGAGATGACCCCTTAATACTCTTCATCCATTTCCATGCAGACTCTGTTTGCATGGTGCCAGCTAGAGAAGGAGCTAAATAGATTATGAAGCGAGGGCTGGACCGTCCTGCAGGGAGGGAGTCGACTCTGTGCCATAAGCTGCAGTCCTGACTAAAAGTAGGTGACAGTGACTGTGGACATATCTGAGTTAAAGCCTGCAGGGCGTCTCAGTGATGGTGCTACACTGGAGCTGCTGTTCAGGGGAAGTAGAAATCTTGCTACAGCAGGAAACGGCTTAAGATGGAACAGACGTGACAACCTCTGTGGATCGTATGAGGAGCTGAGAGGATGAAAAAACAAAGCAGTGCAATGGCTGTAATGCACTGGTTTTGTAGGCAGGACTTAAAGACATTAGGAGTCACCTTCACAGAGACAATGAGCATGAGCTTAACGTCTACCAAATCAGAGCATTACATGCCACTTAATTCACAGTTGTTTCCACAGAGCAGCCTGATTACAAGCTGTAACCTCTCACTCAATTTAAAAAAAAAAAAAAAAGTGAGCAAAGGAAGGAAAAGGGGGACTCTCCAACCACAGGGTATCTAACATGACTGGGAGGTGAGCAGTGGGCACATCTATATGAAATGGACACCACTATCTAAAATACCTCAATCAGATTTAATCTGATTCAGTCACTCATAGTTCACATTATACATGAGAGCAGCTATACTAATAACGGAAACTATAGCCCTATTTAACGGATTTGTTTAAAATCAGCAATATTTAAGCAAGTTCATTTACCAGCTTCATCCAAAAATATACCACTTTCTCATCCATATTCAATGAGATCAAACAAAGAACCCACATACTTACACACCACACAAGGAGTAGCCCAGCCTTAGACTGTAAGAAAATTGAAAAAAACAAACTTAAAGGAAGATGTACCTTTTTGGGCTTTACAGCAATCTCTGAGTTGAAGCTGGACTCAAGGGTATCTTTGCCCTCCATTTCACTGTCTTTGCTCTCTATCTCATCCTCGCTTACAATTGGTCCATTGTCGCAGATGGGCGTTTGGAAGTCGTCATCAGGAAGAGGTGGGTAGCTGTACTTGAAAGGGTCCTGAAATGTAGCCAGATAAGTGATATCACTACAAGAATCGCCTTTAAAGTCCAGAAAATCCCATGACTTCCATATTAATCAACAGAATGGTATCAGTTATGCAACAGAAATTCCTAAATATTCAAACTTTGATAAAATAACCAAACTGCAATTACAAGGTTAGATTTCACATTTACTGTTGATGGGAGAGTTATGACCTGACAAGTCTGAAGATTTCTTTTACATTAAGGAGAACATCTAAAAACATGGGAGATGTTTATTTTTCACCAAATCTGTATTTTCTTTATCATCATCATCATCATTATAATCCGAATAGCCACTCCTATTACTATCTGACAGACATTATTTAATGCATGATATAAGCCTATTTGGAAATTTTGAATATTACACATAGAGAAAGACATACTGTTCCACCCAGGTAAGGTGGGAGGTACTCCGGGTCTATGAATGTCTGTACTTCTGCTTTGGATGCAAATTTTAGTTTGCTGATTGCCTCAGGGCCCAACCAGGACTTGACAATCCTCCAAGCAGCTGAAATGGAGAAATGTTTATGCTCAAGAATCAGATTTTTATTAGGTAGGTTAGTGATGGACATAAAATATACAAGAGTTGAGAGTAGGCAGACTTGTTCTCACCATTCATGATCCAAGGCATATCCACAATGATCATTTTGGCTGAAATATAAAGGACATTGTATATGGTTATTAATGAGTGAATGTAACATTTTTGGATTTGGATAAATATTTATTGCACTTTTATATTAACTTTTGTTACTTACATAAAAACTTTGGATAATATACTTTGAAGCAATTAATAACGTAGTTCACAAAGTCCATGTCCTGGAACAGAGTGGGAAAACAACAATGCTTAAAGAGCAAAACCACAAAGAGGAATTCAGCAGTAAATGATACTTTATAGATCTTCAGCCTGAGAATGTTTGTTCGCTCTTAACTGCCTTTAGATCTGAAGTGACTCACTCAACATAAAATGAAAATACATTACAAGTTCCTCTGACTGATCCACCACTTGATCGCTCTCAAATACTTTCTCAAAAAGATGAGGATGTTCTTTTGCACTTTTTTTTAAGCGTCATGAAAATTTTATTTTGTTATAAAGTATCTCCCAAAAAAAGCTTAGAGTTAGGGATCTGCTGTTGTGTCACTGTTTAATTGCATTACCTTGAAACCTGCAACATTTGTTTCTACCTGGGGCTAAAGCCTTTATAATTTCAAGCAGACAATCTTAACAAAAAAAAAAAAAAAAGTTCACAGTAAATGTTTCAGACCCTGCTCCCTATAAATAACAAAGGGCTTCTGATTCAAACAGATAATTTAATCTATGCTTCAGATAGCACAAGAAAATGTAATCATGGCTAATAGATAAAAATCCTTCTAAAAATGGCAAACAGAAACTGCATAGCCAGGTAAAACAATCTGACAGGCTTTTCATATTTCTAGTGAATATGATAAATCTTACTGTTTTATGTTAATTACAATCATTAGACTGACAGCCGATATGTCACCAGATAGTCTCTGTACCCTGACTGGGCTCCATAATTGGCTAGCTGCCTCATTGCTATGCAGGAGCCTCACTCTCCAACCTTAATGAGATCATATTGGCTATCCTTGCCTCAAGAAGCCTCAATAAGGCTGCTTTCCAGTCTGATCTTCTAATCTACTTGTTTTGTACTTGGCTTGCAGAGCTATCCATCCTTTTTGCCTTGTTTGTGTTGCTTTGATTTATATTTAATAGAGCCATTTCTCCAGGAGAGAGCCTGGCCAATGTAACAGACTTACTGTCAGCGAGCTCCACCGAGGAGTCAACCTAGCCTGTGACACAGTGAGTCTACGGATTAGACCGTCTACTCGAATTGACCAACGGGATTTAAAGGTTACTTTAATCTCCGAAGTTTAAACGCACTGAAGAACATCACATCTTGCAAGACCACAGCTCGAACAGCAAGAGTAAAAAGTATTTTGGTGTAAAGTCACAGCATAGAAACTGTCTTTTTTTCAGATGCACAGTAATAGTGAAGGATGTTAAATAGAAAGGGAATGAAAATGGCTGTTTAAAAAAAAAAAACAAACACATTAGATATAATAAAAGAAGTTCAATTCAAATTTGTATGAGAGCATTAATACAAACAACACACTTTCTGAAACATTATTGTCACACTTACTATATTGCTGAGGCCAGACTCTGACATGTCAAACACAACAGTCAGTGGCATCCCAGGTTCTTTCTTTGCATACCGCTCTAGCCAGAATGCCACATACTTCTTCTTGTCCAGGATTGTTTTTGCATCCTTGATGTGGAGCTTTACTTTGAACCAGACTAAACACAGAAAACAAAGTTATATATTGGTTTAAATTACTGTATGGGTACTTTGGGGTTTCTGTATTTTGGTGATGTTTAAACACTTTTAATGCTGATAAACTTAATGGCAAAAAAAGATTATACTTGTCTCAGTCGAGTTAAAGTTGATCTGTAATGAAACGTGTACATACAGAGCTTGTTGCCCTCTTTGTCATAGCCGTGAAGGTAAACAGCACCAGTCTCAAACATCCATTTGGGAATGCTGTTCTCACTTAGGTCTGAAAAGTGGAGGCAGACATAGATTCAACTGTTAACTGGTGTTTGTTCCCATTTAAAAGGTAACTATTCATGGTATACCTTTTGGACTATTTTAATGTTTGATAATAGGCACACAATATCTTGCATAAGATCTTTTTTTTCAGTTTTACTTAATAAAAGCAAATTATAGCACTTAAAAAAAATATGTAAATGAGAAGTGAACATTTTTTGGAGGAAGTCACTCACTTAGCATAACTATTTTAGAAAACCTAACCCAGTTTCCTTAAAGTGGGACTTCCTGAAACAGCTTGAGCTGGCAGAAAATAGCACACTTCAACCCTGTTCATCAGATGAAATAAATATGGACAAAGTCATACAACCACTGATCGCTCTAGATACTTATGACTTGAATAAATCCAATTTTCTAAAAACAACTCTGACAAATTTGATTTGTGGGAGTAAAGACTCAGACAAAGACAATTCTGAGAAATTCCTCAGTTAACAGAAACAGTGGGGATTGTTCTCGGGGGTAGCCTATGCAGAGCACTGGGTATTTAACACACAATGCTACTCTGTCTGAATTCATCCAAGAGCAGCACGGAAACAACTACTGATCTATGTCATGACCTTGTATACATCGATAGCATTTTAGAAATTTTCTTTGACAGCTGACTGGACCCAGATACACCTCAATTCTTTGAACTCTAAGTGACTGAAAAAAGGGCTGTTTTACTTTATGAGCTATTTAAACCTACTTCCATGCAAAGTGGAACTGTGCATATCGCATTACAAACTATTCAGCGTGACTTCTTACCGTTCACACCAAATTCTTTTCTCCACTGAAAACTTTCATCAATCATTTTCAAGGCTTCATCAACAACATGAAGTCTCCATGTCAGGTAGCCCTCCACCAGAGCATCATCTTTTTGAAGCCTTTCCACATCTCTGGAGTCATATTTTTCCGTTGAATCTGCAACGGCGACACAAACAGGCTTACTCACATGACGTTTAAATGCAAAGAGGTCAACTACAAGGTTTCACTTTCAATCACACTAACCTTCCTACTTAAAATGCCGCTAACGGCCTTATTATGCTGTAAAACCACAAAAAGCTGCTAGAGGCCATAACGTTAGTCTGTATAGTTACTTGAAGGCTTTACTTCATCTAAAGTTACTACCTAAGGATCAAATGTGCAGTTAATGTTTGCTTATCATGATGTTATCAACATGACCTTAAGGAATAGTTAATGTATTGTTAACCTTCATTAGTTTTATTTATGTAAATATCAGTAACAAGAAAAAAAAACACATAAAAGCAAAAGAGGGATCTATGAGCAAATTAATATCAGCTTATTGACAATAACTAAGGCTATGTTAACGTTACCTTGGAGGAACTCATTCTTGAATCTCTGTCTCGTCTCCTCAATCTTCTTTTCGAGGTCCTGTCAAAGCAGGTTAGACACGTCGTTGCATTTAACATATTTTTGTGAAACAGCTAGAAAAATATGTTAACGATCTGTAAGAGTACCTGCTCCCCTTCGTGCTGGTCCAGTTCAGCCATATCCCCCTGTCACCGGCAGTTCCTCGATGAGCTAACTGGTTAGCTAAGCAGCTAATGTTTGTATGAATCAGTGCGAAGTGGGAAACTGAAGCCCTGTCGTGGCCATTTTGGCTCCGGCCGTGGCCACACCTCTCTCCGCGCTGTTGTTTGGTTTAAGCTGGAAAAGCAGAGGGACTGTTAGATACAAGGGGCTTATCTAATCATTCACACGACTGCTTCGTTTGAATTCAATGCTAGAGAGCTGACGACAAACATTTAGCTTAATGTCGTTAACTTGTTTATGCCCAGCAGTGTTCACCCATAATGCACTTCGACTGACAGGAAGTGTCCACGTTCCGATGGCGCGCTGCTACGAGTATACAAACAGACGGTATGAAACTTTGCATCCAACTCACTTTTTAGCTCCCAAGTACCTTTATCAACTAGTTGTCTATTCACACAACTTGGTGACATTTATACCATGCATGTAACAGCTCGCAACTCTGTAATAACGTTAACTCACGCTGTCAATAAACAGGTATCGGTCCCGGTTAAGCGCCCTAAGTTATACATTTGTGTCACTTAATTCAAAATGGAGATATTGTATCGAAATCCCCACCGGCTTTCCCTCTGTGGAAATATAATCGTGTTTGACTGTAAAACAGCCACAAATGACTCCGAGAAAAGCGAGTTACTATTCTGTAGTTTTTCATTTGACCGGCCAGACAACACGTTCCTGAAAGCAGCTGATGGAGCAGCTGTGATCAGCAGGAAAACAGCCGCACATGTGGATGTTGTGAAATGTAACTGCGCCGTAGACGTTCAGAAGAGAGTCACCGTACCTTGTGTTTTAGTAACAAAGAAGAGTAAAAAAGGACAGACCTTCCAGTATAGTCTGCTCACACTGAACAGCTCAAACCGACTGGAGCCACGTGTTGAATTTAAACTCCCTTATCAAATGAGGGAGAATGTGTCCATCCTGCAGGGCCCCACAGTGCTGTGGACCCATGCAGGTAATGTCTTCTACACGTCTCTGAAGGCAGGGGAGGTGAGACAGATACCCATTCAGTGGTGCCACTGTGTTGTTGGAGAACTTCCCCTTGGCAAAGGACAGGTATTTGTTCTCGGATTGCAGAAGTTATCAGAACAGTGCTCGGACAACCAATCCACAGGCCAAGCCCTGGGCTGTTTTGTTGAGAATGGACAAGTGTTTGATTGCACTATGATTTTACCACACCCCTACATTTGCATCACACGGTGCCTCATGGTGCTCTCAGCTGACAAAGTGGACGATGTGTTGAAATCTTCTGTGGTAGCAGCAACCTCTAATAGGCAGCTAGTTTATTTTGAGAATGGCGTCGTGAAAGACACATGCCAGCTCCCCTTTGAGCAGCCTGAAGATATTCAGATGGTCAACACTGGAAGGAATGGATGCCTGTTTGTCATATCATTTCAACAGGGCCATGTTTGCGCTGTATGGAAGGAAACATTTCAGGTGTGTAAAAATTGGGTTTCAATATTTGCAGACTATTTGTATTTGGTCTTCAAGTTTTTATAATCCCACTCTTCGTTGTTAAACTGCCCTCTCCAGATAGCCTCCCACTGGTCAGGTGTCAGCTCTGTTCATGTAGATGACTTCCTGGGATGTGGAACAGACCAGATGCTGTTGGTTTTTAACGATCAATGTGTAACAGGACCACAACTGGATCATTTCTTCCTCTCTGACCTTTGTGGCATTTCATACTCTGTGAGTCATCGTTCTTCCATCTAATGGGCTATATATCTATATTTCTCTTAATAAAGGGAAAATGTATGAATATAAATAAATATATGTTTCAGCGTGGCCAAGACAGTGGAGGACCAAAGAAATCTTCTCCCCCACCACCAGAAAACTATCTTCTTACTCTTCAAGCTTTAGAGTCCCGACTACAGGTGAGCATTTATAAATTGTCACGTTATTGGCAGCACTACTGTTTTGGCCAGGTAATAATTCACTATTAGTATAATTGTCTTTCAGCAATCATGTCATAGATTTATGAACTTCTGTAAAAGAGCAAAAATAATTAAAATATTGATTATTTACACATATTTTACACACATTTGCCATATAATAATGTTTTATTGTTGGAGGAATGTCATTAATACCATAAGAAATATTTTGTTTAATACATATCATCAAGTCATTATTCTGATATGACAACCTTTTTAACACAGTCAATTAGTGACTGTATTCAAGATGTAATACTGTATATACTGCTAATCATATATGGCCTATCATTTAGAGTGGTTTGGCAGTGCTTCAAGAGCTTCACAGAGAACTGGGAGTGAAGGAAAGAGTTTTACAGCAGTCTGTTCAAGTCCTTACTGATGTGGTCTCAGAAAGAGAACCTGTTCTCACACATCCAGAGCAGGTATTGATCATATAAGAAAAAATAGCAAACCATGACTTTCTACAAAAAAACTGCATCTTGTGTTTTTGGAAAGCAATTTTGAAATACTAGGGCTAGTTATATCTTAAAATAAAGTATCATTGCAACACTCCATGTTTTTAAATACTACTTTTAATGGTCCTCCAAATGTGTACTTAATAGATTGTTGTTCAAACTTAAATTCAGTGTGACATAAACGGCTATTGCTGTTAATGCTGTCACACACTTGTCACTGTTGATTATAGTCTTTGCTCTTTCTGTCCAGGAAGGCCTCATTGCTCTGTGGGACTGTGATGATGAGTCAAAGAATGAGGCCTTGGATGACAGGACACAAGACATGCCAGCAGTGTCTTCAAAACCTCAAGTTGACAAGTTGTGGCATCGCTTCACTGAAGATCGAATGGTTGTGGGAGTGATACTAACTACTGACAGCTCTGAGTAAACATGACTTTTTTAAAAACTGAAATGTGTATAATTTCCAATGTGAAGAATATGTATAATTGTATGTATTTAATGAGTATATACTTACAAAAGTAGAGTGTGACCCATACTTATACTAAGCAGTTACACGATGCTAGGGTCAGGCAACATGTACTCTATGGTGTCCTTATTTCATTTCTTCACTCTCTGTCCTTCTAACTTACACACTTAGTGTATACTTTAACATGCACCATGAGACATAATTATATTAGAAGATCTTATGTAATCATACAAGACCATCTGCCAGGCAGCAGTGTAAAGAAACGTAACGCCTAATCTCTGTCAACAAGAGTAGAGTAGAGTAAGGATGCTATTTTTGCCTCTTTGATTTCCCCCAAATATATATCAATTTCATTAGACAGATGCAGGGTGGCTAGGTGGTCACCATGGCAACAGGTTTTTAATAACACTTTTAAGTTTCTTTGTGGGAACCAGAAGATTCAGATTCCTCCATCCACCTGTCATTGTTTTCTTTTTTTGTTTAATTTAAGAACCTGTGGGGTAGGATAACTTCTCCATAGCCTGTGTATTGATGGTTTGATTGGTGCACCTGTACAGCTGGTGCAATTTTAGATGTCGGTGTTGTTGATAAGCTCAGCAACAGTCACACATTCATTCACGCACTCAGTCTGCAGCTTTGTATCCGATTTCCAGTCTGATTACCCACTGTCCGTGTGATATCTGATTGTTAGTGATGTGTTATTTTTGTTCCAGACCAGTGGCCAGTGTGAGCTTATCCATCCTGACAGAGATGGGCCAGAGCTCAATGCCCGCAGTCATCCAGACTCAGAGCCAAGTGTTCTGGCTCCACGCACCCTGCCCTTCATCATCATCATCCTCCTCCTCCTCCTCCTCTGCATTCACATTCCTAGAGCCCCCAGCCAAAAGAAGGAAGCCACACGACGCCGGCAGACCCAGTGATCTCAACACATGCAGACTGGCTGTGACTGCTGTGACCAGGCTGACACCTCTGTTGAACTCTGGCTTTGTCAAGTGCCGTGTCATGCTCCATTACATCCAGAGACAAGATGCTTTTTCCCTCGTGAGCAACCCAACACCAGTTTTCCTGCATTGTGGTGATGTTGAGTTAGACATTCAAAGAGATTTCCATACCGAATTGTTGAAAACCCCTGAACTCAAAACAGGTAAATTCTGAAATGCTTAGTACATGTAACACTTCATTCATTTGACACATGTGGATGTTAATTATTGTCTTATTTTTGTGCCCAGATGAGGTTAAAGAGGACTTGCTGAGTTTGTTGGCAGCGTTGACGCGCTGGATATTCACCATAGACTCTCCTGATCACAGCTTAGGTGATATAGGTGGCTGGATTCAGAAAAGAGTGGACTGTAAGAGGATAGAAGTCAGCCCAGAATATCTACTATTAAATTCTTCGGGATCATCTACTGTCATGCTGCTGCGCTGGCATCAGATAACCCCTTTCCAGGGGGAATTGTATATCCACTCCTGGTAAATCATTTTTAATTACAGATACCAGTAGAAGGCACTTATTACTGCCCTCTGAGTTGTAGGTGTTGATAGTTGTTTTGACCTTTATATTCTGTCATCTGAATGCCATTTTCATATTTCATTTTAAGAACCTTCCCCTGATTCCCATGATCCCATGTAATTTGATAGTCATGTTAAAGGTTTCATGTGTAATATTTAGACCAATCTGTTAGCAGAAAGGGGACATAGTATTCATAAATATGTTGACATTAGTGTGTAATCACTGGAAAAATACCAATGGCCTTTTAAATCTATACTGAGCGGGTCCCCTTTCAGGGAGGCAGCCATGTTGAGCTGCCATGTTTCTACAGAAGCCCTGTACAGGGGGGTGGGGGAGCTCAGAAGTTTACTTTCTGCAATCTCACCACTAGATACCGCTACATTTTTACATATCTTCTTCATTTGAAAACTGTTATATCCCATAGTATTCTGGTTCCAACTCCTACTAGGGGCTCTTGAATTATTCAAACCTATTTAAAAGAAGAAAAGTAATTCTGCAAGTAGCATCGAGCACTTCTCAATTTATAATTATGGTTTCAAAGATGACAAGGCTTTGAAGTTGACTGAGATGTATGTCTGTGATATTCTACTGCATATGAGAGTAATGAGGATTCTCTGGCAATCAGAGAATTTAAAATTACAAATCCTGCAAATAATGGACAGGACAGATAGGTCTGGAGTAGCCGACAAATTATATAAGTCATATAAAGACATTAAGAAGTTTCAGCCATCTTTTGTCATTTATTGCAACATGTAATATGTAGACCTGTCCAGGTTGTACCCCTGCCTTTCACCCGAGAGAGAGCTGGGATAGGCTCCAGCAGATCCCTGTGACCCTGGCTTTCAGGAAAAAGAGGGTATAGAAAATGGATAGATGTAATATGTAAGAGCATGCTAATTTTTGGCTCTGTGTTTCCTTTGCAGCCAGTTACAGATGCTGAAGTTCCTGAACTCCCTGTTGTCTTACCTCCCTGAGTCCTGCTCCATCCATCCTGTCAAAGGTACAAGAGGAGATGGTGCCGCTCAGATATTTTCTTTAGCATTGGAAAAAGAGGTGACATCACTCATAGAGGGTACTTCAACGCTTCTTTGTGAAAAAGAGGCAGATGAGAAGAGGAAAAGCCTCGGACATGATGAGACCCCTGAGCCAGGTTCTGAGGACGGGCTCCAGAGATGTAGAGAGGTGTGGCAGCAGAATGTGGAGAGGAGTAGGATAAGGCTGAGCCCATTATTGGATGTGGGGAGATATCGCGAGATGACCCGAAGTATGTCAAAAGTCCAGCTCAATGGGGATTTGGCAACTCTTTTAGAAATCCAGAGAACTTTGCTGAGGTAAAATGTTGATGACACACTTACAATTAAAAATTTGATCGCTAAGTTTGTGTTTTCTCGCCAATATACTGGTATTACTGAAAAGGCAAAGAGTGTAAAAACTAAGCAGTTTAGTTCTATACATTGCACCTGTACTGAGAAATTCCCTCACCATTGGCCTGGTTCAGTTCTGAACCCTGAGTGTCTGTTCTCTTAGACAGCTACTTGGGCTTTATATTTATCCAGTGTCTGTTGCTGTTTGGAGCCTCAGCCTGTTTGCAGCAGTTCACCTCCTGGGTTTCACTGCGATAATCTTATACTGGTGGGATACTGCTCTCTACTCAGCTTATTCTTCTGTTTCTGCCCCTTTTAACCATTTGGATTCAGAAACGCTTTTTTGCTGCTGCTGTGTACAGTTCAGTAGGAGACCGCTTCAATCCCAGAGTGAAAAACTTTGTTTTATAAATAAAGACAGAAGATGATGTAAGAGCTAGGTCTTATGCATCTGCTCACTGACTGTAGTTGACTTTAGCAGTGTAATTGTAGTTGTGCCTTCTCGTGATTCAGCTGTTGTTTTTGTTAAACAACAGCAAAGGAAATAATTTCTCCAAACACTGTTACTTAAAATGTCATTCATCAAAGCAAACATTGCTTTCCTTGATGAACAGGAGCTGCTTCATGTCTTTGCAGTACTCAGTCTGAACAAAGATAAACTGACCCTCTTTTACACTTTGAATATTGCTGCTTCATAGCACAGTCTCCACTGAACTCCTTAAAACACAACTCTAATACAATTACTTCAAATTTTCATGAGCAGTTCCAACACATTGCTTTACTGTTGTAATGCTGCTAGGCGTTAATGACATACTATGAAAATTACAATTTTTTTTGTCTTCGTAGAATGAAAGCAGTTCCTGTCTGCAGGTCACTTAGGTTTTGCTGTTAAATGTACTGCAGCCACCACGCAAGCTGATCACACATCAGCTTGTTTCTGCTTTGTTAATCTGTCACATACACATGAGATGAACAGGTGAGTGAGCCCCATGTACACTGGCCCCTTTTTTTTTTTTGGGATGTGAGACAAACACCTCTGTCACATCTGGCAATGAAGAAGAATTGTGAATGCTGTACAGTAAATAACACCAGGAAATGGCCATGGGGAAGTAGATCACATGTGAAAAGGAAAACACAATTGTTTTGGTGCCCTGACTGCCACCCAGAGTAAAATATATGGTTTGTCGTGCCGTTATTGCCTGTTAACTTCTATTAACTCTGAGTGGTGGAAATAGGCTGCAGGGTTTCCACCCTCACCTTAACGAAGAATGAAGACGTGGTATATGAGTAATGTTGCAGCTATTATGAAACATTTCAGATATGGAGAAAAACAATCTGCACCTCATCTAGCTTAATAATATGACTTGCAGGCAAACTGACAATGAACAGATTTCAGCATCTGACTTCACAACTTTTTATTTTATTTTTCTTCTCCAAAATGCACTAATTTTGTATTTAATTGCAATAAATTATTTAAAGCCAGTCCTCAATTTATTTAGCATAAAGACAATAAATATTTCTTGCCTTGATAAACTAATCATACTTGAGAAAATAGGAGTGTTTTTCCGCTGTATTTGCAAGTACTGTTTGAGTTGTCTGATATTGTGTGGATTCAAACTTAATTTGGTTTGAGAATGACACCAGATTCCAATGTTGTTTTTGAATCCTTAGTGGTGTTTTGAAACTTGTGTTTACATTGGATCACAGCTTGTGTCTTTAAAAAATCTTTAGGCATCCATATTAATTAATAGCATTGCTGAACCATGTATATATATTGATGCCGTATGATGACAGCACTGGTCTGGTCTTTGCTTTGAGTTGATTGGTATTGATTGGGGTCAGAGTTTCCTTTGCTCTAGACACTGAAATTCAATGGGTCAATCAAACAGAGTGGGACGCCATTGATTTTATCTGCATACAATACATTACTGTACATAATGTATGCAGAGAGCTCCTGTGGGAGGAAACACTGGTTTAACAAGAAAATCATGACCTAGCAACATTTAAACTAAATGTTTCCAAATTTTAATTTATTTAACCTACAAGCTCGCATTTTTAAGACATCTGACCAACTAGTGCAGAATTAAAAGAATCTAATAACCTTTATAAATACTAATGTTTGTTCAAAACAATTATATACATCCATCCATTTTCTATACTACGCTTATTCCTTAACCAGGGTCACAGGGATCTGCTGGAGCCTATCCCAGCTCTCTTTGGGTGAAAGGCAGGGGTACACCCTGGACAGGTCTCCAGTCCATCACAGGGCCACATAGAGACAAACAACCTCACACACTCACACTCACTCCTATGGGCAATTTACCAATCAACCTGACATGCATGTTTTTGGACTGTGGGAGGAAACCAGAGTACCTGGAGAAAACCCACACAAGCACAGGGAGAACATGCAAACTCCACACAGAAAGGCTGGGTTGCGAACCCAGGACCTTCTTGCTGTGAGGCAACAATGCTAACCACTCAACCCCAATTATATACAATAATACTTTCTTAGTAAGCACGGCTACTAATTCATATTATGCGTACTTTGAATATGTAGGATCTTGAACTTATGACAAGAAATTACATACCTATGGTCTTACTCAGCAGATAGTTGCTCAGTTGTCATGGAGATAGTTTTAGGGGGCCATCGTAAAATGGATGAATGAAGATTAATTAAGGCGTGGAACAGGGTCTGTGAGGTCACACCAAGAACCATCTTGAGCCAAAAGAAATGAGTTGAGATCAATACTGTCAGCCTGCATATGATTGCACACCAACCAGCAACGTCTGTGACTGCAGTGCCAAGTCTTACTACATCACTTTAGGTGCAGCATTCCTAAGGTAGGTCTCCTTCACACAGACAGTGCCTGTTTTGTGCTTTGTCGAGGAATCATAATCCTCTGAACATACCCAACATATACACACACATATACACCCTGTATTTTCCTTATACAGTAGAAATAAATTTTGGATGCAGTGCAGTAATTATGTTCAGATATTAGACACTTTTGGCAAAATCATGCACCATTGTTTTTAACTTCATTAACTTCTCACTTTCCTCTCATACTGGCCCTATAAATTGCTGTGCAGTTGCTATGGCAACCCTCATTTCTTGCCACTCTCAGACCTTTTATAGCAACCTTTTCTAAACCTTAATGGAAAGTTGTTCCCAACACAGTTATCATCTACAACATCAATCTTCTCTCATAACCATGCTAGTGAAATGGGTGGTACAATATTTCCATGTGAGGATTAATATTATTGATTAGTTATCCCTGTGTATTGAGCTTGAAAACAGCAGCTGGATGCAGTCCATCCATCCATCCATCTTCTATACCCGCTTTTTCCTGGTTCAGGGTCACGGGGATCTGCTGGAGCCTATCCCAGCTCTCTCTCGGGTGGAAGGCAGGGGTACACCCTGGACAGGTCACCAGTCTGTCGCAGGGCCTGGATGCAGTCTTCTCAGTAAAACTATCACATGCCATGTGTTCATCTTTTAAAAAAATCAAATACATTCAAGTGGTAGATGAGTCCCAACTAATGGAACCTCTATGATACAGTGTGAAGTACGTTAATGGAAACCCACTGTCAGATCATATCTTTGCCACTCTAGGTCACTGAGCATGTGTCATCACTGTCACTTTAGGAGCACAGTCTGTTTGTCATCCTCTTTGATTTGATCTGCTTCCGGGTGCAAAAAGCATTTTCATGTGTTTCTGCCACAAATGATCTTTTTTTTTTCTTTCTTTTTTCTTCCAAGGCAAGCAATTCCAGTGAAATCAGCAAATGCATGAAAAAATAATAATAGACAAGTCTTATTATACATGACAGGAGAGGTAGTAATAAAGTAAACATGTTGAACAGTCAATTTTATTGATGTACAGGCCAATAAATAAATTTTTTTTCTGGAATAGCATTCATGAAAAGACTTCTTAACCACAGTCTATCAGAATTGCAAGGACCATTAGCTGCTCTGTACCATGAATCTTATGTAGGTCTGTCCTTTACTGTTCAATCCATCTATAAATATATGTCACCATCCTGCAACAGACATGTCAAGTGAAGGGAAACAGTCCACAGCTGAGTTTGAAGAAATATACAGAAAGTTTCTTTTTTTTATATATATAAACACATCTGTCCTCCATTACAATAAATATTTTATCAGACTAAATCTACAAAAAAACAGATCCAAACTCTAAAACCATACCTAAGATACCTGCAATTATTTACCTGGAATACAAGTTAATTCTTGGGGATATGGGCATATGACAACACTGGGTAATGCAGTGCATGTTCACAGTTTGTAGGTTTATTACACTTTCTTAAAATTGGCTGTATTTGTGAATCTAGCCTGTAAAATATATGACAGTCTGATAAATTACTTTAGCATGAACAGGAAAATGAATGACTTTTAGAACATCTGAATTAATTTACATTGATTTTAGGTGACAACATTTGTTCGTGAATATGATTTATAATACACTTAGAGTAAAAGGAAAGGAGAAGAAGTGCCTTTGGATGTCTGGCCATGAGTAGAAAAGCTCAAACGGTGCAGTCGGGCTCTGATGAACCAGTGAAAACTAGGAGATGCTTGGGGAAAGAAAAATAGAAGCATGGCACTTTATCTCTGCAATTCTTTGATATCTAAGGCCTCAGGTATTTCGTAAAAATGCAGTATCCAATTCCTGATTCCAGACTGCTAAGATGTGCACTGCTGCCTATGATACATATGCATGTGTTTTCTGCCTGTATATGTCAGATGTTTACTTCTGGATTTTGAATAAACACAAGAGAAAGTGCCTGGACAATAGTGCACTATAAAACAGTCCTAAACATCCTTGATGAGAAATGAAATACCTTTTTTGCAGTTGCAAAACATCTTTTTGGGTCTGACTAACCTACTTACAGTTATAAATCCATGGAATGCTTCTTTGTTCCTCGGTTGTACGGATGCCAAGGCAGAACTGCCGAAAAATTTGGTCCGTCTTCTCCAGTATGTTACTAAGCCTTGAGTTAAAACATTTTTTCCAAATTTGGAAATTTTATGCAGCAGTACAAACAGAGAAAAAAAAAAACAAAAAAACATTTGTCTCAAAAGCTTTTCACATTATCAGAACATGAGTATTACTGTACGGTGCATGATCTACGATGCAACATTACACATTATCCCTGAAAGAATACTGCTGCCATCACCATGGTGCCTCTCAATGCACAGTTCTGTGCTTTCCAAGCATTTCTCAATCTGAGAAATGGAAAAAAAATGCTTATTGTCAAGTATCTATTTTTTGTGGATGTCCTCATGCCTGATGATCTTGTAGGTAACCCAGTAAAATACATTAAAGATGAGGAAGGCCAGAGGAAAGGCAGCCCTTGAAATCGTGTCTATCCTCTTGGCTCTGTCCACAAACTTCTTTCTCATTGTGTCTGTGTCTTTTGGGACTGATGGTTGAGGATTCGGAGCTGGAGCGGCGTTCTTAACAGCTGAGCCATCCTTTGTTGGCAGACATTGACTCATATTGTAGCCAACAAAATTAAAACGGCCTTCACGCATTTCATCATCCTGAAAGAACAAATGCACACACGTGGACAGAAAGAAAATGGGTCTTTTTAAAAGACTGTAGATCAAATTTTATGTTGTACATCAATACAGCAGCCAAACTAGCAAATACATGCTTATAAATAAAGGGACAAAGTATTACCATGCTAAAGCAAATCATAAAAGTGGTTTTAGGTTTCTAGCAAGGTAAAAAAAAAAAAAAAACAACAACATAAAATAATAATTTTATTGAAGAAGTAAAACCTTGCCTGCTGGCAATAAAGAAAAGTCAGTCACCAAAGTCAATAGAAAAATCAGACCATGAACGTCTATAGAAAATCTGATGGCAGTCCATCTAATACTTGCCTATTTTAGTGTGAAAAAAAGGCACAGCCAATCGATTGACTATGCCATCCCACAGCTTGGATAAAAAATCAGACAACCAAATAGGAAAGACTTTGAGAGCCTACCTTATGACTCCTCCTTTGTCTTCGCCTCAGCCGAAGGAACTCTTTCTGTTGCCTGGAGACAAAATTAACTCCAGCATACTCCAGCAATGCAGCAAATACAAAGAGCAGACACACAGCCATCCAGATATCAATGGCTTTCACGTAAGAGACCTGGGAGACAAAACAGATTTCCAACATCAGCTCAAATTCACTAGGACTGACCTGAATTTTTAAAAATGTATTTATTTTCTTTTGCATTTCTATATTACATTCAAGCAATGTATTTTTTAGATGTAGCAGATCTTCAGTTTGTTTCTTTGTTTTTTTTGCTCCCTTTGTTTTTCTCATTACGTCAGTTACCTGTGACTCGTAAGTGACTGTAATTAGAGGCAGTGTTTGCTAACAAGTGTATCAGAGCTGCCTGTATTGTCAGTGATTGCATGGCCATAAACAGTGGGAAATAATTGCTGCCTTCCATACCAACAGAGAAAGAGCTGTAGTACCTAAGGCAGCACTTTTGTTCTCTTCTTTTTTATTTATTTATTTGTTTGAAAGAGTGAGGATGAAGATGAAATGGTTTCATCCTGCTCATCAGTGTGACCTCCAGTCGTAATGACAGCTGTTCACCATGTGGAGAAAACAACTCAGCTTTTTGTAGACGCTGAAGATATGTTGAGTAATTGTTTTTATGAAGACTCTCAAAGGTTGCTCTTTAAATATTTATCAGTCTTTTATGTGAGAATCTCTGATGCCTTATGTAGAGAGACTGATCATCAAGCTCTGGCTCCCACTGCCTGTAAAACCCTTCATTTTACATGCAGGGCAATTTATCAACATGCTTTAGATGACAGCATCTTCATTGGTGGAACAAATATGTTGAATTCTGCTAATTGTGTCAAACACATTACCTTATTGGGGGTAGTGTCAGATTATCTAGTTTGATCATGCTAAGGCATTTTGCCATTTTTGCAAAAATGCAAAATGGCAATTGATATAGTTTGACCTTTAACCCTGCAGCACACTAACACAAGCGGTACACAAGACAACAACATATACAGGCTTTTATGCGCTTTGATATTAGATGCACTGTACATTCGATGGTCCTGCTATAAAGATGATGATCTGAGATTTACCTTTGGAAGAGAAGCTCTGGAGCCGGAGCTTTGGGTGGTCATGGTAAGCACAGTGGTGATACCCAACGCCACTCTGGCAGGAGCGGCATCCATATTGATCCAGAAAGACACCCAGGACAGGATGACGATCAGGAGAGAAGGAATGTACATTTGGATCAGGTAGTAGCCCATCTGCCGCTCCAGGTGGAATTTAACTTCAATACAGGTGAATTTACCTGTTCAACGGCAAGAAACACAAAACCAATTCAGTTTCCACACCAGAAGAAATGCTAGCTATATGGAATTTTAACACCACTGTTGTTTATCTGTGTGTCCTCTGACCAGTGTTGTAGTGTTTGGTACAGTAGCCCAGCTCCTTCTCTTCCCTCATGATGAACTGAGGCAGCGTGAGTCCCTCGGACACCTGCACCGCACCGTTCTCCATCCACTCAAAGATCAAGTCATTCATGGTGTAGCCGACTAATGGAAGAAACAAACAGTTTAATCAAAGTGCAGATGCACAATCAATATGCACTTCAGGAAGGGCCATGACAAATCAGAGACAAAGCCAATCCTTACAACTTTCCAGTTGCATCGTACAAGTTTGGACATCCATAGGAAAGTTCTTCAGATCCATTGGGCAGGACAGAATGAGAGTCAACCTATAAAATGAGACAGTATAGTCAGTGGACTAAACCAATAATTATATGTTGTTTGATTCTAAAATAAATATACTTCTTAAACCATAGACCTGCTGGGTGAACATGAATTTAAAACCATTTGCTTGAAAGATCAAACTACAGCTGGTACATTTTTTTTTTGGCCATCTGTATCATGTGCTACTTTTTCCTGAGTGATTGTCTCTGACACACCTTGTAGGATTTCTTTCAGCAGGTTCCTATCACACTTTCATTACTGCAACCTATTGTTTTTTGATGCATCGTGGTCCACAGTCGGCTCACTCTGTCATTTCTCTCATGAATGGAGAGAGTGGCTAACCACCTTTCATCTCTCTCGCTGACACACTGTGCCTCCACACCTGAGCACCGCTCAGCCCTGAGCCGATTCCTAAATGGACTCAACATTGATCTGAGTTATACTGAATCGCTGCAGAGAAAATTGAATCCTGTGTGTGATTGCCTTGTGTAAAAAATTGTATTGAAATGAAATGAAACATGTTTTCTTATATTGCAGTGAGTTTTGATCAAAATGCGGACAGATAGGTCTTTAAAATGTCCTCCATCCACATTGGGTTGCATGTTTGTTCCAAAATATCCTGCGCTTAGAGACCACCCAGAAGGATTCCCATTTTTCTTTGGCTTTTCATTCTGTCTCCTCTACAGAGCCCCTGAGATTAGCTTCCTCTCTTGCAGTCTGTATTCCTAATTAAAAATCTACATTGCACATGGGGATGAACTGTAGGGCAATGAATTGTGCGATTTCAAAGAAGTGATAGTGAGATAAAATCCAACTAACATATATGCTTTAGATTGACAGTCTTTGATGTTTGAGAGGAAATGTAAGAAAAGCAATAAGTGTGAATATCCTGGGGTAATCTGTGCAACTGAGATTTTGCTTCTATCCAGTATCTTCCACTCAGCACCACATTCTACCCCTGCTACACTTCTGCAATGCCAAATGGTGCTAAGCAGAGGTGCCACTAGCAGGTCGTTTTATTGCTAACTAATCTACCATTAATTTCTTTTTTAAGCGCGTAGTCTGGAGACCATGCATCACAATTTCCCAGAACCCACAGCCCCTTTTATTTCTTAATTCTAAATATAGAAGAGGATTGAGTTTGTTGATCAGCAATGTAAATAACTGACTCAGTGCTTCAGTTCTGGTGTAAACCTCTAACTTTAATGTTAATGTCATTGTTAATTCTGTTGTTTGTCACGTGTCCAGCGTTTCACCTGATGCTGTAAAGGACAGTCCCATCCTTGAAGATCCTCAGCAGCTTGTTGTCTGTGGTGACGTCATGGAAGTTGGCTCCTTTCTCGTTGGCAAAAAAGAGGTCAGGCTTCCATATGGAGTCCAGCATGGATGGGTCCAGGTCGAGGGAGGAATCTGGGTATTTACTATACGCCAGCCGAGGGTCGTTCCACTTCTGCCGCAAGAAGATGTTCACTCTGTAATCCTGCAGAGATGACAAGCAGCTTTGCATATTTTGAGGTGCAGTGGGTTATAAGAATGCATGCTGGTGACAGCTGGTGTATTGTTTTATTTAAATATTATATAACTGTCTTATTTATGAGAAAATTAAGAATATTTTACAAAAACGTGCATCAATCGTCTCTCAATGACAAATTAACAGTAAGGCATCTATACTACATCTGAAGAAGTCAAATGTGCACATGTATTTTCTTGATTTTTAAAATGTAACTAAGTACATTTAGGGAAATACCATATTTCAATACAGTTCTGAGGTACATTAATTATTTCCATTTTATGCTTCATGACAGTTAAGTTTCTACTTTTTACAGTTCTAGTTACTATGTAGACTAAGATTTTACATACAAAATATATGATCAACTTAAAATAAATATGATGCAGTTTTACTCATTATTATATAGCAGTATATAAAATAGTTAAAATTAATTTTATTATGACAAACTACAGAAAAACTCTGGTTGGCTAATATAAGAATGACATGCATAATGGTCTATTGTGCATTGCAAGATTATTTATTTATTTATTTTTTTGATACTTTAAGTAGGTTGACTTATTTTCTCGTTACATGCATACTGTCACATTTACTCATATGTATATATATTGCACATATATTGCAAAACATATAACAAAAAATAAAATGGAAGACAAGCACAAAATGAATTTCAACAAACATTAGCACAATCTAAAGTGTTTATATAATCTTGTATTTCATATATGAGTCCACATGCTCATTTTGATGATGATCCAAAACACTAACCTTTTAATAACATTTCTCCTTATCATGATTATGAAAGAGTCATCATAGAGGTTAAGTAATGTATTTATAAGATGTAGTAGCTGATGAGGAAAAGTCTGACATTGCAGTTAGTAGTAAACTGAGTGCCACACAGCTCAGTTGTTTAGTGTAATTGATATGTCATGAGGATGAGAAGCTTTTATTTTGTTTGACATTTCATCAGTATATTGGCGGTTCAAATATTTGAATGCATGTCTAAAGCTGTATAATTCCCTGGCAATCTTATGAGCTCCAGCTCCTGTGAGAATTAACATCATCCATTCATGATCTAAATAGTTATTATCAGTCATTATGAATCCTTTGATCATGATGAGTTTCAGTGCAGCCTCTCAGGTTTTATTTTTCCCCCCTCTGGCACTTAGATGCTTCCACACATGACGTATTGTAGATCAGTTTATTTAAAAAAGCCCAGACTCCATCCACAGTT
This sequence comes from Mastacembelus armatus, assembly GCF_900324485.2. Taxonomy (NCBI): domain Eukaryota; kingdom Metazoa; phylum Chordata; class Actinopteri; order Synbranchiformes; family Mastacembelidae; genus Mastacembelus; species Mastacembelus armatus. The sequence goes on along the minus strand of NC_046653.1, from coordinate 15,862,992 downwards.
ATTGGCTGCACTCAAAGTGACTTATGAGTTAGTGTATGAATTATTAAAACCTGGGCTAATGTGTGTGCAGGGGAGCATTAATTAATACTTGGACCCCGCCAATAGACTCCTTAGTGGCAAAATATGAATATAAAGTAAGTTTTATGTACAGGAAGACGTAACATAACACAATAGAAGTTTTAAAAGGTAGATTAGGTAAAAAAAAAAAAAAAAAAAAAAAACAATAAAAAGAAAAATAGGATGATTCAGTTTTAACTCCAGAGCAGGGATCAAGGCTTTAGAACAAGTCCAAGCACAACACAACTCACCATTGTAGTTTCTGCTATAGAACCAAAGCTGTTGATAAATATGTTGCAGGTAACATTAACTGGTGGACCTGCAGGTTGAGGAATAGATAACACATTGACACAGCTTACAGGACAGAAATCAGCCAAAATGCCACAGGAACTCACCATAGTCGTCTCTGTGACAGAGCCAAAACTGTTGATAAAAATATTGCATGTAACGTTTACAGGGGGACTTGTGAAATGGAATGACAATGACATGACAGGAAAAAGCCTTAAACCACATCATCAGGGATGGTTGGGTTTGAAGCAGTGAAGATGTTTCATCGGGAGCTCTGGGCCTGTTGGTTTACAAGCTGCTGTTTGACTGTGTATGTCAACATGCATTAATGCCAAGCAGTAGTTTATTATTATTATTATTATTTCATGGAAACCTCAGTAGTGGTTGTTGACATGCTACATGCTTTGTTCAGCCACAAGCAAAAAGATCATGTCAGAAAACATGAGAGGTCTCATGTTTGGCTTTAGAGACTAAAATGCTGTTTCCTTCATTTTGTGCAGTGTTTCTAAAGTACACTTATAATCCAACTAATTATAATGATCAGTCTTTTCTGCAATAATGTTGGTGATCTTGTGTGGGTAACAAGCTTTAGGCATGTTTTTTGTACACTTTGTCTTTGTACATACATACATGCACAGACAGACAAGTGCATGCCCGCACATGAACAGTTATTTGGAGACTCAACAATTAGCCAGAAAATCAATCAGATTCTTGACAATTGACAAACTAATTGGCAACTATTTAGTTAACTGTTTAGTTATTTATATGTTTGTTTTACTCACACAAAGATGCTAAAAAATCATTAGTTCCAACTTCTCAAATGTGAATAGAAAAAAATATATTTGTATTTTGGACTCTTGGTTTAAAAAATACAAACAATTTGAAAATGTCAAATTGGGGTTTGAAAAATTGTGATGGGCAATTTCAACTATTTCTGACATTTTTGAGAAAGTAATGTACAGATTAATCAAAAATGAAAATGCTGTTGCACTGTTGCAGCCCAGCATGTTAGAATTTGTAGTGTTATTTTTACCCCAAACTGAAATCTGTTCTTTTTGGCAGGTTATGCCGTTTAAAGTCACAGCAAATCTTTTTTCTCTGTCAGATAAGTGATATTATAAGCCCTTCCCAGTGCCCTTCCCCTGCGCTTTCCTCATCAATATTGCATTGCACTGGGTATTAATATTTTCCTCAGTTTGTCGTCAGTTGGCCACATTCAACAACAGAAACAGTAAAAATAAAGCAGTACACAACAAACGCAGTAATAAAATCTAGGTCATCCTTCAAAAACACAGGTCAACACTCTTTTCAAAGTATGACTAGCAGGTTTGCACAAGAAATCATCTGTTTACATTGCAGTGGGTTCCTGCAAAAGCCTTTGTTTACTAGCTATGAGGTGTAAGATTGTGCATGAGAAAAAGCTTTATCTATCCTGAAGCACAAAGAGAATATAATTTAACCAGCAGCGCTCAAATGAGGCTATGTACCTTTTAATCCATGTGCGCTCACCCTCTCTTTAGTAGCTACAAACACTTGCTTACACTTCATCCCTCCCCTGAAAATGCCAGCCAGAGTTAAACAGGCAGTCCAAGTCTCATCTCAAGTCCATTTCTTGTTAATGTTTTCCCTTTTTCACAGATGGAGAGGGAAGATCTGGGCCATGTGTTACTGAATCCTGCTGATCAGTCTCTGTGCTGTACTGTCTGCCCACTTCAGCTACTGGAATCCCCAACCCCCATCAAATCCCAGGCCACCTCACCCGGTCTGGAGTGGGACTGAGTCACAGTGGGCTGGCCTCTGCTCACTTAGCTCCATTCCAGTGACAGATGCTGTGTCTGTCCCCAACATCACAACAACAGAAGAAATCAGTAGCCTGCATCTTTTCCAAAGGGGGCACTATCCATCATTTGGCCTGTCATGGTGGCATCCCTGTCTACTGCTAGTATCAGTCTGAGACTGTGATATTTTAAAAACGTGCTTTTCTGTATTTAAAATATTATTTAATGAGGCTTGGGCTCTATTGGACATTATTTTAACATGCAAAAAGTGTGCATCATCTGATCATGAAAAAAAAAATAGTGGTTGTGTGGTTTAGGGGGAAAAGGTGAGACTCTCTCTGAAGTAAAGGATGTGAACAGTCATAAGAAAATAAAACAAACCTTTAAAATTTGGTCTTATTCGTGCATCGTACCCGGACGTGCGACCCATGAGGGAGTCGAGGAAGTCTGATGGAGACATGTTGGAGGAGGATCTGGAATCGTGCTCCTTGGCATTCACAACTCTGAAACACACACACACACACACACACACGCACACACACACGCACACACACACACACACACACACACACACACACACACAAGGTGAAAAAAAAAAATCACTTGACCCGACAGAAGTCAGAGCTCATGCAGAACCAGGCGTTAAGCTTATCTGTCGCCCAGCAGCCCTGCCTGGGACTGTGGGTACGCACATGGAAACTAGAAATGCGTTAATGTGCAAACACATAGCAGATTAACCGTATAGCTTTCGGCGTCGTGAGCATCTCCTTTAACATTATGGAAGGTTACACAGCACTGTAATGTTTTTTTTTTTATGGTAACACAATGGGAATATCACTGTGACGCCACAAGAGGAAAGAAACTTACTGTATATCGTTACGTGCGTAAATGTGACTGTAAAGCCATTAGTGCTGCTACAGACAGAAAATGCCCACAGGGATGTTCATTATTTGAAAAAATATTTTAGGCAAAGAAGTAACTTTAGCAAATATGAATCAAAGCAACACAAAAGCGATATTTTTAAATGAACTTACCTAAAGTTGCTTGTCTCCATGAAATATGTAAATAAAGCTACCAAAACCTTAATAAAGGAGCGATTCATTCCTGGTGGTTTTCCCATGCGCTTACTTTTCTAGTTCTTCCATATGTTTACATTGGTCAAACACATAATCCAAATAGGGAAACCGCTTTCTTCCGAACCAAGTCGTGGGCGTTTTGGTATTCTTGTGTCACACCAAAATACAGGATACATTCCTCAACGCAGCCACGGATCATATTCTAGTTTCCTGAAACTCTGACTCCCAAAAACAGATTTCTCCATTCGGAGGTGTGAAGACACATCAGCCTGTCGAGAAGGTGAAACTCCAAAACGCATCGGCTGGAAGCTTTTTGCTTTGGCGTTGGCTCAGATCTAAAAAAAAAAAAACCCTGCGAAGACCAACCCGCTGGCCTGTTCTGTTACTTGTGAAGTCAAATCTTTCGCAGGTGGAGTGCCGTCCTCTGTTGAGGAATGGAAGTGGAACGCCTTTTCTCATTTCAGCACTTGGACAGCTCCCGGTTCAGTTACGCGCAAGCGCAAGGATTAAAAGTGGTGGACGTGAGTTGGTTTTCAATAGTCCAATAAACAGAAAAGGTAATCATTATAAACACAATAAAACACTGTCTTCAATACTTGTTATATAACTAAAAGTGTTTGTTTTAAATGTCAGAGCGTTTGTCTCATGAGATCAGTCTGAACGGTAAAAGTCCCTCAGCACGTAACTACGCATCAGGATCAACTGGTTTTCCAGTGACATAATTAAGCACATTAACTCTAGTAACGTGGGAACTAACTCTTTAATCTGTATAATCAAATTCACATAGCACAAGGTACCTATACATTTCATAATGGCCTACATACAGTCATAGATTTTCAGGAATAGAATTGACTGTCATCAGAAGAAAAACAGGCGGATCCTCAATCAGTGGGTTTGGCTATACTTTTACGCAGTACGTTTTTTTTTTTTTTTTTTTTTTTTTTGCCACACTTGTCTTTTTAGAGCAACCTACTTCCTCACAGAGACATGAAAAGTGTAAACAAAGGACGCACCAGCTAGAAGCCGCTGGGAGAGCATTTGGTACCCTGGTTGCCCTGGAAACAGATTTCCGAGGCACATCACTGGAAATGCTGAAAGGTTGGCCTCCCAGAGCGCAACGGAAGAGCGCTGACTGACACACAGGCAGAGACCGCAGGAAAAATATTGCAGGCAGTCTGAAGCCTGGGGCGAATAAACAGTGATTTAGTAGGCCGCCACACATATTTAGTAAATATTATATAATACAAATGTATATAAAGTCTCGGGATTGTTACATTGACTGGATGTGAACATAGCAGTCTGAGGATGTGAGTGGGCTGTATGATGTTTTGTGGACCACAGGCATGAATGACTCATTCCACATGAACACACAAGCATGTGCTCTGGAGGAAACCAGGCTCAGTGAGAGTAAAAGGTATCGAGCCAAGCACAGGTCTCATGTCTTGTGATTACTCGCAGCAACAGCAGCACATCACATGCCTCAATGCTGTGACATGCTGGGGGGCATATTACACTTCAGTCTGACACTTGGTTACGGACCAGTTTCCAGATCACCGTGGCCCATCTCAGCCCCGGGGTGACTTATTGTGCTCTCCTCCTCTTTTAATGCTGAGATCCAAGTTACAAATGTCATATCGTATCTCGTGGTTAGGAATGTTAGCCTGGTCTGGGGATTTAACAGTGCACCATCAGAGATCTCGTGCATGTTCAATGGCACGTTCACCACCATAAATACTAAATGCTCTGTATGAATTATTTCACAGCAGGCATATGTACAGTGTATCCATATTTAGTTTAGGAAACAAGCATGTTGAGCAGCTCCCCTTCCAGATTTTCTGTGTATAGATGACTCACGTGTCATTGTGTCATATCCAACTCAAAAATAACATCTATTCAGCCAAATATTTCATGAAGACTTTTAAATGAATATATTTCTTACTTTAAAGGCCGAATTCTCTTTGTGCTAAAGTCACTTCATATCTTCGAGACAGCTGGCTTGTCTGTGAAATGACAGCCAACCAGAGCTTCAATTAGCCATTAGTTTCCACAAGGAAAGACTTTGGGCCAGGTGGGTCATATAATTGAAGTAGAATAAAGTAAGTCTGTGTGTCTTTAAAGGGATAAAGAGATGTAGTCTCTCTCTCTCTTCAGTAAATGTGTAAAGTGTAAAGTGTAAAATGTAAAGCAGAGCAACCCTTTAGACAAGAACTGTCTGTCTTATTTATCCAGCAGTTTCCAAACAGCCATTAAAAAATTACAGGTTCAGGCAAAGTCTCTATTTTAAAGCTGCCCACACACAAGAAAGATTGGTCGCTATTTCCTGTTATTCTATGGGGATTTAAAGGTTTTACATCATCTGGTTTATTGTGTTATCTGAAAGGATTTGCAACACAATTTATAACTTCAAAATGAAATTCAAAGTTTCCTCTTTTAAATGTTCTCATATTGCATTCCCAAATAAAATCGGTTACATATAGATATAGCTTATTGTAATAGCTGGATTTATATCTGTGCATGGAAACATTATTTTTATGAAGAATAAGTTTAAATGAGTCAGGGAAGCCTGTTATCATTGATCCACCACAATAACTGAGGAATTGTGGAATGACTGAAGACCTCACCTGGAAACAACAAGAAGGCTTTACCAAGCTGATGCTCATGTGCACTGAACTGGAGACAATTGAAAGCCCCATCGATTTCTTGTATCTTTATCCCACTTAATGACTTTTTCGCTCTATAATTTAACTCATGGAGCTGATCCTGGGTCTAGCAGAGCTGTTTTGAAAAGACAAGGTAACCTGCCAAAGGACTGAATGCAAAGGACTGAATGAGTTCTTGAAGAAAAGGAAGGGTATGAGAATTCTCCAGCGCCACACCGTCCAACACAATCATCATAAGCTCGCTGTCATGGCAAAATACAGCTAATTCATATACACATCCTGGCTACAATGCATGCACAGAGAAATCTTGAAAATACTCTGGTCTAGATATAGTATAAGAGCTGTCCAGTCATGTGAACGAAAAGCTAAACTGTGCATGAGGCTGCTGCTCCTTAGGTCTTGTTATCCTTATGAAGCAGAGAGCACCCATGGTCTTCACTAAGACTCATCTGTCAGTCACAGCTTCCCTTCATCAGTGAGAGCCCCCTGACAACCACAGAGCCTTTCTCCATCACTGAGCACTGAAAACCCACTGATCCTCAGCCTAGACCCCCACACACTCCACAGTCACTGTTTCTGCACCTTCAGTTAGCTGAACAAAATGCCACAGCAGCTTCCCAGGACCTATATGTTAGATAGAATATTAATGACTGCGCTCTGTTTGTTAAGCAATTAGTGAAATCGTCATGTTTTCTAGCAGCCCTGCATGTGAGGCTGCCACTCCCAAATTACACTTTCTGTGCAGTCACACAGCTACATACATGTTTCCTCGCTCATGTCTGCTTCATGTTGACTCTGGCTCACAGTTGATCTATTTGTAGCTTGCAGGCTTGTCTCAGTTAGCGTCACTAGAGCTGTGCAGCTGTCAAAGTAATGCGAGAATAGATTATAGATTGAATTTTGAATTTTGAATTGCTTAACTGGTTTATATCAGTTTTTCTTTTAAACACCATAGACGTACGTTAAGGGACCAATTACCCAAGAGGGCAGCACTGGCAGAGAGACAGCGCTTATTCCCTGGCTTTTCTTTTTTTAGATATTTATGGGGGAACTAAGCTCTTATATGCAGAGTCTGGTGCTGAATATTAATGAATGTTGATATTTCATCTTCATGTGGTGGGACAATTCCTGTGGCATGAAAAAATGTCAAATATAACTGTAAAATCAGGTCTCTCAAAAGAAAGAGGAAATGTTATGATGGGGTGTGTGAAGATACGGGTCATGTAAATATGTAATCAACTGTAAATGCCATGTAAATAACTCATCTAAATATCTAAATTCTTCATCTATAGTAAATATGTTATCTAAATATGTCATGTAAATTCCTCATCTAAATAGATCTAAATAAATTTGTCATATAAATCCGACACATCATTTTACAACATATAGATATGTCCTACATCTAGTCAAGTGAAAGCACTAGTGATGAATAAACTGTGTAGGTTGATATGAAGAGGATGCAGTCACAGCTGTAGAAACAGACAAACCCGGATCTACAAAAAGTCTTTGGAAACAAAAGAAACAAAAAACCAAATTTGTGACATTAGCTAACCTTTTTAATTTCACCATTTGGACTTCACACCAAACATTAATTTTCATAAGGACAACCATGATTTCTAATTTGCTTCTATTTAAATTGTAGTCATTAGCTAATTTATTCAGCACTTCACCAGAGCAGCCAGCAAGACATACAAAGAATAGGAGGACGAAAAAAAGAGACATACAGAGAGAAGGAAATGAAACAAGGATGAGAGATGTTTTTTAAATAATCAGTAGAACTAAAAAAGATAAAACCAAAGAGTTTAATATGACATAATATTAATTAAAATGATTTTAGACATAATTGGATTTAACAGTGTATAAAAAACATATGCAATGATCTATATAATTTAATTTACATTTCTCTTGTTACTGTGTCAATCATTGTCATTGTTTGTCACATCTGTGCACTGCTTTCAATAATCTGGCACCTTTATCACTTTGGAACCATTTTTAGACACTGTGGGGCAGTAAACACAGTTTCCATGGAAACATCACTGAGACACACACTGATAAGCGGATTGGAGCAGCTGTATTTCTCTGATGACGAATGAAACCTCAAAAGCTGAGAACTAAAAAGCTGGTGAACACAATTAAATGCTGCCAATATATTCAGGACGAGGGATCCAAATAAGCAGCGGAATCTGTTTGATTTCTCATTATTAGGCAGATAACAAACGACTCTTATCTGGTTTTACCAAAATCACTCTCTGGCTCTGCCTGCCTGCCTCACCTGCCAGCCAGTGGCTGACATGCAGTCACAAATGGGCAACAATTTTCAATTGGGTTTTACTTTACAAATGGATGTATTGATCTGGTGCAGCTGCTCATCAAGTTGGAGAGAAACGAGTGGACATACTTTAATTTGCCATCAGTCAGTAGTCTTAAGGAGGTTGAGAATAAGAAGAAAAAGTCAGACATGTTTTAAAATAATAATACAAAAAAGACATTGTGAATTTTTCTTAAAGAAGCATTTACTTCAATTTCCAGTTGAACTAATTTGCCTTCTCTGCTCACTTTATTTGAAGGTACTCTAGAGAACAAAACATATAATACTGTTCTGTGGCAGAAATACGTTGCACTAATATGTTTGAATTTCATTGCACAGAATGATGCATGTGCAACGTATCGCATCTTGGAGACATCTTGTGTTCAGTAGTTAAACTTCTGAAATCTACAGAATTTGCATATTCATAGTTTCTGGAGTTTCTAAAGAGGGTGAAAGAGTGGATGTAGACACACCACACCATTATTATTCCAAGTAGATTATCTTAGATGTCTGGAGGGGGTCATTAATATTGTTTTAAATCAGATGCTTATATTTACACAGTGTCTCAAGTCTCTCAGGGTAATGGGCTGAGACTCAGCTGTTGAAGAAAGAGAACAACTTGATCACAGCATAGCTGATGGTACCATGAGAGGTACTTTGCCTGACAGCAGCGCATCTCTCCTCTGGGGCTTTCATGGTCCTAAAAGTGCTGCACAGAAAGTACGAGAGCACTGACCTAAAAAAAAGCAGACTTTTCCCCATGAAGCTTGTACGTCTACAGTTTCAACAGTGTTGATTCATGGAGTGGAAGGAGCACCGGTGAACCTGATGGTGAAATGTTACAGCAAGAACTGGCCATTATTAGATAAACACAGTGAAATTAAGCAGACAGGTAAAACATGTTGCCATAGAACTGGTTGTATCAAAGAAGCTTTGAAAACACACACACACACACACACGCACACACACACACCTCAGTCCAGAGCATGGACTGATGTGACTGAGGCAGAGAGATAAACTCATCCTCCACTAGTATACTGATTGGCCCTTTTTCTAATGAAACCTTCAGAGACAATAATGACACTGTACAGACCTCAGTCAGTAGAATCCAAGCTTTTTTTTTTATTGTACAGTGTGTAGAAAATACACCATTATTTAATGACGCACAGGTGCACAGTATCATAAAAAAGCTATTTAATGTTACAGTGGAGATGTGGTGGTTGGTGTGGTATGAGAAGTAAAATATGATGATTTTCTTTTTTGTCAAAATCCCTGTTTTAAATTATCATATTGAGCAAAGTAATTTGGTTCAAAATGGTCGAGTGTGCCAGACACTAAAATCAGCTTCAATGAGCAATTGGTAAAATAATTGAAAATGTTAATGGATGCCTGCTATTATCAGCAATATGTTCACAATAAAAGCCACATTCCCCTTGGGGGCAGAGCAGCTACAGTCATGGACAGTAAAAGCAACATAAAAACCATATTATAGCAAAATATGCAGTAGATCATGTTGAAGTACATGGTAACAAATTGATTCATGTGGTTATGAAAGAAGAAGAGGTGCTTTCCAGTGTAATGTGCTTATCCCCCACTAGTTCTCACCATCTAATATTTACCTCGTTTTCTCTTCCTAACAACAAGAACTGTAGCAGCACCAGGGAGAGCATGAGAAATCCATTTGGCAAATAATCATGCATAAGAAAGCAGGACCTCATAAACTGGAGTGAATAAATGTGCAACTTGAGAATCATGTCTTATCTGTAGAAGTTAAAAAAAAAAACACCCACTGAAACTTCATCATGTAGGTCTCCTAACCTGTAAATGAATAAAAGATGACAAGATGCATTTATCTCTAATTACTTTGGCACTTTGAGAAAAACCCAACAGGAAAGGTTGGTAGAGAGCAGTAAGCCTGCAAATGGGTGCAATGATGCATTACTTCAATATAAAACTAGAAATACTGTTCAGTGTGAGCAAAAGGTCTTTGGAATGAAAGACTTTCAAAGATAACAAATGTTTGCACAACAAGCCCTGAAGGTTACAGAACTATCCAGTGTATATGATTTACAGACTGCATTTATGTACAACCTTTACAGTAAAAGCGTTAATGTCATTACATTGGGATAAAGGGAAAATTCCCACTGTTTAACCACAAAGGAGAAATAGGTTCAGGGTTTGAATCCGTCCAACCCTGGAGCTTTTCTGTGTGGAGTTTGTATTTTCTCTGTGTCCCTGCATGGCCCGCCCAACCCCTTTGACCCTGTAAGGAAAAGCAGTGGCTAATTGATGGATGGATGTGTAAAATATTTATCCAAAAATATTACTGACACATGACAAAAAAACATTAAAAATCCAAAGAAAAGAAGGAAAGAAAAATAATGATGATAAATAATAAAATAACTAAAAAATAAGTGAAATATGTGAATATTAAAAAATATCAAAACTTAGTTAGTCCTAAATGCTGGCAAGTTTTTCACAATCCAGTAATCCGCTCTTTTAACTGTGAGTTTGTATCTTTGACAAATATAAATCTTAACAGTTCAAAAGGGACAGAGATGTAAAATACGAACACTCACACACGCGGCCTCATGCTTTCATCGCAGGCTCGGGAGATTCAACAGGAGAACAGCTGCTTGGAGGTGATACCATTCAAATAGTATGACTCGCCTGTCATCCAATGAGCCGATAATTTCCCTCAGGTAAACTCAAGCGGACTACTTTCTTGATCTGTCAAGTAACGTAACAAGAGTCCTCTGGAGAAATGCGACTTTCAACGCTTTTGATAGGTAGAAAAATATGGCTGCCATTTATTTAATGAAAACACCCACTAATCTGTTCACAAAGTGACAATGTAGGCTGTGCTTGTATGCAGTTGTCTACTTCTTCAAGCTACTAATGAAGAAGACTCTTCTGAGAAACATTTGTTGCTGATTAATCTGCAAATAAAACACTTCAATCAAGCTTGGTTACAATATTTCCACAGGTTTTCTTCTCATTAGCACTTTTCCTCTAGTGTACTGCATTATGATGGTGAAATGACATTTTAGGAAGCACAACAGCCTTTAAAAACACACTGTGGAGATGTCATGGTGTGTTGCCTATTTGAAACTCTTCATACAATCAACACATTTCAGTGGTGATTAAAAAAAAAGCATACTTAAAGTGAACAAAACATTTTGTTTCAACGTTCTGTTTTCTGCTCCATATTTTGTCTGCATCAACACATGGATTTAGTGTAAAAGTGTAGGATTACTCATCTGTAAACAGCTTTGCATGAATAATTTTAACCTAATGTGACTGCAATGACATGATTGGGTCAAGTCCCTGAGCTCAGTGGACGCGTGTGGACATTAAGCTTGTGTTTCCATCAAGATGCTAAATTGTTTCCTTTGGGCAACTGAAACTGTTTCAGAAGGTAATTGATTTATTTTCTTGGAAGGACTTTGTGATGGGCGACTCCTACACATCATGGCTTTGTGTGACAGTTGTTATCATGTTATCATGAAATGTTAAGTAAATACATTTTTGTGCTACAACGCAACTTGCAGAGCTCTATCTGGACAAATATGTTTTGTTGAGGGTTATTGTACATAAAATATTCCACTAGATGGCAGTACAGTATCGTCAAGTGTTCAGACCATTGTCTGTTACCATCAGTACAGTTACTACATGGATGTTTCCCAACAAAAAATGATTCATGCACCACATTTCTCAGTGAAAGACAAACAACATGTAAATTGCATCCAGGCATTCTATTAGATCTAGTAGAATGAATTATTTACTGTCATGTGATTCCTGCTTATGCCCTGCTACCACACAAAAATGAACAAATTCAACAATAATTTTCATCAGTATATTAAATCAAATAATTTGTTTGAGAGAATGATAACTAACTCCAAACCTGTGTCCATTTGAGCTTCCTTCCTGTTCTGCCATCACTTTGCTTGAAGTCGAGTTTTGAACGTACAGTTGATGGTTTCTTCATGGTGCGTCCTGTCCACGATGGAGGGTAACAGAGTTGCAGTGACCCAGTTATCTCTGCAGGCTAGGTCATGAGGGTGTGCACAGTTCCTCTTTGTTTTTCCAGTTCCACAGTTAAATCTGTCTGTTGAGTCCTCCAAATCTGGCCACTCCCAACTCTTTTCACTCCTAACAACACGAAAAGTCAAGGCCAGCAGATGCAACACAATTTAAAGTGCTGTTACACTGCAGCTGGACTCTCTTTTCTCCCTCCATTTAACACTCTACATTCTGATCGTGCCTATCCACAGGGATCTAACAGTAAAGTCTTTTTTTAATTCTCTCTTTTCACACATGAATCTGAGGAGACAACTAGCCTGGATGTAACTTCCAGCTGTGCATGGAGCTGTTTGGTGACTGCCCTCTGCCTGGGGAATTAGGTGCAGTAAATTACATGAGCTCAGGGCTTGTTACATATTCATCACTCCTCTTGACCTGCTGGAGTCGGTCACCGCCACTCTTCCACTGTCTGTTTTGATTCACTGGTGATGGTTTTTTTGTTTGCACAACCTCCAGCAGACAAAAATATATGAAACGGTTCCAAGATATGACATATGTTTTGTTAAACTCCATAGAGCGATTACTAAATTAAAGGCCAACTCTGAGTTTCAATAAAGGCTGACATAATCAAATACCAAGTCAAGTTAGGGATTTGTTTGTAAAAACAATGATTAATGAACCAAACACAAATGTACTTTGTCTCTGAGTGGCACATGTTTTGAACTTATAAGTGGGATTTAATTTTATAGACAAACTGAACAGACTGAACTCTTTTGATGGCCTTTAGTGGTTCAGTGGTTCTCATAACCACTGAGAGCAGCATAACTTAAACAGAGAAATATTTCCAACACACGTGTAACACTGAACTGCATAAAAGTATCATTTGTAATACTGTGAACTTGAACTGTTTTGTTTTATCACCAGTAGGAGCAGAGAGTTTTTTGTCATTCAAGTTCTGTTCTGCAACAATGCGAGTTGACACATTAAGGAACGCCCTGCAGGCCCAAATTATCCAACCCAGTCATGTAGCATTTGCTGCGATGCCAGCTTCACTTGGAGTGTGCTTTAAACTGCCTTTCATTTTGATCCCGTTCACAGTGTCTGCCATTTTCTCAGTGGTTTGTAACCATGGTGGCTGTTGTGTTTGGTAGGCCCGCAGCACTTCAACAGCTTTTCTTTATTTGCAATTATAGGTTGCAGGATTGCCTCAATTTGCTTCTACTGCCTGCCTGTTTTACTGTGCTTATTCTTAAATAAAATTAGAGCAGAGAAAATTGTTTTAAGAAACTATTACAACTGCTTACATTTCTCTTTGGTAAGAGAACAAAGGCTATCAGCGTACATCAGTCTTATTTATATAGGTCAGTAGGAGCCTACTACACCTACTGGGGGCAAATCAGTGGAGGCCCATAACTATAGTCTGAAATGAAGCCCAAACGGGCTATTGAATAGCATGACAGCATTCCAAACGGGTGCAGCCTGCACAGCATCACATTCAGTGTCAAGTGAGAGCAGGCACAAAGTAGCATTTACTGTGAAAAACCCAAGCCAGTTCATTTTGATGGTTTCCCTTTGAAGAAGCAGAAATGAAAATAAGCACATCATTTGCAAAGTTCAACTCTGTTCATTCAAAACACTGATCTTAATAAAAAAGGAAATAGCCTATTTTGTCAAGAACATATACAGATAAAGTAAAAAAGGTGTTTTTCTGATTCTTTTTTTTTTTTTTTTGGATTTTATGGTATTTTATAAACTTTTATAAATTTTTATTTCAACACACAAACTAGTTGGTTACCTGTATTTGCTTTTTGTTGTTACATCTGAAACTCATTTAAAAGCCATTTCTCAAGCAACACTACATGTTTTCTGCAGAATACATCATTAAAGTGCAGCATCATGGCCTGGCTGTATTCCTGAATAAATGACCTAACCGTATGCACTGCTTAATGTCCGGCACAGAGACTTTATCTGATGTGTTTTGCTTCACTATGGCTCAGCCTATTACCAGTTGCAGGCCTGCTGTCTGCCAGCTGCTGTGCCTGTTGTAACAGCCAACACGGTGCTGGAATGTTCCTGTGCAGATTCTCTATTCATGCACATGCACACGCAGCACATGCACATGCAGCACATGCACATGCACACGCAGCAACTGTGCCACTATCACTTTATGCAGATGCAGATTTCTGATAAACTCAAGATACATCAGCCATATGTTTACTGTACAGTGGACATTTGGTTTTTGATAAAAAATAATATGTAACTGATATAATAAACTGAAATATATCCCTTTATCATACTTGCTCTGTTGACCACTCACAGCTCAAGCAGATTTTTAATGGGTCTTTGTAACTCTGGGGTTGACCAGTTAAATATTTGCCTTTTTGAGCCTTTTGTGTTTGCCATGTTGGGCAGATGCCCTGTTTGACCATGAAACAAACCATTGAGATTTGCCCACTTGGCAACCAATGAAAAGACTGGATTGGATTAGGGGGTGCTCAGACCTCCTTGGATACCGGATACCAGCACACTGGATTGATGGTGATTACCACTGTTTCTGTGAAGGCCCCATCTTTGTAAGAGACTGCTATTTATCCCAGCACAGAAGTAATGTCCAACATGAGAGACAGCTTTAAAATCAGACACTTTGTGCACTCATGTATGGACATATACATATGTATGTATAGAAAAATGTTTAATTCTGCAGGGTTTTGGACAGAGATGATGGGTAGATGGGGGTTATTTTGGAATGGAGTGGTTTCAGTTTTCATTCAGAATACCATGATTATATTTTTTGTTGTGTTGTGCTAAATGAAGAAGAAGATATGACCTTTCTGGCCTAGGTCGGATTAGGAAAGATGTCCTATGGCACAGTGGTTGGGATTTTTCTGCATCCAGGTGGTCAGAACAGGGACTTTAATGCAGTCTAACACATGCAGTGGCTTTGTATGGCTTCCTACTGAACAACAGCACAGAGAAGACCTGCTTGTTTTATATGGTAAAATCATTGTATTTGATCAACTTCATGATAACCAACTTCATGCGATAAACCAGTCATGTCTATTTACCGGAGGACTTGGACAGGAATGAGTTTAGACAAAGTGACTCATGATGAGTCGGGTGACCAGTGACACTTCCTTGATGAGATCTGAGGAGATGTGTGTGTGTGTGTGTGGAGGAGGTAGCCTGAACGAGCTCCGTCCTCCCATCAGTAATCCCCCCTGTGTGGTGACGTCACGCAGACTCTCTCCAAAGGGACGCGGCGCTGAGTGTTTGAGCAGCCAGCCGGTCAGTGCGCAACCCAGGACGCAACATCAGTGTAGCTGGGACTCAACTTTAAGCTGATCGCCAAACTTCGGACGCTTTTGGGAAACTTACAAAAATGGGTAAGTTCCAGTGACAGATTCTGACAGTAGAGCCGAAAGACGCACGGAAACGTCGCCTTTCGTGTTGACAGCGCGCTTCATACTTTTGTTTCTGTCGCTCCCACTGTCAGGACGCGCAGATTGCTTTAACATCAACTTCAACTTTGACTTTTTTTTTTCACTCCTGCCAAAAACTACTGTGTTTACCTGAGCCGGTTTTTCAGAGAATCAGCATTAGAGCAGCCTGCTGAAGCAACTCGAGGAAAGCGATTAGGGAGATTAGGTCTGTCAGGATTCCTGCAGTCAACTCTGTTCGAATCTGCCGAGGTGTTAAGTCCAGATCAACTTGTTGCTTCTGTTGTCTGTCTTACTATCGCTTTCAGCAGGGCCTCAGTGCAGAACTACTGGGATACACGGTTTGGTCAAAACAGTCATGATTAGCAATCATTGATCATTATTAGCGGTGATCAGCGGTGATTGATCATGTCTCAGTGTGTTGTTATGCAGGTGAAAGGTTGCTTTGTGTATTTCCTAACCAAACTGATCAGTGTGTTTTTCTGGTAAACACTGACTAAAAGTTACTGGAAGAGAAACTTAACAAGCAACACATTGTATTAGTCAAATGCTTTGCGTGTCATGCCAGATCTTGTAATTGCTATTTGAAGTCCCAAGTGTTGGCCATCTGTGCTCCCCACCTGGGGGGATGCATGGGAGGAGTGAAGCGCTCATGCCATGGATGTTTAGTAACTTCGTGCTGACTTTAAGACTTTAAAACTGTGGTAAAACTGTGAACCAGATGGGATGTTACACAGGAAATACACTGAGATTTCAACTCCCCAACTGTTCTCACCCTTCACTGCAACAGATATTTAACAGTGAAATGACTCAGACTGGATCCAAAATTTACAGTTGTGCCACTTTTGACTGTTTTGCATTGGCTCTGGGCAACATTTGGAGGCTTGTGTTGTTTTCCACAGTGCAGCTGAGGCCAGGGAAGAACACTGTGTGAGAATGTGTATCACTGCTCATTAATTCGCCCTGAAGCTCTCACAGTGGAGTCTTTGTGCTCCCAATTTGGAGCTGCTCCTTTGTGCGACTTCAGTGGCTCTTAATGTAGGGAGAGAAGTTCACTGATTGGCAAGTTTCAGAGCGGATGCCCTGTGAACTCATTCCGGACAGACCCTCTTTCACTGTCTCATAGAGGATATTACTCTGCAGGGCAGTCGACCTTTGTGAATTGTCTGCTTGCTAAAGCTCCCGGTTTTATATTCAGAAATTCTCTATGGCCCTTTCAGAAAAAAAAAAAAAAAATAGCATAGCCTGTTGTGTGCATTTGGTGGCTGTGAAGGCAGCATTTTGTTGGGTAAGAGGAGCTGTTGTAATAGTGCTGTGGTATGATTTCCTGAATGAAAACTGGATATACTTTATGCAGCCTAGAACAAACAGGATGTCTTGAAGCTGTTTGTGTGCAGAGCTGTGAAGATGTCACTCAGAGGCAATATAACTTATGTCTGATTTGATTTCACTGTGACCTTCCCCTCACAGTATGGCCACATGTTTTTCAGAGAGATTCTCCTCTGTCCTTGTGGTGAACGATTTAACAGCGTTTTGGCCTGTGGTTGGGATGTGGGAGGATAACTTGGCATCAGTCCACTCAGCTCTGTACAGAAGGAGACAGCGAGGACATTTTCCACAGATATCTTCTTTGGTTATTGGTGTTAGTGCTGTGACAGTTATCCATCCAGCAGTGTTTGGTTGCCTCGATAACATTTTTGTGTCGGAAGGACATCAACGTTCCCATTGACTTTTGTGAAGGTGCATCAGAGGGTTAAACACATGAGAGAAAGCTGTAGTTTCAGCTCTGCTGTATTTTTCACTAAATCTCTTGGCAGCCTTGGAGACATTCCTGGAAAAAACGGTTTAGAAGCTCTCAGTATCATGCAGTGTGGAAATCATCTTTTCAATTTATGTCGCTTATGCAGTTTAATTATGTGCATAGCATTCAAAGCTGTTTTGTGCCAGGAGATTCATATAATTAAATACAGCACATTCTAGACACGGCTGTAAACAAAAATGTGTGTTCTTTTTGGAACCAGATCTTGATTGCAAAAATGAAAGATTGTTTTTCCTCACGGAAACTATTGAACATTTTTGTATTCAGTGTGATAGCCTTGTGGAAAAGGTCATCGAGACGAGATGCAAACCAGATCCAAATGTTACATCATTGTTTTTGAGTAATTTAAGAGGAAGAGCGTTTATCTCAGCTGACAGCGTTGAATGCATATTTAATCAAACAGCTTTTAGGGAAGTTCAACAGCTCAGCTGTTACTGAGTCATGGATTGCTAGTGCACATGTAAAAGCATGTACTGGTGTCAAATCTTAATAGGTTAATGACCAAAGACTGCATGCAGATCCACACGCACGGGACTTGGACAGCGCCCTTCCTAATGATTTTGTCTGGAAAGTGTATCTGAAGTGTCACCTCCTCTTGTATTATGTAGTGTTGTGCATTCGTGCTCCATCTCAACTTGGATGTCTGGAAAATGTCTGATTATTCAGCTCCCAGTCAGCAGCAATCACTGTCACAGACACATGCAGTGGAGTGTGTGTGCTGTGACCCTGCATCCTGAGTCTGAGGAGAGGAAAGACCCAGGACTGCTAACGCTGCTAGTGGAGGTGTTTTTTTGTTTTTTTTTTTTGTTTTTGCACTTTTGGAATCAACAACTTGTCAACTGATGGCAAAGCCGTAACCAAGTATCAGCTAATGTGCCACTGCTTTTCGTTCTCTCATGCAGTAATGTAGGTCATACGCTCATGGTTCTGTTCCCAAGGGATGCAGAGAAAAACACACAACTGCAACAATGAGTCACTGCAGAGATGGTCAAAGGGTGCTGAGAGCAAAACTGACCTTTGCTGCTTTGTGTTTGTTTGTTTGAATCAAAGCAATCTGTTGTTAACTCCTCAAAGATGCCTCCTTTGAATTTCCTGAGTCCAAATAAAATATGCGCTAAACTTTTATGGCTGATCCCGCATTTTTATGTCACCATCAATAACTCCTAAATTGCTTTTCAGCTGTGGTTTGCAATCATTAATTACACAGCATATCCTCCATAATGAGCTAGTTGCTGTCATAGTTAGAAGACTTTTGGGCTTCTTGCCATTTGGCACTGGATTTCACTGAGCATCTTTGGTGATTATATGCTTGATGAGACCATGCACTATTTTCTCTAAAAACCAGATCTCTTTAGTTCAGTTGAGAGTTCATACATTTTCCTGATTCCCTTCCTGCTTCACGTTGTTTCCTCTGAAACCTCCCTCCTCTCTCTCTTGAGGTCTCTGGTCCTCTCTCATATTCACTACCTTCCTCTCCCTCTGCTTTTTCATTTTGTTTCCCTCCAGCACTTCAGGTCTGCCACAGCAGTCATGTTAATTTGTTGAGCTTAATAACTCCTCCGACAACAAAGAGGGCCATTGAGTATTGTGACATGAAATGATAGGAATAGAGGTCCCTGAGTGTGGATGCTTGTTGAAGCATGTGCCTTGGCCATCACTTTTACTAAAGGCCTATTCACAGTTGAACAGAAGGGATGCGAGTGGGTGCGTGGGTGACTCTCTGTGTATGTGTGTAAGTTCGTCCTTGTTCAGGAGATGTCACAGTCACGCCGCCACATGGTACAACAGGATGACATTTAAATATCTGAACATAGTCCCAGCGGTCCCTAAGACCACAGCTTCTCAGATGTACACAGGCAGCTGGATCCTAGGCTTGTATTAAATATGCCAAAGATATAATCTGTCCTTTATTTTCTCAAACGTTAGAAAAATGCCAAATCCTGCATAATAAGGTCAGATTGGAGTTTTTCCGCAGTGTTACAATATGTTGGCAACCTCGCATTTACATAGAATGCCGAGGTGATATTTGCCATTTGAGCAGCAATCTGGATTGGTGTTTTGGTCACAGTCTGATGATTGTTCCAGAAAGCCTGTGGGAAATAATAGATTGGGGGCAAAGGCAAAGAGCCTCTGCAGCTAATGAACATTCAGTCAGTCATTCAGCAGGCATTCAACCCCACTGCAGGATTTTCTGCTCTCCACAGTAGACAACACTACAGCACTTTGATTTACTCTCTCCATATCACATGATCAGGGGACAGTAATGCAAATTGTCAATAATGTTTTCCCAGAATGACCTATTTCTACACTGAGGAGGTGGGCAAGCTAAATGATTGATGATTTCAACACAATATATTCATTCTTCCTATTTTGGATGAATGAGTATAAGTGTAAGTATGGTTTCAAAAACTTTTATATATACAGTTATTTAGTAGCTTGGTGTGACAACAGAAACGAGAAGAAATATCAGAGGCTCCAGCTAATTTTTCCCCGTCAGATCATCTTCGAGAAGTGAGAGCAGAATGCATTAGTCTGCTTTTCAACTGTGGGAGCCTGTAGGATTGAGCTGTTGGCTCTGTGCCCACTCAGTGTATTCAACCCTCCACAGATAGGTCTTTGTCCTGAGCGCTTTTACGCAGCTGCTAAACAACCATAAGACAAAAGCATCTGGGGTACCCCAGCACACCAGTGAGAAATGTTCACCATATGAAGAGCCGTGCCAGACAGCCTGAGACAATTTGGATGAAGCCAAATGCTACGCTTGGGATGGATTAAGCAGGAATTTAAATGAATACCCATGAAACCCCTTGATGACTTTTTTTTTTGGCTTCTACATTCAGAATTATGTGTAAACTCTGATCTAAGATATATTTTTAAATAGGTTTTGTGTGATCATACTGTCACAAAAAAGTGACTCGTGAAGACTTATTTTTTCACAGTCGTGTTGCTCATCTAAGATAAGAAAAATGCACATGACCCCCGTTTGCTCATGTTGTCATGATGCATGTGACAGAGTGAAATCAGAGTTGAAGGCCATTGAACACAGATGCTCTCTTGGGGTAGGAATCACTTTCCTGTCCAAGAAAAAGTTTCCAAGTGAGAGTTTTTATTGTCTTCTTATTATCCTCCAGAGAAAGGCTGGAGAGGCAGAAAGAAGCAATTCTGTCATGCATATGAAAATCTGCAATAGCTGAACTTTTATAAAGACAGCTGCAGGAAACCCAATAGCTGAGGGGAGACTGTTTGGGGAGGTTTCACAGACAGAACGGAGGTTTGAGAAGACGTGTTTCAGTTTGACTAAATTACTGAACGCTGGATTTGAAAAAAAAAAAAGTAATATATTCAATTTGGAATAGTCAGTACCCATGCAACGGGGTCATTCGGTAATGTGTGATGCTTTGACCATTTGCACACTTCATGGTCTTTTAAGGCATTTGCGTCAACTTAATTACTGTGTGTTCAATTCAGAGGAAAACAGAAAAACACCAGTTAACAGCAGCTTCAGGGGAGAGGAAATCCCAGACGTTTCTGTCTGAAAAACAGCTTGACATTGTAACCACACACAGGCCAGAGGAGAGATCAGTTAGCGGTATGAATATTACAGCTACGCTACTGAGACATCTCATAAGTCATCTTAGCTTTTGACCTCTGCTCTATGGGAAAACAATGCTGTAACGCTATAGAATAGCTTCAAATGGAAAAAAAAGAAAAGTAATGTTGGTCACTCAGTTTCATGTACAGTAACCTCCCTGATTTTCTATGTTGATTGTTTTTATGGTAATTTGAATTTGAACAATGGCATGTAAGTTACATGAGCTTTTTATTTCTGCACTGAAAGCTACATATCTGTCCTAAATGTTTTGACAGGTGAATTTGAAATTATTAGTGATTAGTGATGTACAGTTGTTTATTGATTTTTGAAAAAAAAAAACAAAAAAAAAAACAGTATTTAACCTGAGGACCAACATGTCCATGTAGGCAGTTGAGGTATCAGGTGCAGGTTCTGGCCAACTCTGGGGTTCTGCCCTTCCAGGATCCAGCCGCAGGACACCAGGCTTTGAGACACAGGAAGCGCACCTTGTTGAACAATGGCATTAAAGTGATCTCTGTGTCTGACTGTTGTCATAGTGCTGACAATGAATCCTGACATGATGAGGTCTGACTGGCTGGTCTGCTGAGTAACACCAGTGCTGAAAGGACGGCATTTCTGCGTATTCTACCGAGAGTTCGGGGAAGAGTGGTAGAGAGTTTGAAACGGATAAAGCCTTAGGTCAGGGGTGAGAGGTTGGTGGCATCAGAAAGAGGACAAAAGGTCTGGTGAGAGAATTGCAGGGGAAAAAGATCCCAGCAGCTTGGGGAGACAAAGGGGAGACAAAGGGGAGACAAAGGGGAGACAAAGGGGAGACAAAGGGGAGACAAAGGGGAGACAAAGGGGAGACAAAGGGGAGACAAAGGGGGGGGGGGGGGGGGGGGCATTCGTGGGAAGCAACCCCAAGATTAGCTGGAGTGTCATCTGCTGTTTTCATGTCACTGTGCTTCATGTCTTTATTGTGTGTGTGTGTTTGTGTGTGTGTGTACACGTGTGAACTTGTACTCCTATACATTGTCAGGACGAGTTTGGGATTCAAACAATATGAGGGAGGGCTGTTTTAAAGTTTTAAAGTTTAAGCTTTGGTTTTAATGTTAGAATTAGGTTTAGGTTTGGATTAGAGAACGTGTTGAGTTTAGCCATTTAGTCAGGATGGTTAGGGCATAGGGAATGCATGTCAGTGGGTGTCCTCACAACTATAGAAAGACAAATGTGTGAATGGATATGTTCACATGCTTATGGGGTGTGGCGCAAGGAGGCAAATGACAGACTGTAATTTGCCATCCCTACTTATTTCCTTATGATTTAAACTGGATGCTCTTTTGTCAAGTCGTACAAAAGGCAACTCAGTGGTCTGTGTTGGGCTAAATATAAAAATGCTTAATGAGTAGCTATTGTATTTATAGGATTAAAGCTGCTGTGATAAGCAGTTTGGTATTAACCATGGATCAGAGGACTACCTGAAGGTGAAAGGTGTTTCTCATAACAACAAACCCACAGAAAATGATCACCTGACTTTACAATTCCCGTCAGCTCTACAAAGATTTATAGAATATTTTACCGCTGTTTTGTTTTTTTTCTGTCTTTTCCAACCACAGGAAGTGGCACCTTTTAGCAAAAAATAAATAAATATGTAAATGAATAAAACCCTCACTGTATCCTACCTGCCCAGCACTAAATAACAGACTAAAAGTTAATGACTACCTGCTGACTGTGAACTTAATCAATATCAATTAGTAAAACTGTAGTCTGTCACCTTAGACGGGGATTGTTACAGCAATATGTGCTTCTGTTTGTTTATAATTGATGTCATTTTGCAGCTGTAGCCCTCAGTAACATTTGACAATGTGATTATTATATTGCAATGACTGCCTGCTTCTAAAATCAATTTTTTTCTCCCCTCACAATTTTCTTCCACCTATGAGACACATTTATACCAAAGATGCCGCTGAATGACATGTATGATCCCTTGCTGTGAAATAATAGTATGTTTTATACCTCCTGATTTTTCTTAATGACAACTATTCAGGGGTAGCTGGCTATTGTCATTATTCGCTACGTCTTGGCAAAGGATTATTACAATACAGAAAAGACAAGAGGTGATTATGTAGTATTATTCTGACTGGATAATGGGGAGAGGTGTTTGCTTTCAGTGTCTCTTGGCTGGGCCTTGGCTCCGTAACATAAGTCTGGTGGGCCACAAAGACAGTGGAGCCTCTTCCAGACCAGAGGCATCATTAAAATATTTAGTGCACACTGAAAGAATAACAAACAATTACCCAGAGACCTTTACTTTTCTCCACAATGGCAGCAGTTTATGGCCTGTGTGGCGGGATTACAACTACTATAAACGTCTCCTCTCTCTTCCTCCCTCACTCTGTTTTACGTATCTGTTTCCTGACATTGATTTGCTCTTTTGACTCCAGAGTTAAATTATAAAATTCCTCATCTTTAATAATTTTGATATTGGGTTAGTTTTCTGTTGGACCTAGCAGTGGTGCAATATCCAAGGTAGAATAAGCTTGAAAGAATGGATAATATGAAGCATCTGTGTCTCTCACTATCCCTCCAACACACTTTGGCCAAAACCACAGTGGCTGTGGAGATGCCAGAGAGTCAGGGTTGTGAAAAAAACATGTCTGCCAGGCATCCCTGACAGAGTGTTGCTTAATTTCCAGAGCTAATGTGATAGTAATACAAACATGCAATTAAGAGAAATGTTGAGTCAGATCGCCTGGGAATAGTTTGGTCAAACACCGTAATTACACTGGAGACAAAAAAGAAATCAATCTGGAAATTGTACAGTGGAAGAAATGCAAAAACATGAAGGTATGCTTATATTAGAAATGGGTCAAATTTAATAGCAAAGTTGGATTTCCACTATTATGCAGTTAGAGGTTAGGCATGCTTGAGTAGCAGTCCTCTTTATAATTCTTCAGCATAAAAAAAAAAGTTCTGTTGTTTGCTATGATGTTTTGCACCATAATGGGATGCAGATATTAGTTTAAAAAGAATTTTTTTTATGTTGGGTGATGGCAGACTGAGGTTGAGACCTTGGGTTTATAAAATACACACAGTAACTCTGTGGACTGATGAATTCTACCCACAGCCAGAATTTACGTGAGAGAGTAACTGTACTTCAACAAAGTCTGCTAGGAATATTATGTTAAATATCATTTTTAGTCTTAGATTGATGGGTATCTGTGATTTCCAGACATTGTTGGTAAAAAGGCTATTATGATTATTATTTTATTATGAAAGCTAGATGTAATTTAGACTGTTGGTCAGACAAAACACTTTGATTTACAGGAAGTAATGGACTTTCTTTTTTTTTTTTTTTACTATTTTCTGACTTTTGAATTTGAATTTGAATTTATTTATTTTTAACAGGGACAAACACAACAATACATTAATCTTAAAGGAAAATATGCTTTGTGTCAGGTTTTAGCAGAACTGCTAGTTTCCACCTGTAGTCCCTGAGCAGGTAGATGTTAAAATAAATACAGAGCAATTATGTAAATGACAAACATATAATCAATAAAACATCCAAGCAAATTTTATAAAACAGTGATCCACACACACATCTGCAATCCTCATCGTCATTCACACATAAACACAGACTGATTATTCATACAATTCACACACAACAGTTCAATGTGTACATATCTGATTTTTTTTTTTTAGGGGTAAAAAAAATTAGGCTGATCCCTGAATTCAGTTTTGAGTTACAGGTGCCTATAATAAAATACATTATAATATGCTGACTGTTTTAATAAGTTACATTTTTTTCATTGTTCAACAGTTATGCAGAATTTTGTTATTTTGTAGAAAATGGGTCAGCTGATCAGTGAATGGATCTGTATAATGGGTTTGTAGTGTGGGGCTCTTGTAAACCAATCAATGACTTGGATTCAGCACGCCAAACATGCAGGCAGACATACAGAGCAGAATGACCTATGACAAGAGCCTGCATTTAAATCTGGGTCAGTAATGCCACTGCAGTACATAGGAATGATGCTGACCACAACAAACTGGCAAAACAGTGTTTACAGAAATGTTGGTCTCCATTTTGGTAATATGCCATTAACTGTACAAGAACAAGAGCAGCTAAATATCCTGGTATATTTAGGCAATCAGCTTGCTTTCTTGTTTTGGTTTCTCCTTTTCGGCCTTCACGCTCAGTCATACCTCATATAGACCACTCCTCACACCCTTTTGGACAGGATCTGTTCTCTGCCCTAGTTCAGTGAGTCTGGTTTCTCAGGCTGCTGTGTTGCTGTCAGTGTTTAAAAGTGGTGCCTGGGCCTGGGCACAGAACTGATTCCCTGAGAACTCCTTCCTCAGTGTGAGCCAAGCAGGGCTGCAGGTCTTCACGGGTGACCGAACTCTGAGGAGCTTTCAGAAGCCCAGTCTCACAGTGTGAAAGGTTGACAATTAGTGAAACCTCCTTCACCATCAACATTCAGAGTGTGTCCTCAAGTAGGGGAGTGGTGCTGTCTCAACATAAGAGCTAAGCATGCAGCAGTCGGACTTTACCTTCCACACGCACATGACTATTCTCACACTCAGCCTGTCACAGTATTTTTTTGGTAAAGCTCAGTCTCCGCAGTGTTTTTCGCTCTTTGTGTGTCTTGATTCATTAATTTGATGTCACTTTACACAATATTATGTCACTAAACTCCCATTAAAACTCCATTTATTATCATACAAATCAATTAAATTACAGGGTTTGATATAAAATGGACAGGGGAAAAACCCACAAATTATTAGCACGCATCTCTGCAGCTCGACACAAGCTTCTTCATTACAGCCCCTTTATGTAAGTTCTGTGATTTCTTAAATTGTGCTTGCATTACCAGTTGTCTTCAGAAGCAACATATGGATTTCTACAGTGTTTAGTTATATAAAGAAGAAAGTGTTAAGTAATTGTAACATTATTTGTAACATTAACATGTCTCCTAGCCTGATCTACAAGCCAGTCAAGCTTAACTTCAATTGATCACATTTGTCATTACTCATAATCAAAGGCACATGTTTTGTTTATAGTAGAATCAAGAATGTATTAAAGTTGGTCTGAAAACAAAGTTGGACCAGGCTTGATCACATGTTTTAAATTTTCTTCTACATCTGTTCAATAAATTCAAAGATTTTAGACTCTTAGAGGTTTGCAGATGATCATTGGATGGTTTTGATTTTGGTGCACTCATTAGCTTGGAACTGCCTGTTGTGATGCATTTAGTCCTGTGTGTAATCTACCTCTTCTGGAGCTTCGCTTGACCTCCCTAGTTCAATTAATTGGAGATCACAAGAACAGCTACCTCTACATCAGCTGTATTCTCGCATATAAAGAGTCATTTCTATATATGGGCTGAAGTCTCTGTTCCCCACTTCACAAGGATGATGTCAGCTCTTTTACAGGGCTAATGGTGAAAAGGCTTGAAGATTAGTACGGCATTTGTTGTTGTGGGATCCCTGCTAAGTTCACTTCCCTGACCCCTGAGGCTCCCCTTCCCTACTCATCCCCCTCCTCTCTGAGGTCTGGTATCCGTGAGAAGACCCCACTCCAGCTCTGCTCCAGCAGCCCCCCCCCTCCACCCTCAACCCCCCTCCAAACTGCTGAAAAGCCTTTCTCTCATTAGCATGCCCCTGGGGCTCCTCAGCCTGCTGCTGCCAAACAAACACAGCCAAGATCTTCTTCCCTGTCTCCCTCGCTGTCTGTTTCTCTGGTTATCTTTCGCTATCTATCTTCCTCTGTCTCTATTTTTAACAAGTTGTTTCTCATTATATCATCCTTTTTGTTTTTGTAGCAGCCTTGCATTTCACCATGTTTCTATCCCTCTGGTTCTCTGGATCTCCCATTGTCACATGCTGTTTCCTCTGTTGTTTGTATCAGCCCAGAGGACACTGTGTCTCCCTGTTTAGGAAATGTTGATCTGCCTTTCTTTCCTCTGTCCTTTTTATGAGTTACAAGCCACCAGATGGAGGGAAGACAGCGGTCAGAGGTTGCTAATGTATGCTGCAGGAGCAGGGGGCATATGGTGGAAATCACAAGATGGAGGGTTCATCCTCTGACCTACACCGCGGGCACACACATACACAGGACTCCCTCTCTTAGGGTGTGCTGAGATAGGATATAAAAAAATGTGATTTAGTGCCTGTTTGCTTTCCCAACCTGCCTGTACAGTAAGAGTGGTTCTCATCTACAACTGAAGTAGGGGTCCCTGCTTCCCATTCACAACCCCCTCACTGATTCACCAAGCCCGTTCTCGACAGGCAGCTCTCCCTGCATTGCTATTCATGGCACTATACGCGAGGAGGGAGTGCGCTCAGGGCATGTGTGAGGCATTTGTTTGCATCAAGAGGACAAATTAATTTGACTCAAACCGAATGCTCAGAGAGTCACTACAAACACAACAGATGCATGTTTTTCCTGTGAAATTGGATTTTAAGTGATGTGTGACTGGGGAATGCAAATAAGCCCAACTAAAATACCTTCTGCCTCTTACTCACTGGGAGAGAAGTGTGATATACAGTGGAGCGGTGCCTTTGTGAGGCAGGACGAGACGAAAAGAGCGAACGTGCAGGAGAGAGCGAGAGCTGGAGAGAGAGCAGGGACGTGCGGTAAGCAAAGGCAGTGAGAGGAGAGAGAGGAAGGGGGCGATAAGAAGAGAGAATTTGCAGAAAGGAAGCATTTTTGCTGGATGGGAGAAAAACAACCATGGAAACTTCATCAGAAGACAACCAAGTCGAGAGTCGGGACAAAAGAGGTACCAATGAGCGCTCACAAAGAGCCAGTTCACTTCTTTTCACTGTTGTGTTTACTGGGGCTTGAACTTGCTCCAGCCTCCTTGGTTTCACTCTTCACAGCAGGAATTTATATTTTTCTGGAAAGTCAGCACAGGCTCCTTGTTTCAGTGTTTGATTTCCATTACAAGCTGTGCATCATTACCTCCACAAAGCTGCTGTAGGTGTCATGCGTCAGTTGTGTTTTGCTTGTGTTCCTTCTAATTAGTTTAAGTCTGTGAGATATTTACAGCAGAGCTCAGGGTGGATGCTGTTTTGCCGCTGGTTATCATCAGGCTAGTGTCATTTTAAAGGACAATGAGCCTGTTGCAGAATCAACAGCAGATCAATCAAACCTCAGGGCATGTTTGACTTGTTCTTTCAGGGAGGACTGATGATTAATGAGGTGAGTGAGGGGCTGGCAAAGCCAAAGACAAATGAACCACAGTTTACCCCTCTCACAAAGAGACTGCCATAAGGTGTGTGTATATACTAGAAATAGAGAGTGTTATTAACTTGCTCACTCTCTTGTAGAAATCATCAGGGAGCATTGATTTTTTTCTATTGCACTTCGTGTTGAACAGCTACCTCAGGTAAAGTATTGTACATTCACACAAGTACTTTTCCCAAGACGGGTTGTGGTGTTAGCCTGCTTAACAATGTAATACTCTGCTAAAGAAGACTGTAGCTCTAAAACTTCTCTTTTATGTATTTGTGATTTTAATATTGGAGTGATATTCTCTAACTTATGTTTAGTTTGAAATTAAATGATGAATTATTGCATTGTTTTAGTAAATTTACAACAATAATAGATACAGTCCACAATGCTACTGAGGATGATCCTGCAGCCAATACTTGCAGACAAGCCTGTGTGGCTACGTGCTTGGGTTTACCAGGTCTGTCCAGCTATGTCCACCTTGTGGATCACGTGGTAATCAGTAGGAGCTCTGCCCTTCTGAAATGTGTAAGACATACAGCCACATATCTGACGATACAACCACAAAGTTCACCAGTCTTATGCCAATGGTGTTCTAGCACCAAGTACACTCACGAAGTCCCTACAAAGGACTATGAGATTCCTGGTAGTATCCTTTCCAGGATCCCATCCAGACACTCCAAGAAGCCCAGACACTCATTCCCCATGGATTGACAACACAGTGGTGCTGAGGCAGTGGCTCGTAGCCTCAGGTCCGCCCAGTGAAACAGGTCTATGGTGGCAGGATTTGTTACACCCAGATACCTGCCTCTGCCTTCTACGTGGCTTACACTACAACTGACCTCAACGTCTATCCCTGTGGGTGCTGGACATACACTGTGGCAGCTATATGTCATTTTTTTCAGGCTTTGCCAAACCAGCTCAGCCACCATGCGCTCACCTGGAAGCTCACCACAGAAGTTCGAAAAAAAAGATAGACTCCCCCCGTAATGTGCTTGAAACATTACATGAATCATATTTGCACATTTACCACTCTGCTTGTATCCTAACGCACATAAACATTTATTATACATTGCGACCCTAATTGCCTCTTATTGTCTGTCACTGAATATGCACACAGCTCCCAGCTTCTTTTACACACAGTCATGGGTGAGCTGCAATCAACAGCTGTTAGCTGACAGAGTATGTTTCCCTTGTTAGATAAGTACAGTAAACAGAGAGAACACTTTGACTAATTTCCCAGCTCAGATCTCCCTCTTCCATCAAGAATGTTCATTATAGCCATTATGGTATTTTTAAGTATTGCTTCTGTCGAAGTGGAGTGCATGGAAAATGAGACTGTTTCTCATAAATGGTGTTCTGGCAGCTCACCCCATTGGAGCAACAAATAACAATAGCTCTAAACAGACACATCTGTTAGCAATGAGGCTGGATTCTAGATTAAGACTGGATGGCGTGTTTAATGGCACTGGAACCTGATTTGTTGTTCAGGACTGAGGGTGAGATGGAAGAGTTCAAGTGTCTTATTGCAAATCGTCTGTGTCCAAGTGTGTTTTTTTTTCTCTCTGTGTATAATATAAATACTTTCACTTTGTACATATGATTATGTGATATGTGTGTTTATCTTGCATGTGGTTCTTTGTTTGGGTGAGTGCATCTGTGTTTGTGTCTAGTGTAGAAGGTTTAAAACAATACTGTTGGTGTTTCTCTACAGTAAGCAATAAAAAACAAAACTTTAGATATTTTTCCACTTCCCACTGAAGATTCCAGCTGTTGGAAGGTTTCATCTTTGTGGTGACGGCTGGCCCTGTTCACATGATGGCTGTTGCTGAAGGATGGAGGGTGGTGATGAAGCAGGGCCAGCTGCTGGGGTTAATGTAATGACTCTGAGCTCAAGCAAACTGATAATGCCTGGTGAGACTAACCCGCTTGCAGGCACTGGGGCACACATTTGTTTCTGGGTCTGTGCTGTATAGTGTACACAGCTTTTTTATCTTCCATTTGCTTTCTTTTTTCTTATTATCAAATAAAGTTACACAGTATTTAAATACTATAACTGAAAAAATACCAACCCCTTACTGACACACGGTAAAGCTGGAGAGTTTTGGGCCACTTGAAATCTGGGACCCTGCTTTGCCTGTTAGGTATTCCAACTAGGATGGACTAGACTTTGTTGCTCGTCCTCTGTTTGTTTATCTGTCTGCAGGTCTCCGTCCAACTCTATTTTCCTGCAGCTCATGTTGTTCTTAATGAACCATCTCATTCACACACTGGCTGATTTGAGATGTACTGACAAACAGGATCCTCCTGGAGTGTGAAGTGGCTGCCATGGCTCATTGTGGCTGAACTGTGTGTAGTGCTATGGGGGCGCAGAGGATGGAGCTCAGCAGTGGGCTTGTCCCGGGCCTCGAGCTTGTGGGCCGGAAGAGCGGGGCCGTGGTTCACTGCCATTCTGAATGGCCCCCGAGAGTCCAGTGTGATGGACAGTCTAGGGCTGCACACACTGGCTCTTTGTGTCAGAGCTTTTTGGACTCTGTCTCTATTTTTTCTGTCTCTCTCACACAATGTCACACATCTTTATACACACACACTATTTCCTACACAAGCGTCTTTTTCTTCCTCTCTCCTCGTGATCCCAATGTGGTCAGTCTATTCTCTGCTGTAAGGCCTGACATTGTCATTACAGAACAGTCCCTAAGTTGTCTGTGTTTCTCTCTCTCTGTTTTTCATTTCTCTCTCCTCCTCTCATTCATGTACTATAACACTGAGTTGGAGAGTAGAGACTCTTGAAGTGGTTTGGAGGTTTAACAAGGAGTATTAGTCAGGGAGCATGTGAAAGTCATCAAAGGGAAAAGGCCCAACGTGACTTTCATTTATAGTGCTGCACTCAGAACGAGCCAGCAGGATCCATTTAGGACAAGCTTGTCGATTAGAGGCTCCCCAGCTCCTAATGTTATCCCCTGTGGAGGAGGATGATTTGAGCTAAAGTTTGCATCCTGTAGTCACAGTACACTCAGACAAAACAGTCTACCTTAGTGGTAGACTCTCTACCACATAATGAAATACACATTTTCTTTTAACCCGTAAAACCAAAATTTATATTTTGGTTTTTGGGGGATTTTTTTTTTTTCATACAAGAGTGATAGCACTGTTCTCATCTAACTCGTGAGTGTGAGAATTTCCAAAATTATCACTTTCTTCCTTTAACTCAACATTACCTACCTCGAAAAGAAAAACGAAGCCACCTCTACTTTGAATGTTGTTTCTGTCTCCCCTGGTGTCTTAAGACCAAGACTAAAGTTTTCACAGCTTTTGTGAACAGAGTGGTATTCCTAAGGTTGCTAATAGCTGTACCATGTCAGCTGTGCCAGTGTTGTTTTAGTCAGCCAAAACAAAGTTCTATTAACCTGCCAGCACGTCGACTGCAGCTGTGAAAATAATACTTCATATTTATTGTGCTATTAAGCATAACACCCAATAAGACACAACTGAGAGAGAGATGTGTAACTAATGCCCTCATGCTGGCTGGATGGATGTTTGAGCAGCAAACCACATCCATTGAATGGACCAACCTCATCAAACATAATGTACAAGTTTCAAAGGCACAAAGTTAGGCTGGGCACATCCTAGATAATTTCCACATCTTCACCGATTTCAAAAATTTGAGAGACTGCAGACATATGGACAGTTTCAACCGATTTGTTGCTAATCCTCTGAACGCACACACTAGACAATCTGACCAGACTGGGAGATTAGAGATACTGATACTGGGAGACACCTGCCATTTATAGTAATGATTTTACATTAGCGATTCTGCAGAAACTCATGTGATCAAATGGGACTTTGTGACCCATGTTTTTTTTTTTTTTTTTTTTTTTTTGTTTGCCCTTTTGTGGCGTGTCTTGCACAATACTTGACATACTTGACACTCATGTTGTTGCCATAATTCAACTTTTTCAATGTCCCATTTGGCTCAGGTTTTATTATGATGAGCTTCCATGTTTATGAACCATAAAAGTTCACAACATCCATTTGGTGACAGTTGCTTGCTCTCATTGGCTATAAATTCTGTCAGACCATTACCGATCAGGAATTGAGGCTCAATCAGGAGCAGTAAAATCATTATATAGATACTATACACTTGTAGATTGTTTAGACAAATAATCTGAAGTGACAAGCCTCAAATCAGGCCATAGCTCAGTGATTACAGGATGGGGCAAATCAGGCCCAAAGCTGGGCCAATCTTAGCATGGAAGGTTTCCCCTTGACAAGCTTTGGGGGAAGGTGTTCACATGGTCAAAATATTTCATAGCATTTGAAGCATTTCAGAAATTTTTTTTTTCAGATACAGTAAAATTCAGGCAGTGCAGGCAGACTGACTGTCGTGGCATCCAGGATCAGTTTTTAGACAGCTGATCCCAACGGAATAGTGGAACCTTTTGAAGCAGGATTTGAAACCAAACAGACACTTAAGCAGTTATGCTGATTTCATCCATGACATGTCACAACTGATTGCTGTCAAACAAATTAACAACAAACCAATGTGACTTTTCTTACTGCCCCTGTCACTATTTGCAAACATAATACTAGAGAGAGTTTCTAATAAAGATAAACCGTGACCACACTTTTCATATGGAAACTTTTCCCTCGTTTCAGGAGGGTGAACCTTACTGCCAGGAAAGTATGTTGTGTGGCTGGAGAAACAGTCCTGCACAACTTCTGAGAGCTTGTCGATTTATAGCCAAGACATAATCTGGATCAGAACTACCTGACAGTGACATCCCCAAGGGCTGCTCTTCCTTTAAATGGACTGTATTTACTTTGCAGCTGGGCTTAATATCCTGTGGAGGTCTGTGCTCTGACTCCCAGCAGCCCACTCACCCTCCCTGACATGCTCATCAGAGAATTGTGGGCTGCGGCATAAGTTAGCGACTCTGCTGCGGGCACACACATTGAGCTGTGATTCACATGTTGCCGTGGCAACTCCTATTCAGCCACCATAGAACAAGAATGTTTTTTGTCTCCCTGTACTACACAAACAGTCAGACTGACTGACTGTAAAAGCACTGGCCCAGCAGCAGTATATCTGTTTTAATCTGCAAAGAGCGCAAACAAAGATGAACTTTCAGAATTCTTGCCTCATGAAGAAGCAAGCGAGTAGAAAAGAAACTAAAGTTTTCTCTCACTCATCATTGTTGTTTCATTATGGCCAGTTCAACTAACTGAGCTGGTGAACACTGTAGGAAAAAAATGGTCTATTTATAAATCTGGCAGATGTAAAGCAACAATCATTTGGAGATGTATTTGTGTCCATGATCACCTGTTCATCATTACAACCAACTTCTGTCACTTCACACGTAGTCATTTAAATCCACTTTTATTGTAAAAATAAGAAATATAGCAGCTGTCAGAGCTGTGAGAGCTTTAAAACAAACAGCCACTGACCTGAATGTCCTATGAGTCTACTGCATCCTCTCAGGCACATGTGGATCTGATTGGAAACATACTGTGGTTTGTTTGCATGCGCCCACAGACTGGGCATTGTATTGACTGGCTTCTTTTTCACAAGGCATAAGACACACTGGATGAGACAGGCCCATCTGGGTCGCTTCATTCCCCTAGTGTGAGTTGCCATTGATTTCCATTACAGCTTGGCAGATACCCATTCCTCTGACCTGCTGGATGGCCATTAGTGCCCTTTAAGCATAGTGATGAAATGTCACATGAAACATGAAAGGCAGTGTAGACTATAAAATCCCAGC
Organism: Mastacembelus armatus; assembly: GCF_900324485.2. Classification (NCBI taxonomy): domain Eukaryota; kingdom Metazoa; phylum Chordata; class Actinopteri; order Synbranchiformes; family Mastacembelidae; genus Mastacembelus; species Mastacembelus armatus. The sequence continues at coordinate 15,828,976 of NC_046653.1, read as the reverse complement.
AGCACACAGCGAGCTGTACTGTTTCTGTTGCTAATTTACATTGCGGGAAGGGAAGGAAGTGCAATGCACAAAGCATGACTAGAGGCAAATTCTGTAAAAGCCTATTTTGAACAAACATGTCTGCACTGTTTCCTTTCCACCGCAGAGACTTTGTTCTTTCAAAATTGAAAGCCTAACGTTCATTAATGAATGCAGATGAGTGATCTGATCATAAAACACTGTTTCATGACATAAACAATCAATGACACAATCCTTTCTTTTTATCTTTATTTTTTTTGTGCACAGGTTGCTTTGAGTGCTGCATTAAATGTTTAGGCGGCGTGCCGTATGCATCGCTGGTGGCTACGATCCTCTGCTTCTCTGGTGTTGCCCTGTTCTGTGGCTGTGGCCATGTGGCTCTCACTGGCACTGTCACCATCCTGGAAACCCACTTCTCCAAGGTCACCACTGATCACGCCATGCTGACTGATGTGTAAGTGACATCATACCTCATACTGTGTGCACTCTACATGGCTGCTTGTACCTCTTGCCTGTGTGTGGGATACAAGTAGATACTGGTAATTATGACATCCTGGTAAATATTGTTATTTTCCAAAAAACTGTGTAGAAAATTTGTTCTTACCCAAGCAGTACAATAAAAAGAGGTAGATAGTAGTTGTAATGAGAGTGACTTATGTTGGGATGTTTTAGCTGATAACGTCTCCCATGTTCACCTTATCCCAGCAGTCCTATTATGGACTTATTTTGGTTTAACAGTGCATCCATTAGTCCAGACTATAAAAAAGGAATGTCCAAAGACAAGACTGCACATGTTTTATGGTGGTGTAGATTTAGGGGTGCACTGTTTATTTTAGGAAGTCCACAGGGGCAGTTTGTTTCCTGGTGGATCATTTTCTGAAGACATGGATCACCTTTTATCTCCCCACTGGGGCTGAGCATCTCACTTCATGCCCTGGGGAAGCAAGGTCACTATTTCAATCATAGCTGTTGGCTTATGATTAATCAGCCAGCCAAAGTTGCTTGAGTTGTAAAGACTGAATGGAATAAATTAGAAATTTTCCACACCAGACAGTGGTATGTTCTGTTATTACTTTACCTGACATTTTAGTGGGTCTCACCAGCTGTTGCATTGAAGGCTAAGAACATGTTAGTCATCGATTTTGTCTTTAGTGTTTAGTAACCCGTTGCATCTTCACTTGCGCAACTTATGTGTGACATTGTGCTTTAACAGAATACAGCTGATGCAGTATGTCATCTATGGCATTGCTTCATTTTTCTTCCTATATGGGATCATTCTGCTGGCTGAGGGTTTCTACACAACCAGCGCAGTCAAAGAACTGCACAGCGAGTTCAAGACCACCATCTGTGGACGCTGCATCAGTGGAATGGTATGTTAAAACAACTACCTTGCTTTTAAACACAGAGTGCTCAGAAATGGTCGAACACTATAGGAAAACGAGGATGAGGATGAATGTGATGGTAATTAGTTTACAGCAGATGTAGTTCGATGATGCTAACATCTCTGTGTCCTCAGTTTGTGTTCCTCACATACATTCTGGGTGTGGCCTGGCTTGGTGTGTTTGGCTTCTCCGCTGTGCCAGTCTTCCTTTTCTACAATATGTGGTCTACCTGTGCCACCATGAGGTCTCCCATGGCCAACATCACCAACATTGACTCCATCTGTGTGGATATTCGTCAGTATGGTAAGAGAATAGCACTCCTGCCAAGAATATCTCATATGTTCTAAGAGAAATAGCAAATATTAGCACACACACACTCACTCACAGACATTTTCTTCTAACTCTTAAATTACATCTTTTTTCTACTTTACATTATCTAGAGTGTCACATGAAACCTCCATTAAATTGAGGGGCTTTGCAGATTTGATTATTATTACCGTTGTCCAATGAATATGAATGTATATGAAACCTGAATTTCATGTGACAGGAATTATCCCATGGAATGCCACACCAGGCAAGGCCTGTGGATCTACACTAGGTGACATCTGCAACACCAGCGAGGTAAGATGCTGTTTATACGCATTCAGACAAATGCCATAAGAACCTCAGCAGTAGCTGATGTAGAAATCACTATTTTTTTTTTTTTTCCCCAAAATCAAATTTTAACTGAAGAAGAATCACCGTTGTTTGTTCTTTTCCAGTTCTACCTGTCGTATCACCTTTACATCGTCGCATGCGCTGGCGCAGGAGCCACTGTGATTGCACTGGTAAGTTTACGTCCAGTCTCGCTGTCCTCTCTCTTTAGCCCATCTTTGCACGGTTTGTATCAGCAGATCATGTGTGCGCCTCTTCTCATTGCCATATGGTTTATGTAACCACACTGATGAAGATTACAAACAGGCTCTTGCTCTGTTCTGGTTTCCATTTGCTGTTTACCATCTGCTTAGATGCACATGACCCTGTTTTTATTTTTGGAGGGATGGAACAGAGGGCAGTTGACCTTGCTTTTTGGGTATCATAAAAGTGTCATTGGTAAACATCTTAATTATGACTTTCAACCACAAAATCAAAGATTTTACTTGGTTCTAACATGTTTTTTTTTTTGTTTGTTTTTTTTTTTTTTACTGCGTTTTACTGCTGAAAACTGACTGGTCACTTTACTAACTTGTACTAGTGACAAAGAGGTCACCAGCATGTTCTCTTACAGCCTTTTCTGTTCTCTTCCACCAGCTGATCTACATGATGGCAACCACTTATAACTTTGCTGTTTTGAAGTTTAAGAGTCGAGAAGACTGCTGCACTAAGTTTTAAAGTGTTTCAAGAGCACAGTATAGAATTTGAAGCCTTGCTAATTAGAGGCAGTTGCCACTGACAACAAATTAACGAAAAAAAAAATTGAGAATAGAAAAATCATCATCTATCCATTAGTAATCACATGAAGTGTAAATAGCTGATTGTATGCTTCCTTTAGCATTTGGTATCCAGGGATATTGCTTGTCTGAGGACACATGGGAAGTTGTCTTCAGAGTGGGGTGGTGTTTAGTTGACTGGTTTGTTCTGCTTCCCTTGGCACTTACAGTATAGAAATGTCACCAACAGTTCTTATAGAAATGTGCAACGTTATAAATTCACACCAGTGTTATTTATATTTGTAAATGCGTGAAGCTGATTTTGACCTGCACAAAGGCATCCACTGCACGCATGGTTCAAATAATGAATTGACAGTATTTACATGTAGCATGCGGCACTTCACCTTGTGTAACAGGACGAGCATCAGCTGACTGCAGTCAGAGCTGAAATGCGAATTTGTGCACAAACCCCCTGTGCCACATATGAAACATAAATGTAAGATTTATGCAGGTTGTCCACATTGGAAATGAGACCAATCTGATCAAGACACAGACCGCATCAAACACATATATGTACAGAATAATTCTCTGAAGTTAGTCTGTGTGGACATCTGATGACAAATATTGAAGGTGTTCACAGGCTTTATTGTTCATTAGCAGTTTTGGTGAAAGTGAATTCTAATGATGCATTTAGAAAAGGACTGCCTGTAGTGGAAAGGTAGCAGTGGCCAGATGACATCATTTTGTCGGTTTACTTGCTTAGCCTTAAAATTTTGTGCCAATCCATAAAACCATGAAGTGTTACACAGATAATATTAACTATTATTTCTTTTGCCACAAGTAAGATTCTGTAGAGAATTTAAAAGAAAATCTTACATGGATGAGTATTATGGTGACCTCTTGTGTATTGTCAACTTCAAAGTAACTGCACATACCTAGCACAGCACTTGATGAAGGGTTAGGCCAGTACCAAGGGTATACTTCTGCATGAGGCCCTAAGCCTTACTTTACTTTCATGTATTTTATGAATAATAAAAAAAAAAGAAGAAATTTTCCTATTTTAGGGTAGAGTAAATGTATTTTTTTTTCTACGAGAGCTGATGCTGGTATAGCCTCAGTTATGAAGTTTATGGTTTGTTTCATACATTTTCCTATATTCTTTCTCAAAGTGCCATTAAAGAGCCATTTGTTTATATCTTAACACTGAGCCTGCACGCTTACATTTTCAGATTCTTTGACCTGTTTATAGCTACTTATACTCCATATTTCATATATTTAATTTTGTCGTTGAAGACTGTAGCTTTTACTTTCTATATAAAATAAACAATGTTTGTTTACAAAAGCATCCCTACGTGGTTTATTTCTTATAAATTTGAAAGAAATACTGAGATGCATGTATCAGGGACAGATGAACAAAATGCTGTATCTCATGCTTTGCACTAACCTCCAGCATTCTGCAGCTGCATCAAGCTTGCATGTACACCTTCTCTTCTACTCATCCTTACGCCTTCAGTGTCGTTTCTGTTTTAATGTCATTTTTGCATAGAAAGCTAGCAACTCCAGTATTAGCAATGGTTTTAACAGTAATGTTACAGTAGATGTAACATTTAAGTTTTTTTAAAAGCTTAACTTTATGTTTGTGTATGTCTGTGATGTACTGTACATACTATAGCTCTGACTCCTGTAGCTTGCTTTGCATCTCTGACATGCTCACCGGCCATCCACCTCACCCTTCTCTTCCAGATCCACTTCCTCATGATTCTCTCAGCAAACTGGGCCTACCTTAAGGATGCCAGTCAAATGCATGCCTACCAAGACATCAAAATGAAGGAAGAGCGGGAGCTGCAGGACATCACCTCACGCTCAAAGGAATGCCTCAATTCCTACACATAAGGATATAAGCCCTCACATAAGTCCACACAAACACACTCGCACACATACAAAGACACAAGACACTGTGGCTCCTTTGGACCAACACAATGCTCAGCTAAAATAACCTGGCAGCTGCCCTGACAGTGCACAGTGCTAACTAGGTTCCTAACAAACTAATGCATCAGTGTTGCTTTCTGAACTAACTCACCACATGTTTTGGAACTGCTTTGCAAGTTTCATTCAGGCTGATTTTTAATTTTCTATTTTTCTGGAGAGGGAAAAAAGATTTGAATTCTGATATGTACTCTTTAATTATATCTCTAGCCCTTTTTATAGCCAGTTTTTGCTGGTGATGCTTGAGACATTGCACTATTCTTGTTCAATGCATAACAATGATGGGTTTTTCGCAGTCTTGCTTCTTCTGAGCTGTTGGGGCCACGGCTCAACAAGAGAATGTATACCTTTTTATATAACTTTTTTTTTTTTTTTCAATTCTCAGTGCTGATGCTGAATTATACACAACATGAAAGACCTTACATCCAATTTGACTTAGTGTGTAGCACTAAACTGACACAAGATTATTACATGTTTGACATCAAAGTAAGGAAAACGGTCAAATACACAATATGCACCATGTCCTATGGTAAAAGATTGTTTTATGTGCTGTCTGATGCTAGAATTCAGAAGTATTTTATTACATTACTATCTCAGTTAGTGATAATTGATTGGTAGATTCTAATTTTCATGGCCTACATTAACACTACCTCAGGTGTGCACTAGAGCCTAAAGAACAAAAATGCTTTGCCCTTATAATGTTATGGTTTGAAAATCCCATTTTAACTGTCATAAGATGCCTCAAACACATTGTGTGTATTGATGGTTATTGACTTAGGCAAATTAATTTTAAAAAATCCCTTTTTAGCTCATTATCTGATGTAAATTCTGCACCATATGATGTAGTTAATTTTGAAACGTATGAAAAAAAAAACTTAACTACCATGTTCACTGGTACAAAAAACAAACAAAAAAACTATAGATCTAAACGGATCTAAAGAACTAAAGGTGTGAACTGTTACGGTATTATGTATTATATTATACGTATTATTTTTTATTTCTTAATACAAATACCACTTAACTTTTCTTTATTTTCATAATACATCGTTTTTGAAGTACAACTGTAATGATGCTGACATAATTACTCATGTAATCTTTTGTTTCCATTAGTTGAGTTACAGGGTTAACTTGATGTTTCTTTGTTCAATGAAGACAACTGTTGATGCAGTGACACACTGACATCAGTAGTAGGCAGTGTTTGCTTGTGTCCCTTTTTCTAACTGAATACAGATTGTGTATTAGGTAGTAGTTAGTTATAGGTGTTTTTTTTTTTAGGTTATTTTATTCAATTCTAAGAATGATCCTTATTTTTGTTGCCTAATAGTTTGTAGTTTTGACTCTCAAAGACACCCTTGTGAATTACTGCTTCACAACTTTTGTTCATCTTTCAAGTAACAGTTGCTACACCAGTTTATATAAATTGTACAGCAACCTAAATTTATCCAAAGTAAGAATCTTGACTTTCTGCCCAGTGTTTTACACAGTATTTGTGAACCTTGTAGCACCACCCTGCAGTGTCCTTTGCAGAAATAACAGCTGCAGGTGTACAATGGCTGAAATAAAATATAGCAGATGTACATGCAGCTAATGTACATCGTATCTCATCTTTGTATGCTGTTTCCTGTTGAATCAACCAAAAACTAAAGAATAAATCCTACCTATGGATCACAGTGAAGACAATGATACAGCATCGTGTTCACCTGAAAACTCCTTGATGATGATGATGATGATATGACTCAACTGACCTGTTTACTGTTTTTATGAAAATAAAATAAAACAAACTTTCTTCCCTGGGGTGAGTATTTTTTGCATGATAAAAAAAAAATCATGATTAGCATATAGTAAGTTAAAAACATATAGATTATGATTTATTCATAAATATGCAGTCAATGTAAAAAGAGTGGCAATATACATATTGAATAGGAAGATCATATCACAGAAAGAACAAAAGCCTCACACAACAGTACACAATGCAAGAGGCTTGTAAAATTCATCAGTTCATGACAGCACACTGGGACCACCAGCTCACCAGAAATCATCATCGTCCTTCTGTGAATATGCTGCAATGCTGAGAAAAGAAATCAAGTTAGTGACAGACTCAAAGGACAGAAAAAAAAATAACAAAACCAAAAATAGCAAAGTACTTCTCAACTCAGCTTTAAGACCAACCCACAATAAAAATGCAAGGACATGAAAAGCCATTAAAATGTTGGAAGATGGAAGATGAACATGTAGGCTTACAGATTTAGTGAATTTTCTTGCAGAGGCAGCATACTTTCAGAATTAGAAAACTAGTTTTAAACAAAATTAAAATTATAAATGTATTTATAGATATTGGTTCAACTTTTGTGTTACCTGTCTTCTTTCTCCTCAGACAAACTCTTGGCCTCTGGACTTGTATGTCCTTCCTCTTCTCTTGCAGGGACCTGAAAAAACAAACAAACAAAACAAAAGAAAAAACAATTTAACCCACTGGGCAGCTGCTACTGGTCTGTTGTAAAAAAATGTTGCAAATGTTCTTCAACAGCTTCAAACTTGTAACTTACCTGTGCTTGCTGCTTCTCTCTTGCTTCTAGGATCATTTTCATGTATTTCTCCAATGGATTTTCACTTTTAGATTTCCCTCCATCATCTCCAATTTCCTCCTCCTCCTTTTCATCTTCTCCTTTCCTAATACCCGTTTCCTCTTCTTCCTCCTGCCCCGTTTTCTCCAGCTCTTGAGAAAGCTGATCAGATAAAGATACTGTCAGTGTTCATTTCATCAGACTTCTTTTTGTCAATCATGTTTGAAAAACATAGTGCAAGAAAACTATTACCATCTCTTTCTCCAGCTTTTGAAGTTCTTGCAGCTCCCTCTCTCTGGCTTCCTCTTGCTCCCTTTGCCTTCGCTCTTGTCTTTCTTTTCGCTCCTTTTCCCAGCTCCTCTCCTCATCCTCTTTATCTTCTTCCCTAACAGATTCACCTGAGGTTTGTGGGACTTCTTGAAAGAAAAATGTGCATTGACATGAGTCGAAAGTCAGTTGTGATTTAGTGGTAAAGTGTCTGTCTTCCTGTTGATGTGTGAGGTGACATATAAAAGGTCCATAAGACTGATGGTAATCAGTAGAAGCTTACAGTAGGAAGTCATTGCTCTTGTCATTTACGCTCAACCAAGGTTGTGTGTCAGTAATGAGGGGACTCACCCTCCTGGCCCTGCAAATATACCATGGTTTCTGGGAGGTCTTGTGGGTGGGGTACAGCAGGGCTGTTAGGGGCCTCCTCAGAGAGAGGAACGGCAGTGTCCAGGAGAAGCTCAGGAATGTGGCCGGGCTCTGGAGGGAGACATGCACAAAGAGATCTTTTATGCTCTACCATAATGCAACAGGGCCAGAGGACCAGTGCAGAATACATAATCAGCTGCCCTTCATCTTCACCATTGTGCATGGCCACTGAAAGGACTTTGGAGGCCAGTCACACATGCTCATTAAAAAACAACCCAAATAGTTAAGGATATTGTGCTTCCAAGATGAACAGTCAGTGGGCTTGTCATGTCTGCTCCATGTCTTACAGTCACACATGATATGACAACATTTTTGAATTGTATGCAACTGTATTGCATTACCTTAAATTGTAAAAAAACAACAACAAATGCTATTCAGACTACCTGACATATGGTCTGTGAGATCTTCGAGGCTTATTTTCTCTGGCTGTGGGGAAGACTCAGAGCTGGAGAAGACATGCTGTATCTTTGGTGGACTGAAGAAATCAAGACATTAGTATTCACTCTCTCTATATACAAAGTGTATAAAAATATTGTACTGTCCTTGACGAAGCCACGCCAGATGGTACCTGGACTGGTCTCGTGCTGTGCTCTTGAGGTGAGGACTGTGAGGTGGACTGAACTCAGGGGAAAAGTCATCTGAGGCTGCCACCTCCTCATGGGGGACAGAGACATGAGAGAGCTCTCTGTCAGACCATGAGTCTGACAATGCTACCAGTGACTCTGCTACATCTAAGAGAGAAAAGCATCTGTTAGATAATACTTATATATTTGCATTGTGGATCATTAATACCATTTATGCAGCATCTTTTACATGTGCTATATGAGCACTGACAACATGAAAATATTTCAATGTTTATTTCTTGACAGGTAAAAGGGGCTGGTACATCTAAGTACTTTGAAGTGTTTTCAGAGGATAAAGTGTTTTTGTAGGTACCTTTTGCCATCTCTTTCTGAACCTTTTTCCTGGAGGAAGGTGTAGAGGGGAGACATTTAGAAGGAACAGAGATCTCATTTTGAAGGCTTCCATGTCTTAAAAACAGAGGTTCACTCAATGGAGGAGGACTGTGGTCAGTGAAAACTGTGGACTGAGGTTGGTTATGGTCTTCTGAGAAGGTCACTCTTGGATGTGCAGGTGACAAGGTGTTTCTGGTGTCATAGGAAAGAACTTGGATAGGTTCGGGAGAGTTTGGTTTGCGTGAGACCTTTGGTTTGTGGGGTGACTGGATGTGTGAATGGTGAGAGACTTGCTTTCTCAAAGGGAGGTCAGGTTGGTGCGAAGGATGTGATTGCTGGGGGGAGAGGGGTCTTGGGGGAAGCATGTGTGAGATGGTGGTGCGCACTGCCCTCTGCTGGTAGTTCCTGTAGGCTTCCTCCAGGGTCTCAGCCTCTTTCTGTAGCTCCTGGATACGAGCCTTGGCTTCAGCCACTAGCTCCATGTCAGAGTCCGGAGAGTCACTCCAAGGCAACTTGGGTCCTCGCAAAGGCCCATCTGCTTCACAAATATCATCATAATTCACTTTAGTCCTCAGAAGAGCTCTGTCCACATAGATATCAGGCAGAACCACCTTGTCAGCACTGAGCTCCAGCACTGAGCGATCAACAAGAGAGGGCTTGGGGTTACGCAGCACTTCATTTTCAAGAGCTACCATGATCACGTAGATCACACAGAAAAAAATGGAAAGAAGAAAGAAAAGCAAAGAGTTGAGCACTGATATAGGAAACCAACCAACCAAATTATACTAAGTAAACATAAAGGTAGGATGCTCAAGATATTTAAAATTTGGCAAATAAAAGAAAAACCAGTATTAATGATAAAATCATAGATAAGTGGACTCACCTTGATGAGTTTGGCGAAGTTGCACCTTGATGTCCTCAACGTGGTTATTCATCCAATGTGCCTTCTCTTCACACTCTGTCAGCTGAGCCTTGAGTTGAGCACATCGCTCCACCTGCAGAAAAGAGCCCACAAAAAGTCACCATTTAGACTTGCAAGTATAGATTATTGTATATCTAGAGTTAAGAACAAACCCTGATTTTACAATAATTTCCCCAAAGCAAAGCAAAACTGCATAACAAAAAGCTGACTGAATGGTTTCCCACACTCAGGAAGAGGCTATGATGTCACTGACCTCACTCTGGAGCTGTGCCTGCAGCACCTGTTTCTGGTTGTCAAACTCTTCCTGATCTAGCTGACGAGCACTCTGCAGCCTCCGAAGCTCCATCTGAAAGGCCAGCTGCTCTTTGGATGGCTTGCCCAAATCTGCAAGACAGATTATCACATTGAAAAAATAATCTACAGCACATTTTTAATACACCAAATACTTCAATAACAAAGGTATCTGATGAAATAGACACATAGTATTACATCTGATTTAAGGGGTCATTTTGTCATTGGTTGAAACTAATCAGAAAGCGTCTCCAAACGGATGAATAGGGATCCCTCATTAGATCGTCCAATCAGCATCTGAGCATACTTGAGCCAGGTAATCAGTAGTGTGTAGCACACGGATAATTGGAACACAAGCAGGGCAGTGTTCCTTGAGGACTACGGTTGGGAACCACTGGACTTGTACATTATTAAAGACAGAAAACCCGGATGCTGGTATTCTCTTATTGTAAACATTCTAAGGTGCCTGGAAGACATTTGTAACAGCAGGTGCTCCTTCACCTGCATGAAGAATCCGGTTCTCCTCTTGGGCCTCCTCCAGCTGTTTCTTTAGCAGCCGCAGCTGCCCCTGCTGCTCTGATTTTTCCCTTTTCAAGCTGTGGTAGTCACTCATATTATCCAGTCTTTCTCTTAACAACTCTTTTTGCTGAGTCAGCAGAGAGGTCTGCTGCTGTGCCGTTTCAAGCTCCACCTGGAATACAAAAGAAGACATGAAAAGCTAAAGAAAGCTGGAGAATGAACCAATCAAATACAGAGTTATTATAAGAACCACAATGAATGACTGAAAATTTTAGTTAAACACAAGTGCTCGATTAGTATTTTTAGGACTGAAATATCACTTGAAGTTTGTGAACAGGTTTCACACTGTGGCAAATATACAGCCGTAGCCACTCATTCTTCCTCTGTGTCATGCAACAGCTCGCCCTGCATGGGACTACCAGTGACTCTTCCTCGTGTGCATCTCATCTATGTGTGCATCTCCACCACTGAACTATGCCCCCTCCCTCTCCTGAGCACACCCCTTCATCTGTCACAGAGCGAGTGACCCCCTCCTTTGTTTTCTGGATCACAGATTAACTGACAAGTCACAAGTTCATCAGGCTGGGGAACTGCACCAAGTTAGTCTTATATGAAGTTAACACTGATGGATGACAGGGATTGTGTTGTTTACCTGCAGCCGCCTGAGCTCTGAACATGCTCTGTTGTGCTCCTCCAGTTTGGCATTAATTACAGCAGACTCCTTTTGGATCCGAGCAGTTTCAACTGAGAAAAATAAAAAGAATGTAAAACCTGATCTAAGGCTGTAGCAAGCTACTCATTAATACTGAACTTACTAAAGTTCTTACTAAAATACTTACTTTTGTTTCTGTTCTCACTGTCGGTCAGTTTTTCGCTTCTCTTAATAAATTCCTCTTTCAACTCGAGCTGATACCTAATTTTTTTTAAATACATAAAATTTAAGATTCAGAAGTTATAAAACAAAATCAGTGCAAATGATTTTAGAAATGATGTCTGCTTTTCCTGCCATAGGAGCATATAATATAATGAACATCTTGACTGCATTTGTCATTTGCCTGATTTAGTAATACATGAGAAAAGAATTTTAACAGAAATTTGCTTTTTAGCAACAAAAAGAATAGTTAGAAGCTTTCATGAATTGAGGCCTAATAGGAGAATAGTGTATGTGCAGTGTAACTACATCTTTCATCTATACTTACAAATTCATCAAGAGAAACAATGATTTCTGAGAGTTACTGTTCGAACAATGGCCTTTAGATTCATAAGGCGCAATGACGATATATCTAAAAAGGGACTGAATTTCAGTGAACTCAGAATGGACAGAAGATATCAAATCAATCGTGAAAATACTTGGAAAGTTCACTCTTCAGCCTTTGGTCATATGTGTTCTCCATAGTCTTTATAGCCAGTTCTCTCCTCCTCAAGAGCTCTTCAGTGGTCTTGACCTTCTCCTCATGAATTTGACAAGTCCTATTATCATATAAACACAGTAACATTTTCTATATGAAAACGGTCACAATGGAAGGAGAAAGCAACAATATTTTAACAATGGAAATGAAAAAGCTTACTTTTCAAAAGCTTCCATTCTCATCCTCATCTCATTTTCCCTGTTCCGCAGTGATTCGATTTCTTTCAGGACTGACTGTCTCTGCATATACACATTTTTTTCTTCAATCTAATGCAAAGAAAAATACAAATAACATGAATTAGACGGTCGTTGACTCAAGCAATTGGAAATTATGCCAGTGACACTGATGTTAAGAACCTGCCATCATTTTTCTCTATTTCATTAAAAGTTTATGTCAAGAGAAAGAAACAGAGCACCGTATTTGCAGTGACCTACCTCTTGTTGCTTTTGTAACCGATCAATGGCATTTTTCTCCCGGTCCACCAGTGTCTTCGCCTTCATTTCATATGTCCTCTCCAGCTCTTTCTTCAGTTTATCAAATTCTTTATGAAATTTCTCTTTTTCTTCTATCCTCACCTTGGCGATCTCAACATCTTTAAAATTTTGCATCTTAAGAAACAAAGGCACAATGTTAAACCAACATAACTAGCAGGAAAGCACTCGCACATTAAAAAAATTAAACAGACCTTTGTGTTCATTTCTGCTTGCATCTGTGCTTCAAGTTCTTTTCTGTAAGTGGCCAGTTTTGACTGCAATGGAAACCATTTGTCCCCACTGTAACTGAAGTTCTCATATTCCTTATCAATCATTTTCATCTTCTCAACTGTGCATGGAAGAAAGAATGAAAGAAACCATTACAACAAGTGCAATGTGGCACGTGTATGGAATAAAGGCATTGATTCATCATACCAAGAGACTCTCCATAAGTTGCTATACTGATTGTCTGAGTGTCAGCATCATGGCACATGTCTTGAGTATAGTAGTGTGTTAGCTGCGTCAGAAGGCTGATCAGGAACCCTGCTAAACAAAGATAAAATTTATATCAAGGCCAGGACTTCAAAGTAGAAGCAAATTTTCTGAAGGAACAGAATGCACATGCCTTTACCACTGTACTCAGGATTTGAAGACTGTAAAAAATAAAAGCAAAAAAGAAAAACAATAATGCTATTATTACTGACAGGATTAACAAAAATTCTATTTATTTTAAGAACAGCCTTCTATGTGTTAAATTGTAGGATTATTTACCAGAGATCTGTAAAGGGCTGATCCTGGACTCATTTTAAGCAGCGAAAGGAGGTCTTCTTTTGTGAAGACCTGCCAAAATAAATCACGGATCAAAATAATTTACTGGCCCTACATATCAAGCTGCATTAAATTAAATATATGCAGTCCTGCTCACCTTGTCTTTGCATAGGCCACTTTCCGGGTAGAACACAGACAGGGTGTACTCATATCCTGAGGCACGAAGATGGTCAGCCACTATACTGTTACAGGCTGAGACCAAAAGGGGTTCAGATTTCCCAGGTACTGGTCTGGGAACTGGATCACTTCCAGTTAAAGGTGGGTGTTTTAACTCCTGGATGAGTTGATTCCGCAGCTGTGTCTGAATCACATCAGAAGAGAGAAGAAATCAAGAGGTTTGAAGACCCAACGCGAACAGCGTGACGTTAGACGTAACTAGCTATAACCAACGTTAGCTGAATGACTTACTTTAAGTGTATCAAGCACTCCTTTGCTTTTAAAAGTTTGATAGAGTCTTTTCCTCAGCTCGTCGGGGGATAACGTGTCTTCCTTGGCTGAGGACATGTCGTTAATTGTAACGGCGGCTACTTCTTGCAAACCCTGTCCATAAAAACAAACAGCTAGCTAACTAACGTTATAGTTAGCTAACTTAGCACGGTAAAACAAACATGGCGAGCCCGAGAAACTCTGTCTTCAACAACTTTTAAAGTACTCTTATTATTATCACTGTATTTCTTGTCTTCTGATGCCACAGGCAGCACAAGAAAGGAATAATTTCAGGAGATGTCAACCTAACGACCAGAAAGCGTCTCCGCGTCCTTTTCGAGGAGGTGTGTCTGTAACGTTTAAATCCGTCAACGGAAGTGACGTTACGTTGTGACGAAGAGCAGCGATTTATTTAATGTTATTATTATAATGAACATCTTGACATTATTATATTTTTAACAAATTGAATAATATGGGTAAGAAAATAACATTTTATGTAAAGCTAAGAGAAAACTTTTGTCAGATAACATCCGCATATTTGGATATTTAATCATGTCGTCATCTTTTTGCGACTGCTGTTGCTGCTCAACAGGAAACAAAATCTAGCTAAAGGTAAACAAAGGTCTGTTGTATCGTGTTAAAAAACTGTCCCTGATGTTCTCATGCTGGATTTTTGTAGTCCTTCTGTTGCCATCACGTTTACTTTAGTCTGGTAAGAGTCACTTAAGGGTTTAAATGAAACCAAGCGCCTATGGCCAACTGTGCATAGCGTTACACTGGGGTCTACGATCAGTGGTGTGAGGGATATTTGAAAAGATGTCATTGTTTAACCTGTTTGGTTTGAATTGATTCTAGAGACATTTGGCTTTGGCTACGAAGAAGACGAAACGATGTCCGGAAGCTTTTACTTTGTCATGGTTGGTCATCATGACAATCCTGTATTTGAGATGGAGTTCTTACCATCTGGGAAACCGGAATCCAAGGTAATATGACTTCATTAATAACACCAGCATCAATTCAAATACAACTTTTCCTATTTAAGTACCATGTCATTGACCACAGGACGACCATCGTCACCTGAATCAGTTCATTGCACATGCAGCCCTGGATTTGGTGGATGAAAACATGTGGCTGTCCAACAACATGTACTTGAAAACTGTGGACAAGTTCAATGAGTGGTTTGTTTCTGCCTTTGTCACTGCAGGACATATCCTTTTATTTTCAATTTAATTGGATTATTTCCTTTTTAAATTTCTGGTACTGTATTAATTGTTTGTGTACATTGTTGCAGAGTAACCACAGTTCTTTAATAGTGGTGATCGTAGTGACATTGAAAATATTGCAATTGTTGCATATTTCAATATTGCCAATATGGCTGGCAGTCATGTTTACCAAACTAATGTCTGAGGTGAACATCTGTAATTTGGTTACAGTAATCTAATAATACAAGATAACTGAAACAATTAGTTGACTAAGAAAATTCTTGGATAGTTTTCATAATTGGCTAATCATTCATTGTTTAGGAAAATGTTTTTTTTTTTTCACAACCCAGCTTCTTAAACAGAGATTTATTTGCAATAAAAAAAAAACAGTTTGAAGAGATCACCTTAGGTTCTTGGAAATGATGTTTCCTTTTGAAATCTTAGTTGTAGCCCCAATGATATTGAGTTGTAAATTTACAACAGTCTATGGAAATTAGTCCTATTTAAGGAGTGTGATGGCATAGCTTTATTATCTTTAATTATCTGCCATACATATAAGATTCATCATGCTGCATGATGTGCGACAAGAAGACGGAATCAAAAACTTTTTTAATGATGTGTATGATTTGTACATTAAGGTAAGTCTTCCATATTATTTGAATAACTTAGCATGCGGCAACATTTGGTCTACTGATTTTTTTTTTTTTTTTTTAAGCATTTGAATAATCTGTTTTGTCTTCCAGTTTGCAATGAATCCTTTCTATGAAATCAACGCACCAATCCGCTCAACAGCTTTTGAGAGGAAAGTCCAGTTTCTTGGAAAGAAACATCTCCTGGGTTAATGTCACATGCACAGGGATTTCACTGCATCTTGTCAATTTGTTGTATATACACACACATAATACATTTTGATGATTTCCTGTCCTGTTTAAAAAAGAATGTACCCATCACAAATGTAGATTTTCTATAAATTTTTTTGTCTGATCTAGTTTTTGTTTCTTTTTTGCATGTGATGTGCTGCTACAGCATGGCTACTGTATTTTGATTATCCACATAAAGACTTTGGGACTCAAAAACTTATCCCTAGAGTCTGTGACCAGTAACAAATAACTTCTACTCATGACTTAATAGACCTGGGCTTGGTGTTTTATCTACATGGGTATTTTGTGATATCTACTGGTTTAGACACTGTATTGTTGAAGTGCATAGTTAATTGTAAGATTAACTTTAGGATAAGAAATCAACTTAGACTTTACAGGCTACTAAACATGCTTCAAGTGACAATTGTCAAAGGGGTTTATTCATCATTTGACATACCAGCAGTACAGCTCTGAAATAAATGGCTCCTGATGATGGTTCACCAGTTAAAATGTTAAGCAGTAGGAAAAATGCAAATATAAAGTGTTAAGTGTTAAAATGATCCAAATCATTATTTAAAACAAACCCAAACAATGAGGACAAAAGCTTTACTCAATCGTGACTATTTCATTACTTTCCTCAAGGAGATTCTGTAGTTTGATTCTGTTAATAATTTAAAAATAGTTTATAAAATATCAAAGCTTCCAGAAATATAAATACACCATATGCCATGCATGTTAACTTTGCTTTTTATTATTTAAATTTTGTTAGGAATCCTGTCCCTCAGTGCTTCCAGCACATAATTTGTTTGCTAGGCAGAAAGTGCAACAAAAACTAAAGGTACAATAATCACAAAAGGCTTTGTTAGTTACACAAAGTTGTGCCTTACCTACTTCCCAAAAATGCTTATGTAATACAGGTTATATAAATTATTTAACTATGCATTATTTTTTAAATATAAATATACAGGTCATCACTTCATCTGTATTATCACATTCTGGAGTGATGTTCAGGAACCCTGTGATAATTGCTCTCCCAACCTAGTACACATCTAAACACATATTTTAAGTCACATTATAATTGGCCTTCATGGTAGAATGGATCATTTTATCATTTGTCTCTGGTCTGTAATGCCATATTTTTAGTTCTTCACTGTGTTTGGGCAAACACAAAATCTTGTTTATTTTTCAGCTATCCTTTTAAAGCCTGGCCTTTGAACTGTGACAGAGCTGAGTGAATAAATCCAACATTTTCATATTTTATTTGCATTGAGAAATAGTATGAATTTAGTGTTTCAGCTTGCTGTTTAAACAGGAGTTCAAATATTGGCATTATCAAACCCTCAGCAGTCTTAACAAATCACAAAGCCAGTAGCATAATTTGTTTAAATTAAGATGTTACTACAGTATTGTATGCCTCATCACACAACAGGCATAACAGCAAATTGTTAAGCAATAAATACTGGATGTTATGAACAGCAAGTCGCAGCAGACCGAGGCTTTCTGTGGAGCTTGACTGTGTCTGTGGGGATGAGGTGGTCTGTTCTTTCATCCATTGCCAACACTCTACGCACTGCTTCCTCAAAGGCTACTGCTACATTGGTTGCATCCTTGGCACTGGTCTCATAATAGGGGTAGTCACCATTCTCCTGGCACCATTGCTTAGCTTCCTCGGTAGAAACCTGCCTCTCTGTCACATCCAGTTTGTTGCCCAGGATTATGAATGGGAACTTCTCTGGCTCCTTCACATCAGCATAGTAGATGAACTCCTTCTTCCAGTTGCCTAGGTTGAGAAAGCTCTGGTTGTCATCTACGCTGAAAGTGAGCAGGCAGCAGTCAGAGCCACGATAGAAAGGAGTCCTCAGGCTGCGGAAGCGCTCCTGGCCAGCAGTGTCCCAGATCTGTAGGGTAACCTGGTGGCCATCTACCTCCAGGTCCTTGTTGAGGAACTCGACACCGATAGTGTGGAAAAGATGTGCATCAAACTTGTTGGTGACATAACGATTCATGATGGAGCTCTTTCCTACACCCCCATCACCTAGAAGAATGACTTTCAGCAGGGATGTTTTTGTCGTCATGGCTATTCACTCCTGATGGACCACTTTGAAATTATTTAGCTGACGGACAGACAAGATGTGAAGTTTTCATTATTTACCAATATTATTTTCAAATAATACATAGAAACCTATGAACCACTTCACATTTGACCACAGGAACATTATATTTGTGGGTGTTGCGAAACTTTATGTCTTACCTGAGATTATTTTGGGCGTCCTCTGCTGTTACAGTCACATGCTCATCAGTTTAATGTTGATGTGAGCAGCCATTTACCCTCAACCAGCTGTAACACAATGACAAGCAATCAGATAATCCAGGTGTAGGGCAGCTATGTTACCATAAACTCGTGAGCTCTCTAACAATGTATAAAGACTCAGTTTGTGGCGGACAGAAAACACAATATTAAACGAATAACATGCCAACACGCAAGCAAAGACACATGTAAAGTACAGGTCTAGTAGCTGAGTGCTAGCTAAGCTATGCTACCAGGAAAAGAAGGGAACACAGCTGGAGCTAATGCAATACACTAATTAAAGCTTACTTATAGGAGCGGCGGCTAACGTTAGTAATGCATTTTACAGTTTGGGCCTAGTAGCTGCAAAGCCAACGAGAAATAAAAGACGATGTGACTTAAAAAAATATGAGTGACATACGTTTGACGGCTCCTGTCTTTGGCGTGGTCAGAGATAACGTCAGATCGCTCTGTCTCCTGATGATCCAAAGACTCGGTGCTAACTCAGCTAGCTACTAACAGGCTAACGACACAACCTCTGATCATGTGATCACGTCAGACAGAATTAATCAACGTGCTGACGTAATGTTTCAGGCACTTACAACTTCCATAGTGTATAAATATCGATATATGTATCTATGTACAACTTCTAGATATAATATATATCAATGATTATATTATATATATATATATATATATATATGTAATATATACATATTATATTATCGTTGTCATGTTTCACGTTAAGCCGCCCTATTTTACAACTCATAATAAAACTGAGTTGCCCTTGCCTTTAACAGTTTATATTATTATAAACTGTATGTTTATAATAATATATTATTGACGCACCACCACCACCAGAGGGAGACATTTACTTCGTTGCTATCTGCCATCGCTCCAGTCTTAAAGTCCACACAACCTCAGTTACTGGATGCAGTAGTTTTTAGCAACTTTCTTTAAGTAACTACATTTGGACTGATTTATCCCATAATGCAACTGTGAAAGAAGTACTCAGGTCTGCGAAGATTAGAGCTGTATTTGCAAATAACTTAGTGACATGTGACAAGAGCCCCCAATATGATGTGTTATTTATTCATTTATTTTGTCTTATTTTATTTATTTATTTTAATAACTAGTAATTACATATATTAAACAAGTACATAAGTGTTAAAAAAAAATGGAAAGAGTTTTCCTTGGGTTTTGTCCATGCTGTCAATGATACGACCACATTCGCTTCCATGAATAACTTAGTTCAAATGATAATAGAGTTCATTTGTAGGATTCCACAGTAGGTGACATGATCAAGATTAGCCATTCATGTAAATCATACAACATGTAAAAAAGAATGGTAGAAAATGTTAGAAAAAAGTGATTTAATACAATAGTATAGTATATGAAAGCAACATTTACAGCTGTTATCTGCTGTTTTTATCATTTAAACTAAAATGCCTTCAAAAGTTATTTATCTAAGACTTTCAGATACATTTCACCCAGGAATTCACATTACATAGATTATTATCATAGGTTATTTTCAGTCAACTTCAGCAATGCACATACATCACCTATACAACAAATAACTATGCACAATACTGTTAAACATATCTAATAGAAATATTTGCATTTTCACCTGTTCATGAGATCTGAATAATCTGTACCTATTCCCAAAATCATGACAGACACTGTAACAGGATGCATCGATGTAGCAGCGTGGTGATGAAGTAAACACGTGTGCACTAACTGCACATAATCCTCCCTTGAGGCCATGTGTTCGTATTTTTATGTCAACATATATGGCTAAGCCATGAGAGAAACTCCACAATTATAAGACCATCCTACAGACAGGAAACAGGAAGCCTGACATCTGTCATTTAGAGGAGATTTTCATATTGTTGATCCAAGGTGGAAATTCCTAAAAAATTGGACTGACATCCTCTTGACAGTGCCCTGAGGTTAGTACAACATTGTCGAGCCCTATCTCTCCTCCGACACCTGTCCCACGCTGAGCTTCAAAGATAATCTGAAAAACATTGATACCATTGCATCTTTAGGTTGTAGATTCCAGTAGTAAACAACATTGTAAACAATATTGAGGCTGTCTTGTCAAACATTCTGTGAACCAAGTTAATTTAATCAGTATCCATAGTCATGTAAGTACTGCATAGCCTTATACCACTGTTATTAGAGTTATTATTGTCATGCTACTGAAAGCCCTGACCAGACTGCCAGTCTGACACAGGTAATCATAAACCCCTTGCTATGAGGTGACAGTGCTGACCACTGCCTAACTGTGTTGCCTATTTGTCAGTATGTGTTATAAATGAAAATATGACTCACAGATTGAGGGGCCTCCTCTCGCCAGGCAACTGCAAGAAGCTCTCTCTGCCAGCCTTGGCCTCTGCTTTGGCTCTGCTCCCATACTGGGTAAACATTGTTATCGAGCAACACCCTGAGTGTGCCCACGTTACGGCCCACCACACGGTAGTCAAAAGTGAGGCAGAAGTGTCCTTGCTGGGCGCGATCACTGAGAAGCAACTTCAGCTTGGCCACATCCTCTTGCTCCCCTAGGAACCCACTCATGGCCATGTAGTACTCAACACCTGAGCAAATTTAAAGTTCTTATAAGTGACTACATGAATGTACAAACATGAATGGATGTTAACTAACTTATAAAAATATATATATCTTGCCGCATATTCAGAATTGTGTTACCATCATCATGGTAGGCTACACTCCAGTCCATGTCATCAGCCTTATCCTGGATCCACTCACATGCTCCCTGGTCAAAGTTGCAATCCATGATAAATTCTAGAAAATAAAAGGGCACTATAGCAAATTAGCAACTTAGGCATGTAAATAGTCATTATATCCCACTGACACACAAAGTGATATTCTGTTACCTTCCTCAACTGGTTCTACTGGGAATTCTTTGATTTCTGTTGCTGGGCCAAATACTGATTCAAAATCCTCTGATACTGTGGTTAAGGAGTGAAAGAGAAGATACTGTTAAAAAAGGTAAATGCCATAATCAATATATTGATAAAGCACAAAGAGATAAGAAAACATGTGATCTTAAAACACTCCAAAATTATGCAGCATGATGAAACAAAAGTAAGAGGGTTTTTTAACAAACAGGTGTAGACCTGCCCTGCTGTCATTCACGTCTGGAGATGGAACTAAACCTTTAGGATACAGTCCCCCAAGCATTTTAAGCTCTTGCAGCAAACCACCCCCATCGCAAGTAGCATTAGACAGCCAGACGAGTGACAGCTGGGCTTCTGAAACCTGCTCAGTCAGAACAGGCTAGTGTTAGAGAGCTCTAAAGTGCTGATGAAAGACTTTCCTACTGAGGGACAAGTCTGTTTGCACAACATCTGTTTTGGGGAAAACATAATAAAAGGCTTGGAGGCTTTGTAACATCCCTCCCCTTCCTAAACCCCCCTCCAAGGGGATGGGAAGCACGCCCA